>NC_064669.1:674033-981533 GCF_943734685.1 Anopheles coluzzii | reverse complement strand
CGTCTCGCTACTGAGGCAGCGACTGACACACACACACACACACACGTACACGCCGGGACTGCGCCGATGCCGGAACGCATTCTTAGGCCACCCACAACCCACTTCGCTCGAATCAGCTGCCCTCTCCTCCAAACCCCTCTCCCTGCATTTTCAATATATTTCCCCTTGTGCCGTGGTTCACCACGGCACACAGGATACATATACAGCCACTACGCCCTCGGCCCTGGTAGTTGCTATTAAACAACTAACCGCTTCGTTTTGTGCATCGCGCGCGCGTGTAATGCGGGCGACTTTCTTGGGTGGGCCGCCTTTCTTAACCCAACTCCCTCCCACCTCACCACCCTCTTAGGTTTACGGTTTCGTCCTGTTCAACCCGCCCACCGTCCCTTCCATCCTACTGCCCGGGAGAAACGACCGAACGGGGCATAGTGCTCGCATGGGAGGAAGAAGAAGAAGAAAAAATAGAAAAAAAAATTTTCCTTTTTTTTTGCTTGGTTTTCTTGGTTCGCCAGAATGGCCCAACTGGCCGGGATCCCTAGTGCCCCGCGTAAGAGACCCAGGGACGCCCGAGATTTCCAAATGCAAATGACTCCGCCCTCCCACCCCCCCCCCCCCCTCTTTCCCTCCACAACACGTTTTTCTTCTTTTTCTTATTGTTCTTCTTTTGCACTAATTTGCCTCTTGTTCTTGTCTTCTTCTTTTTTCATCTTCTTATTGTTCTTCTGCTCATTCTGTTCTTCTGTAGTTTCCCCCCCCCCCCCCCCCAACTTCTTCCGAGTTCAGAGTTCCCATTGCTTTTTCATTTTGCTTGTTTGTTTGAGCTCTGCTGTTGCTCATTGCTGCTAGTTTTTGTCGGTTTGATTATCCCATTTTGTTATAGTTGTTGTTGTTGCTGATGTTTTATTGGTTTTGCTTGTTGTTGGTTGTTGTTGTTGTTGTTGTTGTTGATGTGGTTTCCTCACCTCGACAGCGTTCGATTGCTTCTTTGGTCGTTGGAAACTTTAGCAAAACGGCAATACTAATCATGACCCGCCCCGGGGCCACCAGTTTCCTCATCAAGTTTGCTCGACGGCTTTGAAACACAAAAAACATATCCTGTTGGTGCGCTGGAACGGAACCAGGGACGTGCTACACTACCTCTGTGAGATTTGAGACTTTAAAATGGATTCAATCGAGAACATTTTCGCTTTCTTTCGCCCTTGTTTTCTCTTTTTCTTTTTTCCTTTTCTTCTTCGGTTACTTTTCTTTTCTTCTTCTTCTTCTTATTTTTCTTCTTCTTCTGCTTTTTTTTGTTGTTGGTGACGAGCAGCACACGGCGTGCGCTTTTACTTTTCTTCCGGTATCTTTTTCTTCTTATCTTTTCTCCTCTGTTTGTTTGTCGTGTGCGGTGCGACGCGCTGCTGTGCCTGTCGTTTTTGGACTATTTTGTTTTTAATTGCTTTTTCAACTGATTCTGGTTAAATTTGGATTAAACTTTTTAATTAACTTTCTTTTTTGTCGATTGGCCAATTGCAGGGAAGAATGGTACAGGGGAGAGAGAGAGAGAGAGAGAGAGAGGGGTCTCTTTCGAATTTTGGTCGCTCTAGTAAACTGTCCTCATCGCTTGTCAGCGATCGCGCAAACGGACGGTCGCAGTTTTTATTTTTGAGACAAGAATGGAGCAACGGAGCCTTCAGTTTATGGCCAAGGGAGGGGGAGATTGTTAAATTACAGTTTCACCGATCAGTTTTGCCGTTGGAATGGGGATAAGGCGAATTTTGTTCAAAATTCTGCTCATGAAAAGGGCTCTATTAGAATTAGCAAAAATATGTTGAGTTTTCTTATTGCATTTTTTTCCTGTTGTTGCCAATCCTGTTACGCTTTCGGGGCTTTTCTTTTGATTTTCTAGATTTACCCCTTTAACTAGCCACCGGCTCCCTTCTGCCCCTCGACTGGCAACCGCACCGCTTACGCTTTCGCAAGAGCAGACGGAGAGAGAGATAGAGAGAGAGAGAGAGAGAAAGAGAGCAAAAACGTACACACAGGCCGAATTGTGCAGCTAGGGCCGAGGGTTAGGGCAAACCCTCCTCCCTCCGCGCTCTGGCAACGGCACACGGACGCACCGCACCCACACACGCACGCACGCACAGCACGCCCGCTCACAGACACAACGCACAAAAACACCCGGCAAGGTTTGAGGAACCAGTTCGCGCAACAAACCAAAAAAACCGCGACTTTTTTTCTTTGTAGCACACACACACACACACATACACACACAAACACACACACACACGACAGGCGCACCAGAGCAGCAGCAGCGGCGGCGGCAGCAGCAGCAGCGGCAGCGGCAGTAGGCGGCGGCGGCAGCAGCAGCACCAGCAACAACGGCAACAAACACAGCAGGAAAAGACGACAACGCGTTGTTCTTCCGCACGAAGTTAGCGAAGAAATGAAGCGACGACGCGTCTTTGCCCGTGTGCACCGTGTGTACCACCGTCTGGCTGCTGCTTCTGCTGGCCACCCTCCCACGACTCCTGCTCGCGCCCCACGCATGGCTCCTTGCGCCCTCCTCGCCCGCCGCTGGATCCCGCGCGCACCCCGGTCAGGGTCATGCGCTTGCCCAGCGTGCATCGTGAATATAATATAAATGTGTGTGTGTGTGTGTGTTTGTGTGTATATATGCGGCTCGTACAATGGGTTGGGCGTCTGTTCTGAGGGCACTGAGGGGCAAGGGAAGGGATGTGTGGGCTAGCATAAACTATCTTCGGGCTCGGACAACGTCGTCGTCGTCGTTGCGATCGTTTATTGCCTTCCCGTTTCAACCCTTCAACTTGCTCACCCCCACACCTTGCCCTGTCCTTTCCTTACCATACCTCGGCGCGCGAGAAAGAGAGAGAGAGAGAGAGAGAGAGAGAGAGACAGCGAGTGCGAGCGAGAGCGGTATGGTGTGAAAAGAAATTCATACACATGACGAAAGTTGTTTAATAATTGCATCACGAGCAGAATGCCTTTCCGCCGTGCGGCCCGGGCGCGGCAACCGCGTAGCGAACAGGACGAGCGAGAGAACAAATGGACTCCTTAAGAAATCCACCCCACCCCCCTTTCTTGTCTTCCTCCCACTCCTCTAGTTTTATGTGTAATAAATATCGACACACAATGCCAATCTTGCAAGCAGGCAAGCAGCAAACAGCTAGCAAAGGGTTAACAGCGTTTTAGCTGACCCCCCCCCCCCCCCTTATTTTGGGACGAAAAGCCGGCTCGGAAGAAAAAGTCTCGGCTTTAGAGGAGTTTCGTCTAATATTATCCCACCAAAAAAAAACAAACAGAAGCAATAGATAAAAGAGAAAGAGAGGAAAAATACAAAAATTGTTTGCAATTGCACAGCAAGCGACGAACGGCAGATTGGAGAATGTTCAAAACCGTTGTGTCGACCTGCGACACAAGATTGCGCTCGCTGTCCATCCGTGGGGATGGTTTTACCGCACCCCACGAGCCTGCCCCGCTCCGCACAGACCCCCTCCATTTGTTTGTGCACATGTTTTCCCTTCTGCTCCATTTTTCTTTTCCGGTTCGTCTCTTACTTTTGAACCCTTTTTTTTCTTCTTTTTTATTTTTATTTTGTTTTTTTTTTAGCTCACCGTTGTTCTACGCTGCCTGCAAGCGTAATGCGCATTATTCTATACATAGAGTGCGCGCGACTGCCTCTTTCATCTTCCGTTGCATCTCCCGTTGCATCGTACCTTGCAAGACGACACACGGAGCGCGTGTTACTTTACGCTTGAAGGGGGTGGAGGGGGTTGGAAAGGGGGGGGGGGAGGGAGGCTTTGTTGGAGTGATCGATCCATATACCGCGATGCAAGTAAAGAAAAACAGCCCCCGGGTGGGTTCGCGGTTTTACGACCTAGGGGTGGGAGGAGGGGGGGTGGAGTGGGGGAGGAATATATTTAAATTACTCTTGTCCCTCGTGTGTGTGTGTGTGTGTTTTGTCGTTCGCTCCGTTGGCGGTTGTCAAAGTGTGGAGTGAGAGGGGGGGGGGGGGGGGGGGGGGGAAGAAGTGGGGGGTAGGGGGTGATGGAACAGAAGTACATTCGCATTTGCACTTTTGCATATGCACTTTCTCGTGCAGTGTGTTGTGTGCCGCAAGCCGCTTGCCTTTTCACACATACACACACACACACAGCCATAGCTGTTTGTTTCACGTGCGTGCGTGTATTCGTAGCTCAATCACAGCGTCTATTGTCTGCAGCAAGATGAAGATGCAAGCAAGCATGCATCCTCCTTGCACCCTCCCACACACACACACACGCGCGCGCACTCATCTAGATTCTTTACGTGGTAGTGGTACCTCGTCCACCCTTTCCCTTTACCCCGTCAATCTCATAACAATTGCACTTGCACACAGCGCAATTGAAGCACACACTGCAATCAGATCCTCCCCGGCCTGAGTTCATTGGCAGGAGTGGGAGCGAGAGGAAAGGGGGAATGTTTTGCTGGACGAAGGGCCTCCCCCGTTGGAGGAAGCAGAAGGAAGCCAGAAGTATACAAAAAAAAAACAACAAAAAAGGAACAACATGCTACTAACCTTCGCCGTGCTGTACGGCCGCACCAGAAATCCTCGAATTCCTCGCCTTCTTCCCAGGTCCCCTGAGGGACTTCAGGCCGCTTCACCAGCCGGGTGCAGTTGCAGTTGGGCCCGCCGTGACAGCCACGATGTGTGCGTGTGTCTGTGTCTGTGTGTGTGTGCGTCAAACGCCTCTTGTTTCTCTTGTTTGATTGTGGAGCAAAACACGCACAGCGATTGGAGGAGCTTGAGCGTGATTGTGCTGCGAGTTTAATGGTGACACGACGGGCGATGATGATCGACGCGCCGCGTTTATCAGGCACAGGTCACACTACACACACACACAAACACGCGCAGAGGGAGGTCGCGACGGTCGCGCTCTTTTTTCTTTTGTTTGCCGTCAACAGCTTCCGCTAAGCACGAAGAAACCGGACGGGCGGAATTAAATATTTGTTGTTTTTTTTTTTTACACCACCCCTCTCATCCCCACACACACACACACACACAATCGGGGTGGGTTACTGGAGAACACACAATCAAAAACAGGGGATGGATACCGTGTGTGTATGAGTGAGAGAGAGAGAGGAGAAGGTGCAATTGGCGGCACAGAAAGCAAGACCGCCGTAAAAGTGTTTTTATTTATTTTATTTTTATTTTTTATTTTTTTTCAACAAAACAATCACTTTTCAAAGCTAATAAGAAAGCACACACGCACACAGAGATCGAGCACGTGCACGAACGGGGAAAAAGGAAAACAATATGCTAGCGCGTCGAACGTTTGACGGTGTGTGCAGCAGATGGGACGCGAGTCACGGCACAATGAACAAAAAAAAACAAAACCGTGACACGATCAATTGTTCCTCTTTAATGGAATGGACGTGCAAGCGGGGAAAGAGGGATTGTAAATATCACACACACGCACATACACAGCTTAAAAACACACACACACATATAAAATTTCCACGGGCACTTTTGTGACGGCTTCGCGCAATCTTTCACGCACGAAACCTATGCACGCTCGCCACACTCGGTACAACAATTCCCGGGGTCAATCACTACCTCTCTCCCGTGTGGTCTCTGTCTCTGGGACTATGTGTGTATGTTTGACTGTTTATTTTTTCTTTTTTATCTTCTATTGCCGTGTCCGTGATGGTGATTGCTTTTTTCACCTGTGTGCGCCTGCTTTTGTTTTGCTCTCCTGCGTGTGCCGCGGCGGCGAAAGTGACAGTCGAACGCGACGGCCTGGAACGTATGTCACAAGGAACACGGAATACACGCGTACACACGCACACATACACTCACGAGGAGCGGGCACACACTTATGGGTGGCGCAAACGCACAAACCCCCAAGCACAGGCACACACACACACACACACAAAAGCACACCAACCAAACCCTTTGACAGACGGTGTCAGCAGCGGCACTGTGACAGTGGTATAGGGTGGCTCGATGTAAGGCCTCTTTTTTATTGGACGCCTTTTGTGCTGCTGTTTCATTACTTCAAAACGAAAGGATTGCTGGGAGGATGGTTAGGAAAGCATGTGTATATAGCTTTATCTATTCATTTTATGCCATACAATAAGGAAAGGGCACGAACAAGTGTGGCCAATTACACAAAGCTGAAAGCCAGTTTGGACGTTTGTTTTCAAACTGACACTCATGAGGAGGTTGTTTTTTTTACATGTTCCATGTCCTGAGAACGTAGATGTCACATCTGTTCGAAACACTTAGTTTGCCAGTTGGCTAGTAACCGTTAGTTACACTTTGGTCTGTGTCACCGCAACTGCGATGTGCTATAGAGAAAAGACCTGCACAACAAAAAAGCCTGTGCTCCTAGCCACGCTTCCTCTTTGGACTACTAGGAGCGGTAGGTCTTGGTCCACGAAAGCTTTCACGAGCTACCGGAAGGTAAATTTCTGCTCCCCTGGGGGGTATTAACGGAAGGGATAACTATGGTAGTCGTACTGGTCATAATAGTGTTCGTACAGATTTCAGTTTTGCGCAACTCATTGAATGGTTAAGATTGAAATTAAACGTTCTTCCTGTGTCTGAAACTTAAACTCCTACTCAGTTTTTCTCTGCTCGATAATCGAATCTTCAAGCCCTAGTAGTTCCAAGGTATCAAGAAGAACTGGTACAAATGTGGACTAGTATGTCTGTTGCAATCCAGCTGAATGAAGTTGGATCAAACTATTTGTCAATAGTCGTTTAGGATATTTAACTTGGAAACTTAAACACAATCTCAGTCATGGGTTCTAACTCTGGTAAGAACGTGACAATGTTTTAAAGAGGTGTCGTTGATGTAACCGATTCAAATTAGAACGATAAGAATAGCACACGAGTGTAAGTACTATTAAAGGCCACCATGCAGTGATGGTAGAGCAACGTAAGAGTATCCAATATGATATCCAAATCGTTCGAACCTCACACAGGTGTAAGGGATGGTGTGACCTGTCTGCTCCTGTCTGCTCTTCAACATCGTCTTGGAAGATGGCATACAAAGCGCGGGGCTAGACAACGACATCCGTGCCACGATCTTCTACCAATCTCTCCAATTGCATGGATGACATCGATATCATCAACAAGACAACATCGAAGATGTGTCAAACGTACACCAGATTGAATCGGAATTAGCTACCTGAAGGAATGTTTGCCCGTGGTAGGGTTCTACTGGGCGGCAGAAAAGTTATGCTTAATTGGAACGATCAGAACAACGAAATCCAATGATCTCCAACAACTTCTGAGACCCAGAAAACTTCGAGATCGCAAGAATATCACATGCTGACTCCCCCGGTGGTCCTCTATAGGCACGAGCCTTGGGACATCCGAGTGAAGGATGCAAACGCGTTGTTTGTCGAGATACCTAAACTGAGTTTGTCGAGATCTTGGTGTATCAAACAGATCCTCAACGACGGGGCCCGTATAGGAACTCTTTTCCGCCAGTATATTAGATTCCCCACAACATTTGCATTTCATTATCTTGTACAAATACATCTCACGACTATCAAAACCATAAATCAAGGTAGACTTTGACGAAAAAAAGAAACATCGCAAGACCTAGCCATTGATAGACTTATCGATAGTTTTCAGATATCCTTCAATCTTTTGGGACAAGTCGACCCACATACCGTACACACTATCCATTGGTCATCCTCTGGCATGTCCCGCAACCATCTTACCGTAATACTGTGTAACATTTTCTCAAGAACACCAGCAGCCTCGTCTAACCCCAGAAATCACCGATCTCACGAGGACATACCGACTCCAAAAAGTCCGCACAAATATGAACCTCCAAATAGATCAAAGTAAGAACGGACAGGGTTGATTGCAGATTCAAATAATAAGATAGCACTAATATTCGTACAATTTCAGCATGCCAACAATACAACAAAACACAACGAAATTATTTGCTAAAGGCTAGATACAGGGGAGGTGTTTTCATTTTCTTCTCTATTTGTTTGAAATCATTTAATGATACGGCATTCAATTTTACAGTACATGTACAATTTTTGGAATCATTCTGCTGGTTTGCTTTGTTTTTTGTTGTTTTGTTTTTGTTTTTTTTTTTAATCTCTACTCCTAGTTTGTTGTTTGCTGAGTTACATATTGCAGGTTTTTTCTTCTATTTGTTCGTGTATGTGTGTGTGTGTGTTATTGTTGTTGTATTTGCTCTGTTTATGTCTGTGTTCTGCTAGGTTCCGATTTCCGGTAGCTTTTCTTTTCGAGAGTGAGCCAAACTACAGGAGGCATTTAATTATTAGTTGTGTTCGTTTGCTGTGTTTTTAGTGTTGCTGTGTGTGTGTATTTTCTTTCCTTTGAAATAAGCCAATCTATCACGTAACGTAATATAGTATGTGTGTGTGTTTGTGTGAGTTTTTTTTCTCTTCCCTCTCGTATGAGTGTCGTGTAAAGCTAGAGGAATGTACTGTTTTGACGTAAAGTGCTCATATACGATTTTTCAACTACCGTTCCCGCCATATATTACCTTGCTTTTTTTTTTTTGTTTTCATACGGCGTAGATCGAAACGAAACAAAATGGGGGAAACAATTCATTACCGTCCTTTAATTCAGCAAATCAAAACCGCAAAAATTCATACGATATTATCTCACAAGCTTGCTTTGGGATAGCACACACCTACGATGGTATTTTTTGTTTGTTTTGTTATACTTCTTCTTCCATTTTTTGTTTCTCTTTTTGTAAGACCGCATTATTTTCGCCTTCTTCGCTTCCGCTGTCCCTTTTGCTGGATTTTCGCGCGCGTTCGCTCTCAGCCTCCGCTCAGACCCAGATTGCAGATATCGTAAGGATTGCGCATTGCCTACCGCTTTACTTATTTGTTTCGCCAATTTGCACCGTACAATATAGTTCGCTTTTACTTGTCCAATTACTCTGAATAATTCTACATAATGTTGTTTGCAATTACTTCTGGCATAAAGTGTATCCTTTTTGTTTGTTTGTTTGTTTGTTGTTGCTGTTGGTATGCGTGTTGTCGAGTGCCTTGGTTACGGTTTGGTGTGTGGTTTTCGTGTTCCTTTTTATGTTTTCCCCCCTTTTTCAGTTTTATTCACCCTTGTGTGTGTTTTCCATGTGTTTATGTATGTTTGTGTGTGTGTTTGTCTGTTTTATTGTTATTTGAGTTAGCTGCTTGTTTTTGTTCATTTTGTTTGTTTGTATGTTTGCTATCTTTCTTGTGTTTGATTTGCTTTATCTAGCATTTCTTTGCCGCTCTTGCTCTCTCTCTCTTTCTCCCTCTTCTATCTTTCTTTCTATCTTTTTTATTCTCTCTTTCTATCTCTACCTCTCTAACTCTTTCACTACCATCGCTACCGTGTTCCAACTCTTAACCATTAGCTTAGTGGTTACACAAGCGTCTATTGCTTAACGCCTGGGAGGAGAGAGGGGTTGTTTTATTTTGTTTTTTTTTTCTTCTTTCTTCTTGTTTCTACTAAATCTTAGTCGTGACTTTGCTTTGTCTTTGCTTTAGTGTTGTTTCCTTTGTTGTTGTTTTTTTCTTTTTCTCTAGTTAATTTATAAATTAAATAAGGGAATTGATTTAAGTTTTTTTTTACTTTGCTTGTTTGTTTTTTTTGCATTAGTTGAGAACGTGCTGTTGATAGTTGTGCTCCAGCGGGCCGTCGCCGGACACGAACGCACTATCGTAGCCCAGGTTCTCGTCGGACGAATCGTCCTTCAGGTGCTCTAGTATAACATTGTCACTACTGCTGCTCCGACCCTTCATCGACTCGTCCTTCCATTTGTCCATCGAGCGTCGCCGTGCGTTCATGAAAAAGTTCCCGACCGTCGTGGGCTCCAGTCCCAGCTGACGAGCGATAGTAACTTGCATCTCCTTTGAAGGCCGCTTAGTTTCCTGCAAAGGTTCACACAATCGTGCAGTTTGGCATCATTGGGGTTTTTGTTTTGTTTTGTTTTTGTTTTTTTTTTTTGGCACTGCGTTCTGCCTTTTTAGCTCACCCGGGCAAAATATTATTGTTTGATAATGGAAACACATGGTTGAATGGAGCCAATGGAAGGTGACAAAATACAAATAATATCACACAAAAGAGATAAACCAAAGCAAACACTATAAATCACAATTGTTTTTCGTGTCGTCCGCTTTTTTTTTTGAACCAGTGGATATGAGAGTATTGGGCAATTGGCACCCTTCATACGTACGCATACACTGGTGCGACCATTAGCGACTATGAAGTGCATAAAGTGATCTATATGAAGTCAACAAAAAAAAAAAGACAAACATAAACACAACAAAACGCATCACGCGAAACAAAATCCACGAGCGAATCGAACCAAAAAGTGGAAGAAATCATACAAAAAAAAAGAAAAACACATACACACACACACACGCAAATGGCTACAACACGGATAGAAAAATGTCATACTTTGAAAATTGCCTGAAGGGTCCTTCTCTGCAGATCTGTAAAGACTAGTCGAGGTTTTTTCGTGTGTCCCATCATGACGTGGTTTTCGGGCTCTTCGGGCTTCTTAGAGTTAACTGTTAGTAGGTGTTAGTAGTTGGCGAAAACGGGCCACCGAACGCGCCCCCAAACGCGAGCACACACACACACACAGAGAGATACACAACCGAACACAATCCAACCAGTTTGATGTTATCCAAGGTAGTGGTAGTAGTGGTAGTAGTACGAGTAGTAGACGTTGTTCATGGCAAGCGTAGAGAAATAAATATGAGTGAAGAAAGTTGGTTAATAAAAACGTGTTAGAGAATCGAGCATATCATACAGGAGGAAAAAGGAATGTTGGTATGGAAATGTTGGCGTAGGAAGTGTTGCAGGTATACTAGTTTTTTTCGTTTTTTTTTTTTGCTTTTCAAAGCAGCATCGCTAGGGATAGTACATCGAAATAGTAAAGGAAACAATGAAAAAGAGCAATAACCTGGTTTCGCCGATTGAGTTGCTTGAAAGGGAGAAAAGAGAGAGAGAGAGAGAGAAAAAAAAATCACACAAGGTTAACCATCCATTTGTCATCCCTCTTTCCGGCAAGTTTGGCAGATTACAGAGATTCAAAACAAAACAACAACACACGAAAACACGACTAGCACGAACGAGTAACGAGTGTAGCGAAATGTTACAAACAAAAAAAAACCAAAAGAAGAAGGAAAAACTGACAAACCAAAAGTGCGACAACAAACGACTTCAATGCAAGTGAAAAACACGAATGTGGAACAAAAACTCAGGTAGCAAAGAAGGGCACAGAAGAAAGGCAAACAGCGAGAAGGAAACGAAACAAAAAAGAAAGAACAAAAGAAAACAAACATTAAAGTGGTTTATCACGTTTCGGGCAGTTTACTCGATGGTGCGCTTACGCAGTAAATAATAAAAACAAATAAATAAATAAATAGATAAATACATAATTCTACGCAACAGGTACTGGACTAGAGCAGATGTGCTAGCTCCAAAAAGGAAGAGAGCAAATTAAGAGAAATCAAAAGTGAGCGTGCGGGCAAAAACATATCCAAACACACGCACACACACACACAAACACACCAACACACAGGGAAAGGATCGGTACCTGCGAGCCTGAGTGCAGACATTCGCTGATATTCCGGCTCCTGTATCCATTTGTACATCCGGCGGAACGTTTCGCGGCCCGACTTGAGCTTCGACCACGGTTTCGGGTTCCGCAGCAGATCGGACAGGGTGCCCTGGGACCGGCAGAGGACCCGCTGGGCGAAGATCGCCTGCGGGATGCTGTACCGCTTCAGCTCGGAGCTGATCCGGTGCGCCAGCTCCTTCGTGTTGATCTCCTCCAGGTCCCCGTTCAGGCAGCCGACGTCGCCGAGCGACACGCACGACCCGCTCTTGCCGGCGGCGGCCCCGCCGCCATTGGTCAATGGTTGATTGCACGATTCCTCCAGCTTCTTCTCCTCCAGCTTCACGTGGTCCAGCTCCGACTCCTCGTACACGTCGTCGATAACAATCTCTTTACACAGGTTAAGGTCGCTTATGTTGGTTTTTGAACTGAAAGACTTGTTAAGAAACACCGACTGGTGGTGCTCCTTGCCTGTCAGGATGCCGCCACTACTGCCGCCGCCTCCGCCTCCCCCGCCGCCGCTACTATCACCTCCGCCGGGTCCGGTGCCGTTGCCGGTGCCGTGTAGCACCACGTCCGACCCGTTCGGATGTTCCAGGTATTGCACTGTGCCGCTAAACTGCTCCCCGTCGTCCTTCGGATGGTGCCGCACCACCAGCTCCTTCCCCGACCCGAGGAACCGATCGTCCAGGCCGGGCGAGCCGCGCACCAGTATGCACGGATCGCCGGTGCCGGCGCCACCACCACCACCCCCGCCGCCGCCCTTGATGTCGGCGTCCTGTAGCGTCGGGTCCTTGTCCGGTCCGCCCGCCAGATGCTCCTTCAGCCCGTGCTCCTTCAGCCCGTGCCCCTTCTCCTGCAGCACGTCCGGATGATGGTGATGGTGGTGATGGTGCTGCTGGTGCTGCTGTTGCTGCTGGTGCTGCTGGTGCTGCTGCTGCTGCTGCTGCTGCTGCTGCTGGTGCTGCTGTTGATGGTGGTGCGAGTGCACCACATCCCCGCCGTCCGGCGACAGCTCCTGCACCGCGCTCAGATGCACCGGCGAGTGGATGACGCCCAGCTTCTCCAGGTTGTAGCACGAGTTGATCTCGATGTTGACGCCCACCGCGCCGCTGTTGATGCCCGGGAACGCCTCGCAGATGTTGCCCCCGATCGAGTACGCGAACTTGTCCGACATGGTCGAGATGGGGGGCAGCGGCTGCAGCGGCGTGAGCGTCGCGTACGAGGTGTTCGTGTTGAGGCTGACCGGCGAGTCCCGGTCGTGCATCGGCGAGAGCGTCTGAAAGTCGGACGACATCATCGAGTCGACCGAGCCCGGGTTCTGGCTGCCCAGGCACATGTTGATCTGCTGCATGCTCTCCTGCGGATGGATGATCACCGATAGGGCGTCCTGTTTGTGCTGCTGCACCAGAATCACCTCGATCTCGCCGAGCGACGACTGGTCCTGGTGGTGCGGGCTGTGCAGGTGCGGGTCATCCTTTTGCGTTAGATGCTTGCTGATTGCCTGTGTGTGTTGCTGCTGCTGCTGCTGTTTCGCGCTGCTCTTGGAATTCTGGGGAAAAAAGTTTCCACTACTGATAACACAAGGACGATCGTTATTGCATTGCTCCATCGTGTACTGTTCAGCGGTCTGCATTGTTGGGGAGCGGAGAGGATGCGTATGGGAGAGCATAGAGGGAGTTTTCGGTGGATGGGGGGGGGGGGGGCGGGGGGGGAGTTGTGGGTAAGGACCGCAAACGATGGGGAAGAAAGAAGAAGATGAAGCAAACAAAAATAGAGTATGAGTACCAGAAACACACACACAGAGCAGGAAAAACAGAGAGAAGAAGAGAGAGAGAGAGAGAGAGAGAGAGAGAGAGAGAGAGAAAATATTAACAAAACTGTCACACACTCGGGCACACTTTTCTATTTGTTGTTGTCTGTGTTACAAATAAGAAAAGGGAAAAAAACGTTCTCCAGCTATGACGTACTAAAATAGCTCATCCTGATGCAATATAAAAACACTCCCTGTCTACCTCCCTTCCTCTTCCCTTTCCTCCTCCTACTCGTTTCTTCTTTTTGCTCGTCTTGCCCTTTTTCCTCGCTTTTCCTGCTCTCCTACTGTGGAGGGTTTCTTCGTCAGTTATTTTACTACTTTCACACGCAACCACACACACACACACAGCAACTCACGTACGCATGACTTCCCTTCGCGCCCCCACCCTCCCCTCTTAACAAGATAGACCACCATCATTCATTCCCCTCCACCTTCCTCTACCCCTTCCCGAACTCTAAACACTGTGTAGGTAAGGGCCCCTCCCCCCTCCACTTCCATCCTCTTCCTCCTTCTCATCCCCTGCTCCTTGAGCTCCATCACGCGTTTGGCAATGCGTATCCATCTTTGCAGTGGCCCTTACCTCTCTCACTATCGTGCTCTCTCACTCTCACCCTCGTCCCCCCGGACCCCAGGACCCCCTTCAAAAAAGGATGAATGTTTCATTAAAACAAAACAAAAAACGTGCCCCAAACTTATGATATAATCCTTCCCGCACACACATTGCTCTAGCGCTGCGTGTGTTTGTTGTTTTTCTGTTTTGAAACGTGTTTGTGCACGCGCGCGCGCGTGTGTGTGTGTGAGTAAGTGCGCGCGCGCGCGCACGTTTGTGTTTGTGTGTGCGATCATCATCATTTTGCTTTTAATAATTCAAACCCTGCTGCTTCTGCTCCCTTTGGGCAACCCAATTTTCACGAATGAAGGGGAAAGGGGGGGTGGGGGTGAAGGGGGGTTATAATGTTAGAGGAGCGAGACACACACACACACACACACACACGCACACAGTGCCTTCTTAACTGGCAGCGGGAAAGCGAAGTGAGGGAAAAATGGAAAAAAAACACACACACACACACACAGACACATTCGGACACAAACACACACAGCACCAGCAGGAGGAAAACTTTGTTGATTGAAAAGTTTTTTTTCGGAATAGTTACACACACACACACACACACGGCGGTCCAAAAAATTGTTTGAACAGGATGATTGGAGAGGCACAGGGTGGTGGTGGTGGTGGTGGTGGCGGTGTATGATGTATTTTCCTCGAGGGCTGGTTTCACTTCGGCGTACTTTTTGGTTTTTTTGTTTTTTGTTTTTTTTTTTTTGGTGTTTCGAACGTTCGCAGCGCGCGCCTGCAAGTATGCAATCACTCACTGTTTGTGTCTGTGGCTTTGTATGTGTGCGTGCGTGCTGCACGCCTGGCGAATCCTTCCAGCCTTATCTCTCCCCTCCCGCACTTCTTTTCCCACCCAAGTTGCGCCGAAGGAAGAAGAAGCAAAAACAGAAAAAGTGAAAAAAAAAACTTCCCACACACACACACACACACGTGCAAAGGATGAAGCACGAAGGAAAATGGCTCCCGTATTTCCCTACCCGCTGTTGGCCGCAAAGAAAGGGTCGCGGGGTTTTTTTTCTCTTTTCTTTTGTATTATTAAAACCACCTTCTTCGTTTTTTTTCACTCTCTCCCTCTCTCTCTCTCTCTTTCTCGTGCGCTTTTCCGCACTTAGCACACAACCGCGGGAAACGAGACGAGTGGTGCCATTGTGGGGGGAAGGAAGAGCAAAGCACACACAAAAAAACCCTGAATAGCTAAATTAACCTGCCTGAGAGAGAGAGTAATAGAGAGAGAGAGAGAAAGAGAAAAGCAAAGCGAGAGAAGAAGAAAAAAAGATCCAGAAAAGCCCCTCCAGCCGTACCATTTCCGGATGAAACACTCGCACACACACTCACACACAAACACACACACGCATGCACGCACGCATACAGCAAGGAAACAAACACGCACGCACACACACACACACATACACACACGGGTGCCGTTGTCCGGTTGTGGTAGGAAAGAAAAACGGGAAAAACTTCTCTCACCTACCCACATCGGTCACCGCGAAAACAACAAGGGAAAATAACCCCCCCCGCCTCCCCCTCCCCATCCAACCACTACGCTGGTATGAAATGTTTCAAATTGTTCTCGCGACAGTTTTTCCACTACGCGTTTTTCCATCAACAAATTTTCATCGACACACACACACACACACAGACACACATACACAAACAGCGCTTCGTTCCTTCTGGTTGTTTCATCGCCTTTTGCACCTGAACAGCCACACATACACACACACACACAGTAGCGCACACAGAAACATACACGCGAATGGTTTGAAGGGAGGGGGGGGGAGGTGAGAAGAGGAGCAGGGTGTTGGGAAATTTTTAATGCATTTGGCAATGTTGCGGGGACCCAGAGCAGAGCAGAGCAGAGTAGATAGGTTCTGTTCGGTAGGGTAGGGGGGGGAGGTTGGTGTGGAAGGTGGGCGGGGGTGCGAAAAGAAAAACTCTGTGCGTGCGTGCGAAATCCAGTTTTCCAGCAAGTCCCCCCCCCCCTCCCCATCAAACGCGCACACACTCACACGCACACACATACACAGACACACAGCCACCCCCGCAACGAATCACCTGTACCTGAAGTCATGTTCCATCGAGAGTTGGTTGCAGCGCTTTTCGTTTTTCCGTGTTCAGCAGCAGCCCCGTGTTCACACACCGTGCGGCACCACACACGGGCTATAATATCCTCACGTACGATGACGGCAAACGGAACGAACGACGACGACGACACACACTTGTTTTATCAATGCGCGAATGTTTGCAAATAGAGTGGCCTGCCTGACACACTCTCGCGGTTTGGAGGGTGCCTGCGAGCGTGAAAAACTGACGAACCATCCACCGTCGAATGCGGTCCCCCTCCTGGGTTTGCTGGTGCGATGTGTGCGTGCACAGCTCGTCCCCGTGTGTGTCGGTGTGTGTCGGTGTGTGTGTGCGTGTTTTTTCTTCTTCTTGCGTCGTGCGCCCGAATGAGAGCGTTTGCGCAAGGTTTACACAGGCCACAGAGCGGATGACGGGTTTTCTTGGGAAAAAAAGGACGCTTTGACAGCTTGCACGGGATTTGACGTTTTCGCTCCTGGCTGGAGCAAACAGCACGAGAGGGGGGAGAGGGGAGACACAATTTTAACGGGTGAGCATTTTGCGTTCAATTTATTGTTCGAAAAACAAACGCAAAAATTTGTAACAAAAAAAAAGCCACTGCAATGTGGAACAAAATGCAAAAAAAAATATACAAATAACACTCATGATCCCTTCGAACAAGATTTATATATGAAGGGGGTAGTTTTGTGACAGTGACGTTTGACATTTTGGCTGCATGAGTGGTGTAGCTTTTTCACTGGTCCAAACAAAGAAGGAAATTTGAAAAGGGTTTTTTGTGTTGAGATAATTTTCTGTTCCCATGTAACAAGGGATATTTCCACGGACATTCGAGCAGGTTTTTTTCCCATGGGAAATATTTTCTTGAATTATTGAATTTGACATTATGTGAGGGATGCTGCATCCAACTCATAGATTTTAATTTTATGTTCTAATTCCTTTTATTCATGGTAAAGTTCAGTGATATTATATTATTTATGCGTTAAACACTTACAAATCTGTAATATTGTGTACCCAAATAGCCCGCTCGAACTGTATAGCTGATGTGTATGAAGGCTTGTTAAGAACGTTATGAAACTTGGTGAAACTTTATAGCTTTTTAAAGCATGACATCGGTACAAGGTGGCTCATATCAAACTGTCAAAGACTGACGGCATCAATCGCCTCATAGTTTGTGAACAAGCTACATTAGTTATTCCAGAAAGGGATATAATATGCAGTTTACCGTAAATTTTGTAAAATTCTGTGAAACCTGCGATCATATACAGTTCACAAATAAACATGCACACACATAAAACAAATTGTGTTCTTTATGTCAATGATGACGCCGCTTTGCGCTGGCGAGCTTTATACCCAAGTGCCACAAATCCACTAAACGACCACTAAACGGCTTCTAAACGACTCAAGCACTCTACCTAAACGGAATATAGAAAGACTTCGTTTAGCAGACGGCAAACGACTCATGCATTCTAAAAATAGCAAAAATAGCAAAGCTGGTGGCGCCATTTGTTTTTGGGATACCCAACCAGTTGAGCTTCCTCGCTTGGAGGAAAGCTTTCTCATTTCCTCTGTACTGTTGTATGGTTTCGCATTGAAGTTATGCATCGCTAGAACTAGAACGGCGATACGATTGTTTAAATACTAAATCCAATGGAAACTACCAGCACTGAAGTAAGTGAGATTTGAGTAATGGTCGTTGGTGTCGGTACCCACGTATCTGACCACACGACCATTCATATAGATTTTTGCTCGGAAAGTTAGAAGGCTCTATAGGTCATGATAAGATGAAACTTGTCGAAACACATTGCAAGAAAAGGATAGCAATATAATAATCAGTTTTAATACGCCATCTATTGATCAAACCAATGAAGCTGTGGAGCTTTCATTTTTTTCTATGGATATTCAATTTTTCAGTCGTTTAAGCTTAATCTGTGGCGCTTGGGTACACAGTACGACAGTAAGGTCGCCGTACATCTCGTATAGCTCGTCACTATAGCGGCTCCTCCATTGTCCTCCCACACATACGGGGCCAAGTATCCTTGAGAGCATCTTTCTCTTAAACGCGCCTAAGAGGGTTTCGTCAGATTTGGACAGTGTCCATGTCTCAGAGGCGTATGTGAGTACCGGTACTATAAAGGTACTATATCCCAAGTAGCACAATCCTGTTAAGAAACCGTTAAAAGTATGCCTAAAAGTATTACTTTTAGCATTCCATACAGCAGTAATTCTAGGGCTTAAAACACTGCGTAACGCTTTCCTTGCTTCGTCAATGTTTCGTTAAATCTTAAAATTTAACCGGTATTTTTAACGAAAGAGATCAAAATTAACGAAAAAATCGACAGAGATGTCTATATTTTTCTTTCTCTTTCGTTAGGGACATGCAAGGTCTTCGTTAAGCTTAATGTGCTTATATTTTCGTGAAATAAATTAATAAATAAAACAATTATTCGTTTATTGAATAACACAATTTCACTTGGTAACCGCATTACACAATTTTCTTTCATTACGCGGATTTCGTCAATCTTCATCGTGGAGGTCAGCTGCTGCCGTGCACGGAAAACATGATGTCCAAACGCTATCCGAATCGAAAATGCTGCGAAATATAAAACTTATGTAGCTCATGTGAAGAGAATGGTAATATCGATACACTGACCTGTTGTAAAAGCACGATGATACACAAATTAAACAATAGCTGATAGAAATTGTCGCAGACGCTTGGTTTTGTTGCCATCTACACACAAGCTATACACACGAAGCTTGACGAACTTTTTGACATAAGAAATGGAGGCGCCATGTACGTGACCATGTACAGTAGGTCTTAAAAATTATCGTCATCAAGAGCATATTATTTTGCCCAAGAAAATAAATATTTTTATGAAGATTTTTCTCATTTGCAAATATTGCATACCCTTTATCAAACTCTTCACATGTATAATTTAAAAACTATAATTTTTTTTATATTTTTAAATTCTTTTTTTTATTATAACCGCAGATACAAATAGAGGAATAAAAGAAAACACATAGTTTTCGTACAGTTAAACAAAACAAATATTTTGGTGTGAAAATAAATACGCATTATTATATAAATAATAATGAAAAATGATTTTTCGAATATTGAATAAATTGAAAATGGTGTAGATAAAATTTGAAAAACACTGTGTGTTATATTGACCAGAATAAAAAAAAAAACGAGGGTAACGGAATATGTCGTTATGCTGTAACGCTGGCAAATGTCATATTCTCTTAAGAAACTCTATTTGATTTTTAACGGCTTTAAAAAACTGTTAATAATCAAATAGAGTTTCTTAAGGCTACTTGGGATATTCCCAGCTCCAGGCTGCAGAATGACCGATCGGCAGTCAGCATCCTTGCGCGCAACTCAGCCAACTTGCTGTTGTTGCAGACCTTTGACCCGAGATAGGTGACTTCTGGGACGACTTCAACGTC
The DNA here is from genome assembly GCF_943734685.1 of Anopheles coluzzii. NCBI lineage: Eukaryota > Metazoa > Arthropoda > Insecta > Diptera > Culicidae > Anopheles > Anopheles coluzzii. The sequence continues at coordinate 961,972 of NC_064669.1, read as the reverse complement.
TTTGTGTCGTTTGAAACGTTTCGAAAATAAAACACAAAGAAAACGTATCACAATTTACTGTACAATAACAATCACTTCCTTCAAAATCCCTTCTTCAAAGAACTAATCTAACTTGTACAGCAGCAATGAGATGATTGGCGGCGTCTGTCTTTGACACTTTGACAAGACCCACCTTGTACCGATGTCATGCATTAAAAAGCTATAAAGTTCCACCAAGTTCGGTACACGTTCTTAACAAGCCTTAAAGTTCCATCATTTAACCCTACACATAGTGTTAATCAGCCGCAAAGTTCCAAAGAGTACCATGTGCCTGTTAAAAAGCTCCATAGTTCCGCAAAGTACCGTCTATCTCTTAATCAGCCACAAAGTACGACATCGGAACGATTTTTCGTTAAACAGCCCTAAATCAGCTATAAAGTACGAGCTGGCTATTTGGGAAGGCTATCCCAGGAGCTTTGATGCTGTTTATCTACTGCAAAAGGTGGATTCAAGCAGCGATCTTTAGCGTGCCAAAATGGGCCACTTAGGTGATTTGAATTCAAAATGGGGTAGAATCTGTGTGAAATGATAACGGTTCATGTTGAGTAAAATCCCTCTAATTTTGGCGGATTGTCTCTGAAAGAACATCATTTTAACTCATTCAAATTAAGCTACTCCAACAGAACACCAAAACCTGTCCAATCCGAGATCGTTTCATCAGTGCAATTAAGAATGTCATGTTTACTATTTGAACTTTGGTAATGATCTTTGCTGGGGTATGCCCCAAGGGCCCAAAATGTACCAAATGACCTTTAATAGTGCTATTACGTTTTCTAAATAGAATTGGGATCGGTATCTCATGGTGTGTTTGACAGAAGTTGACTTTATTGAAGGCCGTTGCAGATGTGAATGTTGATTTGCATGCACAATGGTATGTGTTTAATTCTTATGTTACGGTCCATTTGAATTCGTCTACATATATGTTTAACATTTTAATAATTGTTACTAAAACGCTCAGCCAACTGGATGAAATCGTGCCGGCAACTTTTCCATCGAACAGCCAACGTCTTTTTTTTTTTAATTTTGAAAACAACCCAACCCAATTGACATTTGCTGGAAATCGTGTTTCTCACATCTGCTCGACTGGTAATTTTTGCCACTCCAGCAGTCGAGCGGTCGAGCAGTCAGGTATTAACAGAAGCAGAAAAAATCCCCTTTTTTTCGGAGCTCGCAAGCAGCGCTGTTGTGTGAAGCCGAGTGTGCACGGCGAGACGAGCGAACACACAGGCACAGCAGCGCGTCGCAACTTCAGCAACTTCGTTCGTTCGTTCAGCGTTAGTTTCCCTTTTTATTCCCGATTGTTTCCTTTCCTGCCAGCTCTCGCAATTTGCTTTTTGCGGCCAGCCGTGTTCGCCACCGTAAAAATGGCCATCCCGAGCTGAGCACCGAGCGCGGCGGTGCTCCACACCCTGGTTGGGCAGCAATCGAAGGTGCTTTCCCGGTCCACCCCACCCCCTGATCCTGCCCCAGGGAGGCAGATCCGCGCGGAGAAGGGCAAATCCCGGGAATGGCCGCTGCTACGGGGTTTGTTGGATTTCATCTTGCAACCTATTTTTTGTCTGCTCTTGTGCTCGTATACGTGTATGTGTCGGTGGTTGGTGGGCCGAAAAAGGGCCAGAGTCCCACTTTTTTCTCGCAGCAAAGCAGCAGCAGCAGCACCGCCATCACCACCACCCGCAGGTCAAAGGGAAGATTCGTCGCACCGTTTGGTAAGCGTAAAGTGATTGTATATGTGTGCGCGTGTGTAGGTGCGTATGTGTGCACCGTAAACGAAGTGAAAATGGGTTTGAAGGAAGAGAGGGGGCGGCGAGGAAGCATGTGTGGGCAAAGGGGGGGGGGGGGGGAGATGTGGGTGGGTGGGCATAACACAAGGGCGGGAATGTGGGCCGCGTCGGGGGGAGGGGGGGGGGGTTGGTAGTGATTTTTTCATTTTCGTATGATTTGTGCCCATTTCTGTGCGTCTGTGTATGTGGGTGTGTGTGTGCGCGTGTGTGCATAGGAAGGCAGAGAAGCAATCATTTTAACTTTAATAAAAAGGTGCGTTTATTTAAAACAAAAAGTGTTCACAACTAAAGATGGCACGAAGTGGCAATTCAGCAGAAAAGAAGAAAAAAAAGAACCACCCACCCTCCTCCATCACGCGGCGGGTGAAAAGGGTGTGCGTGTGTCCGTGCGCGCATGTGAACCTGTTCGTGTATGCGTGTGTGTGTGTGTGTATGTGCGTTGGTGTGTGACAAACTAAAATGCCAACAAAAAGTGACGATTATTAAATCGCATCGCTGTTGGCCACTGTGTATGTGTGCGTGTGTGTGTGTCGATAGAGCGAAAAAAAAACTTCCTCTTGTTGGGCGGGGGATGAAGTAATTGGGGAGATAACTCCCCACCTCCCTTTCGCTGCACACACACAACCTGCCACCTCCTCGATCAATTCAATCGCAGCAATCAAATTAAAAAAGAAAAAGAAGAAAAAAAAGAAAAACTACGCGTCGTATGTCACGCAGTGCACTGGGCGGGCGAGGCAGGCGGTGGGTGGTGTTTCTCTAAAACCCCACCCACCTGCACCCTCGCGCAGTCGACCGAAGTCGCCCGAACCCAGCAGAAAAGCGAGCCCAGCAGGGAGAGAAAATGGCGGTTGGCGGTGCTTCTTCTTTTTTGCTAATTTTCTTTTTTTTGCAAATGTACGCAAAAAACCCGGGAAGGAGAGGAGGGGGAGGGAATGTCACCAAACGAAAAAAAACAACGCCTTTTCAAACGGGGGAAAGTGCAACATTGCAACATAACACGCATTTCTATCATCCTTATCACGCGGCACGAGCGCACACACACACACACACAGACACGCGCGATACATATTTGGCCTACCCGGGTTTTGCCACCCGCCATTGTTGCCGATTCCGATTGTTCTTGCGCTTTTCTTCGCTTCCGATAACAAGGGGAAAAGCAAAATTAAAAAAAAAAACTCCTCCATATGCGCGACACAGACACACACTCATCGGGCAGCGAGAAGCATCAAATTTTATGCTCTGGTTCGTCATCGTCACCACCACAAACAAGCGCCAGTGCACAGAGCACACACACACACACACACACACACACACACACACACACACACACACACACACGCATACGGCAGCAAGAAGGAGAGACGAAAAAAAAAAAGTTAAATAGGGGCGACTCTTTAAGGTGTGTTTATACAGCGCAAGCCTCGACCATGTTTCCTTCTTTGCTGCTGGTTCTTCGTTTTAAGTTTTTCCCCCTTGTGTGTGTGTGTTTTTTTTAAATGGGTAATATGAGCTGTATGTTGTGATGACAACATAGACACACACACACACACACATAGAGTACGGGGTGGTGGGTTGCGTAGGGAAGTGGCCGTTTTTATGCTATCGAGTTGGGGGAGGATGGAATGGTGGCACACAGGCCGACGGTGCGCGCGGCTGTGACACGAATGAGGGCGACGAAAAGGGGGAAATTAACATAATCACCCAAAAGATAAAATGGGGGAAGACGAATGGGGAGATGGCTATGGCGGCGGCCATTAAATTTGTTGCGCGAAAGGAATTAAACTATTTCTCTTTAATTTATTTATTCATTTTCTGTTCTTGTATTTTTTTTTGTTTTTTTTTTTTCCCTCAACGATCTAACGTTGATGTGTTGATGTGTTTTTGTGACGAATTTACGCAGCAAATGACAGTCGGGGTGATGATGGTGGGGTGCAAATTAGTGTTGGGACCGACCTACCCGTTTCCGTGCTCGGCATCAATTCCGGAGCCGATTCCGACTCTGGAAACGATTCCAAATCCGAAGCTAATTCTGGAGTCAACTCCGATTCCAGAATCAGAATCGACTCCGGAATCTGAATCGACTCCGGAATCGCAATTTGCTCCGGAATCGTAATCAGAATTAACTCCGGAATCAAAATCGTTTCTGGAATTGAAATCTGAAGTTTTGGAAACGAAATCAGTCTCGGAATCTGCTTGAGAATGGGTCAGCATAGGACCCAAACACCTATTCTCATCGAAAGGCCGAAACCGACTCCGATTTCGGAACCAATTCCACTTCCGGAGCTAATTCCCGAGCCAATTCCAGAAGCGCTGATACCGGACCTACTATCCGGTATCGATTCCTGAACACTTCTGAGCTAGCCGGGAGTAATTCCGATGAAAACTTCAGTTTTCCCATTACTAGTGCAAATGCAATTATTTTTATTCCCCAATTCCCATTTCCATTTCCTGTCCCTTTTCCATTTCCTCTACATTGTCTCCTCTCCCCCCCCCGTTCCCGTCCGTTTATAATGTTCCATACCATCCGTCCGTGCCTGCCATTAATCGAATTACATAATTGTGGCCCTAATGAACTCGCTTCTTCGCTCCCCATGTATCAAATCTTACTTACAGCTTTACCTATAACTATACATATATACATACACATATACAATCTTTTACCACTTTCCAGCTGTGCGAAAAATGCACCAAAACATACGAAAGTATGCTAAGCAAACAAAACAAAACAAATGGATTCTCTTGCAAAACAAGCGTTGATTGCGATCTGTGTGCGATATAAATAAAATGTGTACCGCGAAGGCGGCTACACAATGAATACCGGAAAAAAACACGCAAAACGTACCTTTGGTGTTATTTTTTTTTACTATATATTTATATTCTACATTGTCTTAATTGTTTAAAGTGTTGTAATGTATTTTGCACCTGTTATTTATATTTACACACACACACACACCTTTTTTCCCCCTCAAAATATTCCCCAGCCGTTAAATGCATTTTCTTTTCAAGCGTTGTGATTATACTTAACTGTCTATTTAAATTTCAAGCTTTTCAACTGTATTTCATGAAAAAAATCATACTTGTTTTATCAACCTGTGTACCCAATGTATCAACTTTGCACTGCGTCGTGACATGTCGTGCTTCTGCCACACATTGATAATTTACCACAATTTCTCTAGCGCTGCCACCCCAGCTGCCACGTTCAAATAAATGCTCTCCATGATGATAATATCACCACACAAACGAGTGCATATAAATACGCGTGTGCGCAAAATACATCTCTCAATACTTAAACAAAGCCATGATTTCATCAAGCAAAAACGCATCGCGAATGGATTCTCTTGAACAAACACGTTGGTCAAAAACTGCGAACAAGTGTCAAACCATGCTAACCCGAAACATTACTCCCACACGGCTGGTGCGTGTGTGTGTGTGCGCGCATTTTTCCTATCCTGCCACGCACATGCCGCCCGGTTTCGTTTTTTTTTCTCTTTTCTCTCTCTTCCCCAAAACCACAGGATAATCCTATTTAATGAAACGAACAACTTAGTTATAATGAAATTACGCGAAAAATTACACTTTAAGATTTAAACTTTAGAAAAAGTTTTACAAAATTATAAACCTCGCATTATTTATAACTTACATTTAACTATAATTATATCTTAATCATATATATATACATATTGAGCTAAATATATATGTATACATATACTATTAATTAAAAATTACCGGATCGCGCAAAGAAACCGGTAGAACTTATACACAAAAGAAGTGGAAGAAGAAGAACGGAAAAAGGCTCCATCTTTTACAATAAAACCACGCAACAAACCGCAAACAAACAAAACAGAACGAACGAACGCAAGACACAAAACTCCAAACACACAAAATAAACACACAAGCACACACACCCAAACACCACAAAATTACACAAAGATGACTACTCGCAAACAGACAAAATTCTCCACCAAAATTCAGTTCTACCTGAAGCACAGAGAGTCGCGGATACTGAAGCTATGCAACGACACGATCGGCCCGGTGCCAAACGATTCCCTCAGCAAAGCGATCTTCAGACTGTTGTCCAAACCGGTAGACAATAAAGGCATTATACAACTTTTTGTCGACAAGGTAAGGGTTCGGTGGGGGGGGGGGGGGAGGGGTGGGGAAGAAGGGCGTCTAGTCTCTTTGAGCAGGCAACTCATGCAGTGTTGTTCTTTGCAGGGCCAGCAAACTGCTCAATCGACTGTCACGAGCAGCAGCAGCAACAGCAGCAGCAACAGCAGCAGCAGCAGCAACAACAGCAACAACACTGTGAAGACCGTTCTGCCAGAGTATCAGAAGGAGGTGGAGCGCTTCCACGGGCGCATCATCTGCAACGACAACACCTGCATCATCGACCCGGTCGCCTCTCCGAAGAACGACAGCAATTCGGGCAATCCTCGCACCCACTCGTTCCGAATTGTCTCGTTCAGCAAGGAGAGCGGCGTCACCGCCGGCGGCGACACGTTCGCGCCCGCCGCCGACGAGGACGACGCGCCGGCAGTGGTCGGTGGTGCCGGTGCGGCGCAGGAGCAGGAGCAGGCACAGAACCTCATCACCCGGTCGCCGCCGGCCGCACGGTCCCCGTCGGCCGGTCCGGCTGCTGCCGCCAGCGTGGTACCGCTGGCGGGCTCGACCAGCAGCCACAAGGCGATCCTGATGTGCTTCAGCTGCAAGCTCAGCTTCGGCACCTGCCGGTCCTTTATAGCGCATGCCAAAATCGAGCACAGTCTCACACTGAACGACTACGAGCGGATGCTGCTGGAGAAGAACTACAGCAGTGCCATCATACAGACGAACGCGGAGAAGCAGTTCTTTTTCCTGGTTCCTTTCGAAGAGAAATCTTCAGCCAACAGTAACAGTAGGAAGCATGTGGAGGGCGACGAGAGATACAAGACCAATAGTAGTAGTAATAATGGTAGCAACAACAGCAGCAGCAACAGCAGCAGCAGTAGCAGCAGCAACAGCAGCAGTAGTAGCGGCGGTAGCAACAACAACAACAACAACAACAACAACAGCATCAGCAACAGTGCGGCCAGCGCACTGATCGGACCCGGAGGCGGTACGGCCGTCGGTGGCGGCCCCCTCCTGGGTGGCAACATCAATGGCAATCACAGCAGCAGCACTAACAACAACGGCAGCAATGGCAACAGCAACAATCTCATGAACAGTACCGCCAACAACGGCATCCTGGGGCTACTCTCGCATCAACAGCAGCTCCAAGCACACCAACAGCAGCAGCAGCAACAACAACACCAGCAGCAGCAACTCCAGCTACAGCAGCACCACCTGCAGCAGTCGGCGATGGGTCTGCCGGCGGATGTGTTCGCGCCCGGCAGCCTCGGGTTCGACGCCGGCGGCAGCTTCCCGAAGCTGGTCGCCAACAATGCGCTGCTGTACGAGATGGACAGCAAGCTGCAGCAGAGCTGGAAGCTGGCGGCGGAAAAGTACAGCAACGCGATGAACGAGAGCGCGGCGATTGCAGCGGCTGCAGCGGCTGCTGCCGCTGCCGCGGCCGCTGCCGCCGGCAGCGAAGGCGAGAAGAAGGGTGGCGTGGCCAGTGCGGCTGCGGCCGCCGTCAGTGGGAAACTGCTGACCGACTTCCTGAACCAGCAGAAGATGCTTTCGTCCGTGGGGGAGAACCTGTACGGCAAGCAGAACAAGTTCCTCGAGCTGATCAGCTCGGCGGCTGACATGAAGCTGAATCCGCTGGCGGCGGCTGCGGTGGCGGCCGTAGCCTCCAACAAGGGCGCGCCCGGACCGGCGGAGCTCGGGGCAGGAGGCGGCGTCGGTGGTGTTGGAGGTGGTGCCGGTGGTGGTGGTGGTGGTGGTGCCGGTGGTGACTTCCATCTGAAGAAGTACAGCCCGGTCGATCTGTACAAGCAGCTGATCGCGAACAACTTCCGCCCGGAGGCGATGGACGTCGGGGAGGAGCTGAAGAGCGAACATCAGATCAGCGTGAAGAAGCTGGAACCGTAAGTAGACAAGTGTGCGGGAAAGGGAACGGCAGAATCTGCTCCAGCTCACTCGCTTTCACGCTTGCAGGGAACCGTCGACGGCGTTCCGGAACAGCAACTTCAGCCCGAACATCTCGACGCGCAACTCGTGCAAGACGCTCAAGTGTCCGCAGTGCAACTGGCACTACAAGTACCAGGAAACGCTCGAGATACACATGCGCGAGAAGCACCCGGACGGCGAGACGGCCTGCAGCTACTGTCTGGCCGGGCAGGCCCATCCGCGGCTGGCGCGCGGTGAATCGTACACCTGCGGGTACAAACCGTACCGCTGTGACATCTGCAACTACTCCACCACGACCAAGGGCAACCTGTCGATCCACATGCAGAGCGACAAGCATCTGAACAACATGCAGGACCTGAACGGCATGATGAACAAGAGCAACCAGAGCTTCCTGAACCTCGCGACGCTGCAGGCGAACGAGAAGGTGGTGAACAGCTCGCGCAACCAGTACATGGCGGCGGCGGCAGTAGCGGCGGCCAGTTCACCGCTCTCTTCACTGTCGGGCAAGCTCGGCGGAGGCGGTGGTGGTGGTGGTGGTGGCGTTGGAGGTGTTAGTGGTGGCAGTGGAGGTGTTGGTGGCGGCCCAGGCAGTGCCCAATCGAAGGAGAGCGGCCCGGTCGGGTACGAGACGGGTGGGCGACCAAAGTCCTTCTTCAAGTGCGACATCTGCAACTACGACACGAACATCGCGCGCAATCTGCGCATCCACATGACGAGCGAAAAACATATCAGCAATCTGAACTCGTTCCAGTCCAGCTTTAACCAGTTGAAGAGCCTGCAGAGCCTGCAGCAGCAGCACCAGCAGGCCCAGCAGCACCAGCAGTCGGACAGTCTCGACTACCTGAGCGCGATCAATCTGAACACGCTAAAGGAGGACTCGCCGATGGCGCGCGTGGACGAGTACACGGCGGCGGCGGCTGCAGCGGCCGCAGTGGCGGCTGCCACCTCCGCTAGCAACACTGGCAACAGCAACAGCAACAACAACAACAACAACAACAATGGAGGTGGTAGCAGCGGTACCAGCTCGGGCAGCCTGAAGCCGCTGTCGATGCCGTCGTCTCCGTTCGGCGCACCGCACGAGACGGCGACGCCCGATTCGCTCTTCCTGAACCAACCCTCGCCGTTCAGTGGGGCAAGCGAACCGGGCACAGACCGGGACTACCACCAGCACCACCATCATCACCATCAGCACCAGCTGGACGAGGACAAGAACCCGCTGCACTTCGATCCGCCGGTCCGGCTGTCGCTCGATCCCGCCACCTACTACAGCTGTCTGGTGTGTGCCGACTTCGAGACGAACAGCCTGGAGGAGCTGAAAAAGCACGTGCTGAAGGACCGGAGCAGCAGTGCGATGGACACGATCCTAATCGCTGGCCAGGAGTGTCTGCTGTGCGGGCAGAAGGCCCACGACCGGGTGGAGATGGAGCGGCACCTGAAGGCGGACCACCATCTGCGCCGGCTCGAGCTGATGATCCATCTGCTGGAGGGGCGGGACAAGGCGGCCACCAAGCTGCGCCAGTTCGTTGGCCAGGAGCTGTACAAGAAGCTGCAGCTGATCTTCCCATTGGCGGAGGAACCGAAATTTGCGTACGATGAGATGCCAAGCGTCAGCGAAATTTCGCGCTCTCCGCTAATGCTGCTGCTCGAGCCAAAAACCGAGCTGATCGAGCGGGACTACGGGACCGGCGCGAACGGTATCGATGGTGAGCGTAAGTGTGGACTGATGTAGAAGAAGATATTTCTCTTTTTGTTTATCCAATCATTCGTTTTTATTTTTTTGGCTTTTGCAGAATCATCTTCACCGTCGTGCCCGGACAACGTGCAGCTCAAGTGTAACTGCTGCAACTTCTACACCACCTCGCTGGAGAAGATCGGCATCCACAGCCTGTCGGAGAAGCACATCTTCCGGCGGATCTGTTTCGACTATCTGCTGCTCATCTCTAGCGAAAAGTCCAGCCTGGCGACGACCGTAAAGAGTGAAGGCAAGTGTGAACTAACGCCACCGTTCATCGAACTTGTTGATGCAAATTGTTGGCTACTTGCAGATGGAACAAAGCAGCAGTCCTCGCCGAAAGCTAGCCAGCTGATGCTGACCTGCGTGCCGTGCTGCTTCAAGACCGACCACATCTACTACATGATACACCATCTGAAGAAGAGCTGCAAGGTGGAGCAGAACATCAACCTGCTCGGGTTGCGAAACATCTTCAAGCTGACGGCCAAAGGTAGGTGGTTCTTTCTTATGTCAAGGTCTTCACACTTCTAGCTTGCCTGCAGTAAAGTAAACGATGTTAAGCAGTTTTGAAGTAAAGTTTTCTGCTACGAAAAACTCAATATATATTCAAATTTGATGAAGCAAGATCTAAAAAGAGATATAATTCAATGAAATTTATATAACAATATGATCCTTTCGATTGTCGTTCCTAAGAAACTCCTTATGTTTTGCATTATTTTCCAATTTTGTGAGCGTGTTTTCAAGTCATCTCCGATATTTGGTCTGGCGATTGCACATCTTTTATGATTTCGGCTGCCCGTATCGATTGATTTTCCCTGCCAGGCTTCTAAAACAACAATCATGCTTCAAAACGCATTCGTGTCAAATTTCTTGACTGGACTCGAATGGTCCTTATAAGCGAGCTTGTCATGAGTGACCGCGCGCTGGTGAACCGGGTTTTCATTATTATTATGAGGGCCATTTAATTAAATATTGTGAGAAACTACATGGTCATTCTTGGACAATTCTTGACATTTTTAGAATGCTTGAAAGTACGTTAATCACACAGACTACATATTGTATCTGCATCACTAGAGAGAAAGACTTAGATCGTGATGCACAATTATCAATCACCAATTCGCGTAAATAGAAAAGCGTCAGTCAGTTTCGGATGCAAAAGTCTTTGCTGCGGGTACCAAGATGTACTGATCGCTGCACGATAGCGCATTATTAATCATGGTGCTTCAAGATTCCAGAAACTTCTGGAGTGAAACGCAATGGGAGAAGCTTCGGAGGCCGGGTTTTCACCCTGGTTGATGGTCTGATGGTCTGTTTGATGTTTGGCATGCATGGAATGCCGTAGGAACCAATGCGTAGAGCCTAAATCTCCCGAAAGATTATCTTGTTATGGAGAGAATAATAAGTGAGACTGATACCAAACACCAAGGAAACGAATGGCCATACAAATTTTGGATATTTTGCGGGTGTAAATGCTGCCCAAGGAGCTTAAACATCACACCATCATTTTGTGGAAGCGTTAACAGTAATTACTGGACAAAATGGCCTTTAGGCAAGATACTGCATTTCTACTTCCAACCATATTCTTTTCTAATACAATGTACAGGAAAATTGTTCTTATTCCTGACATATCGAACGTGCTCGCGTGCAGCAATTGCGCTTATCCAGATTGAACTGTAATTAAAGTGTGTGGCGAAAAAAAATGGCCGCTAATTTGTTTGCCGGTACGAAAAGACATCAATCATGGTACGGAAAGCCCAAATCCGTTGGCACGAACACGGGAACGACTGCTCGAAATCTGCTCGACCCTGCCTGCTTCATTTAATTGTACCTGCCCGTTCTCTATCTCGCTTTCCTCGATCGCTGCCCCACCTACCTCTCCGGGGCATACAGGCCATCTCGCTTGCACCCCTGTGTGGAACAGTGTACGTGTGTGTGTGTGCGTGTGGATGAATGTGTATCAATGGACGGAAATGGACATGACTCTTAATTTATTGTCACCTCGTTTCGCTACGGGTTTCTCTCGCGCTGAAGAAATTTATGAATGCCATCTTTTCACATTTGCTTTGCGCACCGGAAACTGGTTTTATTGTAACACAAACGGCCGTTTATGACCGCCGTGGACCCATCCATCATGCTGCTTCATATAATGTGCATAGGTGTGTGAATTAGTTTGTAAAAAAAATAAATACTGCAATCCATGAGACAATTTGTGCAAACTAAATTCTTTCCGTTTGTGTGAACGTTGTCTTACATTTGTGACTTTGTTTGCACGTTCTATGGTTGAAATAATGAATCATTAAATGAAGATAAATTATGTGCCCCAACAACTTTGTTTTTTTAGCTCTTAAATTCCAAAATCAAATATTTAAAGAAAAAAGTGTGAAAAAAAGGAAAGGAATGAAAAAAAAAATCCCCAAAAGAACGTCAATTTGTTTTTACACGCTCAATATAAATTATCAAAAACTCCACACAGAAAAAAAAAACACCTAAAAATGCCGAGCCCGCGCTGCAGGCAAGTCCGTCAAACTTTTTATGGTGTCGTTTTAAGATTAATATTTTCATTTCCCCTTTTCCGCTTGCCATACGTTGGCACGCCCCGGGCTAGCGAGTTGGCTGGCTAAAGCAAGCCGCGCAGTTGTATGAATCATGAAGACGAAGAGGAAGACAAAGAAACGGAGCTAGGTAAAAAAGAGACCCCTTGAAGTAGATAAAACACGTACATCGAACGGGCATGAAAAGAGGAGTCGATACAAAAGAAAAACAGGGCCAGGGGAAAGCCGGGGGGGGGGAGAAGAGCTACATGAATAAGCAAATACATATTTCAATTGAGTGTATGTGTGTGTGTGCGCAAGGAATAGAAAAAAAAAAGCTTAACCCTAGGGATCCTCTTTCCTAGGTTTCGGATGGTTCAGCATTCTCGATCGCAGCACACAATACACAACGAGTAGATGAGAGATATAGAGAGAGGGAGAGAGAGTGAGAGTGAGTGAGAGTGAGTGAGAGTCAGAAAAAGAGCGCGAGTGCTCTGGCTCACTCGCTCCCTTTCCTGCGCAGCCGGTCGAATTAGCCACTCTGACGTCCGCTGCGCACGCTGGGTTGCGTTGAGCCGGTTTCTGCTCGACTTTTGTTATTTGCTCGGCATTTCTTTAATTTTTACCTCACCCCCGGGCCTCGCCAGCCCCTGCCGCTGTCGCACGTAGATATGTATGTGCTTCTGTGTGTGTGTGTGTCTGTTTGCGCACGTTGCTCGAGGGTTTGGTTTTTGAATGGCTCTGCGATCCGCTGTTGCTGCTGCCCTTATATCGAGGTGTGTTTCCTTCCTTTTCGTCCCGCCTTACGTTTCATGCCTCGCCCGCGATGGGCTAGGCTCGGATTCGGTTCGCTCCCTCTCTCTCTCTCTCTCTCTCTCTCTCTCTCTCTCTCTCTCTCTCTCTCTCTCTCTCTCTTGCACCGCAAACAGCATGGTCCGAAGCAGTGATCAGGGGTGAAGGCACACACATTTATTGATACAAAACAACGTGCAAGCGAGTGCGCGCGTCGTCATACGCAGGGGAGTGTGAGGGGAGAGATTTTTTTTTTTCTGTTCAATTCTTTTTTGTTGTTGCTGTTTGGCTGATGCGCCGCGATGCCAAGGGATAACTGGAGGGACCCCGAGCGAGCGAGAGAGCCGGTATCTTCCTGCTTCCAGTCCCTTCAGTTTCCATTTGGCCATCCGTCCGTCAGGATATCCTCAGACGCGCCAGAACGGCAGAAGCGTAGCGGTGAATATTGCTGCTCGTGAAAACAGATACGCTCAAATATTGTGTTTCGTGCTCCAGTACTCGTGATCGTGTGATAGGAATCGAAATCGCGTGCGCGTGTGTGTGTGTGTTGACCACTGGCTCCGGCTTTGTGTCGCGCGTGTTTGTTTTTGAATGCAATTGAACGGCCGGCCGGAGGACGCGGCCCCGTGACGCGCGATGCGGTACGACTTTAACGCCCTGTGTACGTACGCTCCCACCCACCCAGGCCCAAGTATAGTAACAGTTACGTGGAGGTGGTGTATCATCGTCTGATGACACAAACCAAAAACAAAAAAAAAAAACGAAAAACTTCAATCAATTCACACACAACAACAAAAAAAAAAGAAGCCCAGCCGCAATCAGAACCGAACCCTGCTGGCGTGTGCTGCAACGTGCCGGAAACGACGTGCGCAGCGACCGTCTTCGGGGCGCAGATCGTCGTCCCTCGGTGGTATTAGCTGCGCAGTACATGCTGGCTGCCCCCCCCCTCCAGCGACGTGCGGAGAGTAAACAAAAGCGGCCAAACGTTCGCTCGAACACGCGCAAAAAAAAAGCACAGAGCGAAGGGTGCACAACGCGCTTACGCATATTGCACACACACACACACACGTGCAGAGATGCGGGCAGGGCTGATGAGGGTCCTCCCCGATCAGGTTCCGTGTTTGCACAGCTTGTCCCTTACACAAGGAATGCGCAAGCGAAAGCTGAAGCGAGAGAGAAAGAGAGCGAGAGCAACGCGTAAATGTGTGCAGTGAAGCGAAACTGTGGCCCGTTCTCATCCACCATCAATCTTTAGATCCCTTTTGTAATGGATAAAAAGAGAAAGAAGAGAGAGAGAGAGAGAGCAGGAGAGAAAGAGAGAGAGAGAGAGAGTGTGTGTGACAGGGAGTGAGAACGAAAGATAGCATAATGTGGTAGTTATGCTGCACCACACACTTGCGCGATCCCTTTTTACGGGTTCGTTCTCCCTCGGCCGCACACACAGCGGGAGGAAAAGCAGCATGAATGCTATACTGTCGCGATATGTGTCTCTCCGTGTGTATGTGTGTCGAACGTTAATGTTTGGTGTGAACGAAATGATGAATTTTATTGCCCATGCTTAATAACTTGAAACCATCCGCCCCACCGACCCACTAACGACAGACACGGTCGGGTACGACAGCAAGTGGCCTAAACGGGGGGAGGAGGGGGGGAGGGGGGAAGATTTCACGCTTCAGATTTTTTTTCCATTATTAATTTTATGGCAGGCCCCGTTGGCTTTATGGGGTTTTTTTTTTGTATGCTGCTGTTGGTGTTGTTGTTTCTCCTCTTTTGGAGAGAAGATTTATTTCCATGGCGACACAGAAGCATAATATGCTTGTACCGCCGGGTCCCGTTGCGGGAGTTGTGTGCGAGCGGGAAAAGGAAGCAATCAAATACACGCAAAAGGGCGTGACATTCAATCAGTTCACTGCCAGGTTTCGCCGGTCTGTCATCCCGCCGCCGGAAGGCTTGGGAAGCCTTGCGCAGGGCCAGGGCGGACTGTGTGCCAGATGGCTCTTTTCTACTGCTTCTAGATCTTTCCCACCGGTTGGGATTTGGGCGGCGAATGGGAGACGGAAAGAGATGAAGATGAGGACACAGGTAGACATTCCGAACCAAATTCAAGATCGCTTGTAGTTGACATTTTGTAACAATACATGCTGTAGATGTATTTTCCAGTCGCTGATGAACATTTCTACTTTAGGAGTAGACAATTCTTTCTTCAGAATTCAATATACGTACAATCAACTTACATTCCAAACCTTGGAAAAGGGACCTTATTCCCTGGATAGCTTTCGTACGTTGCAGATCTGCTCTCCACACAACTTTTGCGTGGCCTCAAAGGCTTCACAAGGTATTCCAACAATATCGGAACAACTGGAAACCTCTGTAATTGGTGCTTTAGACCTATTTCAGGGTTGCTGTGGGTTGATTTTTGCATCTTGTCTTTGCACTCTTGCTCCTACGAGCATTGTTGCTGAGATCACCAAACCTTCTGTCCTTTATATATCTTTATATATAAATCCATCTATTTATCTTTGTAAGCAACTGCTTCTACGGCAATTGTGAAAATAAAGTACTATAAAACACTGAAATCGGAAGATTTTTGATCCCCGCTGTATAGTTCAGATATTGATCCTACGGATTACTGTCTATTTTGAATGATGGATTGGATGTAGTTTACCAATACATTTCCGAATACGAAATACGCGAAAAAGAGGGGAAATTTACGAAGGAAGCGACATACATTTGAAGCAGAATAAACGATCCATTTGCCATCAAGTAGCTATTTCGACTAACGTATAAAGATCTTCAACACAATATCAACATCTAACTCAAACTCCTGTTGAGTTCTATTGAAGGTTCTGATACGATCCGATTCCCAAAATATTGGAATTCGTGGAAAGGATTATGTTATATGTTCCCCGAGCAGTTTGGAGTTCTTTGATTTTCCTCCAATATATCCGAATAATGTCCGAATAATACCAATATAATAATGTTTAAATATACTTGTCAACTTCACTTCAAAATAACAAAAGCTCTCTACATCTATACTATCCTTCTATCACCCAAACCGTTCCAGGCTTGGACGCCCAAGATGCAATGGATACGGGCGACAACGGGCTGTGCAGCATACTGCAGGAGAAGAAGATGTGGAACGGCGAGAACGCTAGCAACCGCCAGA
Source organism: Anopheles coluzzii (assembly GCF_943734685.1). NCBI lineage: Eukaryota > Metazoa > Arthropoda > Insecta > Diptera > Culicidae > Anopheles > Anopheles coluzzii. Next base: position 945,877 of record NC_064669.1, on the reverse strand, counting down.
CGGCCGGCGGCTGCAAGGACCGCTGCCTCGTGTGCAGCGTGTGCAACAAGTTCTCCTCGAAGAAGGTGAACGTGATGCAGCACCTGCTGGCGAACCACAACGCCGGCAACGAGCTGCTGGGCGGGGCCGAGCTCTCCCCGGCCGTGCCGTCGCTGTCGCGCAAACCGTTCGACTATCTGCGCACGCTGGCGGAGGCCCGCTGCGCCCAAAATCTGCGGCTCATCGAGAAGGTCACCTTCATGAGCGACTCGTTCGCGCTGAAGGAAAACTGCAACGACCTGAAGCACGGCAACCTGGCGGAGATGCTGGAGCAGTACGCGGCCCGGCAGGATGCGGGCGACGGCTTTGCTGCCGCCCGTTCGCCGCCGCTCGAGAAGCAGCAGCAGCAGCAGCAGCAACACTCGCCGACCCTGTCCTGTCCGCTGTGTGCGGAGGCGTTCCTCGACCAAGCGACGGTCGAGACGCACGTGCTGCGCGTCCACAACATCAAGATGGACGGGCTGAACCGGCTGCTGAAGCTGGTCGATACCTCGCAATTTTTGAAAACGACCAACGGCAAACAGCAGCCGCCGCCGCCCGGCAGCAACAGCAGCAGCCCAGTGGACAAGCCAGGGTCGCCCCATTCGCCGCAGCAGGGCGGCAAGGAGGGTTCGGTGTCGCCCGGGGGTGGCACACCGAGCATCCGCTGCTCCTACTGCAAGGCACCGTTCGACACGATGGTCGACCTGAAGATACACTGCAACGAGAGCAGCCACTTCCGGCGCAGCGCCGACTCGGACGATCTCGCCTGCTTCCTGCACGACTGCAAGGACGCGTTCGACAACCTGGCCGACCTGAACCAGCACTTCAAGGCGAGCCATCTGAACTTCCTCATCTCGGAGCACCACACGTACCGGTACCGGTGCAAGCAGTGCCCGTTCGCGTTCAAGACGCACGAGAAGCTGAGCCGGCACCTGTTCTACCACTCGCTGCGGGAGTCGACCAAGTGCTTCTACTGCGACCACCACTTCAAGAACATCCACTCGCTGACGGCGCACATCGCGGAGAAGCACCCGCAGGAGGCGCTGCAGTCGGGCAAACCGTCGCCGCCGGGCATCGCCTCGCCCGACGCGTCCATCCTGTTCTTCAAGGATCTCAAGCGCAAGATGCTCAACAGCCAGCAGCAGCAGCAGCGGAACGGGTTGAGTCCGCGGTCGGATCGGTCGGGTGGGCGGGATGCGCGGGACAGCGTGGATGAGGATCGGCTGAGCGAGAAGTCGGTGAGCTCGAAGAGCAGCAGCTTCTACTACGACAAGAGCCTGGACGGAAGCGGCACGTCGGAGGGTCGCTACACCTGCACCGACTGTCAGTTCAGCTTTACGGATTCTGGGGCACTGGAGCGTCATCTTGCGACGGCCTGTCATATGCCGCGCGACGACAAAGCGTCACCGGACTCGCTCGCTGCCTCGCTGATGTCTTCCCTCGCCAAGCATCATCAGCAGCAGCAACAGCAGCAACAGCAGCAGCAACAGCAGCAACACCAGCAGCAGCAACAGTCCCAACACCAGCAGCAGCAGCAGCAGCAGCTGTCGACGTCCTCCTCCTCCTCCTCCTCCTCCGCCCAGATGAGCTCGCTGTTCTACGACATCAAGTCGGAGAAGTTCACCAACCCGAACCGGCCGTTCAAGTGCACGATCTGCATGGAAAGCTTCACGCAGAAGAACATCCTGCTGGTGCACTACAACAGCGTCTCCCACCTGAACAAGCTGAAGAAGCTGAAGGCGGAGAAGGGCTTCGCGCAGATGTTTACCGGCTCGCTGCTCAGTGCGGACATTGGCGCGGGAGAGAGCTGTCCCGATCGGGGCAAGAACTCGCCCTCCCCGACCGTGCCGTTCGGCGAGAAGGCGGCCACACCCTTCACGATGCCCGCCTTCGCCGAGGGATGCGGCGAAAAGCGCAAGGAGGTGGGCGACGAGAAGGAGTCGGCGCGCAAGAAGTTCAAGTGCGACATCTGCAACGTGGCGTACACGCAGGGCAGCACGCTGGACATCCACATGCGCAGCGTGCTGCACCAGACGCGGGCCTGCCGTATGCAGGAGCGGAGTCTCTTCGCCGTGCAGCCGGCAGGGACGCCGCAGCAGCAGCAACCTTCGCCCCAGGGCGGCGACAGCAAGAAGAAGAGCGAGTTCCCACTGATCCATCCCATCCCGGAAAGCCACGACCAGTCGCCGAACATGCTGGACGAAGTTTCGTCGTTGCGCAAGCTCAAGTCTCCTTCGGAGCAGATACAGCAGCAGCAGCAGCAACAGCAGCAACAGCAGCAGCAGCAGCAACTGCACCAGCAGCAGGCACTCGGCCCACTGTTCTGCGGGGTGCCCGTCGGTGGCCCCGACAAGCCGGAAATTTGCGTGTGCGAATGCTGCTACCAGGTGTTCCCGGGTAAGCTGATGCTCGAGACGCACCTCGAGCTGAGCCCGGAGTGTCTGGCGCACCGCAAGAAGCTGCTCGAGGCAGCCGCCGGTCTGCCGAGCGATCCGGCCGGCCCGCTGGGCTTCCCGGGCGACGGTGTAGGCTTCCCGCACCACCACCAGGCGCTGAGCGAGCTGGCCAAGGTCAACCAGGGCGGCGGTGGGTTCGATCTGGGAGCGCCGGGCGACGCAGCCGCCCTGCTGGGCGCCAAGGGGCTCGTGCCGGCGATGGATCCAGCCGCTACGGCCGCGGCAGCAGCAGCCGCCGCCAACCTGATGGATCCGAGCTTCCTCAAGAACGCATCGCTGCTCCAGTTTGCCGCCTCCGATCCAGCCAACAAGCTCAATCCGAACGCACTGAACGTGCTGAACTTTATGCACTTCCACCATCTGATGTCGCTGAGCTATCTGAATCTGGCGCCGCAGCTAAGCTTCGGCGGCGTGCCGCCGAAGGTCGACCCGACCAAGCCGGACGGTTCGCCCGGCGGTGGCGGTGATCCCGTGGGCGGCAAGGGTGGCAAGACACCGTCGGGCGGCTCCGTCGTACTGCCGCCGGTCAGCTTGAACGGCAAGCCGCTCGATCTGAACCTGCTGCCGCACGGGCTGGACCCGAAGCTGGCCGCCCAGTCGCCGCAGCAGCTCGCCCAGGTACAGTCCACGCTGGGGCAGCAGCAGCAGCAGCAGCAGCAGCAGCAACCGTGCACGCAGAAGCGGGCCCGCACCCGCATCACGGACGAGCAGCTGCGCATCCTGCGCTCCCACTTCGACATCAACAACTCGCCGAGCGAGGAAAGCATCCAGGAGATGTCGCTGAAGGCGAACCTGCCGCAGAAGGTGGTGAAGCACTGGTTCCGCAACACGCTGTTCAAGGAGCGGCAGCGCAACAAGGACAGCCCGTACAACTTCAGCATCCCACCGTCGACGAAGCTGAACGTGGAGGAGTACGAGCGGACGGGCGAGGCGAAGGTGACCGACCTGGAGACGGCATCGTTCAAGGCGTCCGATGTGGGCGGGTCGCTGTCGCAGGACAACTCCTGCTCGCAGGGCTCGACCGACATGAGCAAAGCGTTGAACGAGGCGATGAAGCAGAACCTGTCCAAGTCGCTGCTCGAGTCGCTCAGCAAGCACCAGTCGGCGACGGGGCAGGATTTGGTCGGGGCAGCCGCTGCCTTCCACCTGAACAAGAGCCTCTTTCCGGACAGCTTCGGTGCAGGTGTTGTGGGTGGCGGCGTCGGCGTAGGAGGTGGTGGTGGCGGTGGTGGTGGTGTCGTCGGTGGGCCGGACTTTTCCGGCCCCGACACGGTGGGCGTAGTGTCGGACTACTTCCAGCGGGCGGCCGCCGACGCCCTGGCTGGGGGCCCCCTCGGGAGTCCTCTGTCGATGGGGGGCGGTAACGGTGGCTCGTTGACGGCTGGAAATGGTGGCAGCGGTGGTGGCGGCGGCGGCGGCGGCGGCGCAGGTGGCGGTGGCGGTGGCGGAGGCAGCGTCGGTGGCAAGAAGAAGAAGATCAAGTCGGAATCGTCCAACGACAGCCCGACGCCGGCCGACCTGCAGCTCGACTCGTCCAACTCTAGCCCGATGCCGATGCGGCCGCCGAGCGCGATCTCGCTCAAGAAGCACATGGCCACGCCGCCGTCGCTCGTCGGCGTCGGGGACGAGATGAAGATACCGAGCCCGATCGAGAGCCCGGTCATCTCGCCGCCCGGCTCGATGGGGCTGCACGCGCTGCCCCCGCAGACGCAGCCGATCACCTGCTCGAACGGCAAGCGGGCCAACCGGACGCGCTTCACCGACTACCAGATCAAGGTGCTGCAGGAGTTCTTCGAGAACAACTCCTACCCGAAGGACAGCGACCTGGAGTACTTGAGCAAGCTGCTGATGCTGTCGCCCCGCGTCATCGTCGTCTGGTTCCAGGTAGGACTGTGAAGGGCGCAATTTTCCCTCCTTTTTGTAACGCTTTCCCTTTCCTCTCATCCCCCCCAGAACGCTCGCCAGAAGCAGCGCAAAATCTACGAAAACCAGCCGAACCCGACGTTCGAGTCGGACGAGAAGAAGGCGATCAACATCAACTACACGTGCAAGAAGTGCAACCTGGTGTTCCAGCGGTACTACGAGCTGATCCGGCACCAGAAGAACCACTGCTTCAAGGAGGAGAGCAACAAGCGGTCGGCCAAGGCGCAGCTGGCCGCCGCCCAGATCGCCCACTCCTTCACCAGCGGCAGCGAGGACTCGGACTCGAGCCTGGACGTCAGCCGGCGCGAGTTTCAGCCGCGCGAGAACGACTGCCCTTTCTAGGAGCCGTGGGGCGGCTGGCGGGCCCCGGCCAGCATGCAGCACTAAGGGGCAGCATGCCGCGCGCCGTGGCGTCCCTTAAGCCTCCCCCTTTTACTTACCCCGCCTCCCTCCCCCCCCACAAGCTGTGCGCCTTCATTCCGCTCTGTTTGTGAACCCTTGCCGAGGGTAATATTGCTTCCAGTGTCCTCCCCATTCCCCCTCAAAAGCTCCTAAAAGTATTCTTTTCTTGCCCCAACATGCTTCCCCTCTCTCTTTATGTTCCTCTCTGTCTCACTGTATCCTCGTTGAAGAAACAGAAAAAAAAAACACCTCGCACCTCTCGCGGCGTGGCCGGCGGCTAGTCTTTATTTTATTTTATTGCTTACTTTTGCAAACCTTTTCCAGTTTTATGTTTACTTTATTTTTTATCTATGCTCTTCGTTGCTTTAGGTTCCTTTTTTTTTGCTCTTTTTTCTCTGCTTTTTTGCCGCACCGCCGTCGAGATCGTTTTTTTGTTTTTCGTTAACTTATATCGTTAGGATTTTAGCTTCATTTTCATTCCTTTTTTTTGTTATTTCTGTCGAGCTTTTCTAAAAAAAAAAACAAAACAAAACGAAAAATCAAACTCGTCGCCACACCTAGCAAGGATTAGACTTAATGTGCCGTCATTTTCTTTTTTTTTGTGAGCCAAGCCAATTGGAAAACAAACAAAACGGCTCCATATTCCCTCTCGGCCCGGGCCCCACCCCCACTTCCTGCCCCGTTGCCCACCAAAACCGGTCGGAGCAGAAGCTGGGCCTGGGCAAATGCGGGGGACGGGAACAACTCGCCATTGAAGCATCGCGCGTTTCAATAATTGTAATCGATTGATGTGTTAACTTGCTCCTCGCCTTGATTTGCTAGTGAATGAAAAGTCGTTATTTTTGTTTTATGTGTTTTTTTTTGTGTAAACGAAGCAGAGAAGAAAACAAACAAATCATATAATTTATAGGTGATCGTTCTTGCATCGTTCATTTTTGTACTAGATTTTTTTTGTTTCTTCCTATTATTATTCTTGTGTGTAGTGGACGTGTGTGAGTGAAGGGTTTTCTTTCTCTCCGTTTTCTTCCCGTTCCATCGCCGAACGCGAAGAGAAAAGAGAAGAAGAAAACGACGACGACGAAGAAGAAGAAGAAGAAGGAGAAGGAGAAAACACTTGAGTTGTAAAACTTAGAACGAGACAATGAGTCGAAAATCCCCGCATCAAATGTAATGTGAAAGTTCCTAAAACAAAAGATCGCAAATATTAAGAATTTAGTTAGAAGAAGAAGAAAAAAAAGAGGAAACTAAGAAACAAAGAAGCGCCTGTCTTGGGTGTGTGTGTGTGTGTGGTTTTATTTCGCGAAAGAACAAATGGCGTTTGTTGGAACGTTAATTTTTGTTGCAGATGATAATGCAGATAATTGCAAAAAATCGGTAAAGATGTTTAGTACACTATCAATTTAGTGAGCTGCAGTTGCATGTTACTTGTGTTGCTAGTTGAGAAATTTTACATCCATTGTTTGGCCATCAAACACATCCATAAGTCACTGAAAGTCCCCAGAAGTGTGGTGTACAGGCAGAGGCCTTGACCGACAATGGTTGTTGAGCAAAAGAAGAAGAAGAAGAAGAAGTTTCACTGCCTCCGAAATGATTTTGTTGTGAACATAATGAGCCAATACTTGTTATTCAAATTGATTCCCCAGACCTTGATATATGAGAGTGGACCATCTCTCAAAGAGTTGCTTGAATGGCGTGTATTTTACGATTTTTGGAAGTATTAAATTACTTTGGTCTTTGCTTTACTTCGGTTTAACGGACAAAACGTTTTAAACTCCTTTTTCGACTACAGTTGTCGGTTGCATAGACTGTCATTTAATTCAAATTATTTTTTTTATTTCTTGTGATTGCCCTTCTGCAAGCTTGCGTTTAATGCTTTATGCGTCTTCTAAAACCTTCACAACTACCATTTCCAAACCATACGGCGGGCAGCGCTCAATCGCTAATGCTGTCAGTCGGTTTTCCCTACCTACAAAAACGGCCTCACGATGCTGTCAGTTGTGATGTTAAAACAGTGACAGCTGACAGCCTGCAGAAGGGAATGGCTTTCGGTGTCCCTTTCTCGCTCACTCACGTTTGTTCGGAATCATTCAGACCTGCTACACATATTCCCCCGGCGGTGGTGCGCGACTCAACGCGCGTTGTGATTCCCTTCCGACCGGCAGTGGGCAAGAGCAAGCAGGCAAGCATCGCTCGCTCGCTCGCTCGCTCGCTCGCTCGCTCGCTCGCTCGCTCGCACCGTCCCCGACCCGCTTCCGAGGCAGGGACATTCCGCGCATCCGTACAGCATCCCCGAGGCGCGACGAAGCGACACCCGAGCGGCCATTGGCGAGCGCTGCGTTGCACAGCAGCACACACTGCAACAAACGGCCAAGCGCGAGAGAGCGTAATATACACAAGTTGCGAAGCGAGCGAGTCCTGTGTGTGTTAGAGCCAGCACGCAAAAAGGAACGGTCCGCACGCGTCCACGCATCGTGTGCGCGAGTGTGTGCGTTGTTACGCTAAAACCTCCGTGTGTATTACCGTGTGTATTGCTGATCAGTCGTGTCGTGTTTAAAATCCTTCGTCCAGGCCGGAGACCCCAAGCTCCCCCATCAGAGCACAGGTAGGAGCTGTACCGTTTTTGTTTTCCGTTGCTTGGTACAAATGTTACCTACTTTTCTCTTGGCAAATGTGAAGCCGCCAACACAAAATGTTTGCCGAAGCGGTCCCGCGGTTTCTGGTGGTTCCCGAGTGCCTCCTCGTCGTTCCGCTGATTCAAAAAGTGGCCGCCCAGGTGGCAGTTACACAAGCAATCGCTCTGTTTTTCGACGCCCTTTTTTATTGCCTTCGGTAGTCCTCAAATGCACAAATTGTATCGGACCGTGATGGCAAAGAAAGAAAGCGGGGAGAAAACAGATATCCAACGCCATCCACCATTGACGTGTGCAAAAAACTGCCAGGAGCACGTGTTCCGGTTGAGTGGCGACCGCACGCGCCTGTCAACTGCAGGGATTGTTTCTTCGCGCGGGTGATGCACACTTTGCAATCTCTGAATTTTTTCCAATGCTTTCCTCCGGCGTATATTAATGTCTTTAGCATTTCAGCATGTTCCGGGGCAATTTGGGAGGGATTTTAACGATAACAGTCTTTCTTTTCGCTAGCTATTTTCTACTTGGCCAGGCAAACAAGGCCCGCAACGCGTTCGTTGCCTGACAGCTTCTCGCAGCGAGGAAGAAAACAAACTAAGAAGGTGCTTACAATACGCAAAAAAGGACATTCGAAGCAGGCCTGCAAAGCGCAAAATGTACCTACAAATGCTTCAATCAGCACCAAACCTAATGTCCCTTTGCCGGCGGACTCAGTCCAATAAAACCATCCTCGAGAGTTCGCATGAAGCGTTACACCAAGGACGGCATCGATCCGGCGGCGGCTAATAGTTGGACAGTCTCCAGCACAGTGACCGGTGGTAAGTAGGTGACATCCGTACGCCCACACCAAGTTGGCTACTTTTTTAAACAAACCCCTTTCTAGCGAACTGATTTTAAATACGACAAAACAAAAACCGACAGAAAGATCCAATTGCTGAGTGTGGGCTAAACAAACAAACAAACAAAAAAAAAAAAAAAACAATGGGAGGATATTGGCTGTCGCCTTTACGTCCTCCCCAATGGCTTCCTGTCACGAAGAAAATCACGATAACGTACACATGCGCCTCGCACCCGATCCGGTTCCCGACAGGATCGGGTTCGTGGCCTGCTGATCTTTAAATTGCCCGTTTGACTTTGCTAACTCTGCTCTCGTTCCCATTTCTTCTGCCCTATTTTGGCTTTATTTTTCCTTCTCAACCAACAACAATAAAACAGCTGCTAGAGCACCATGCACTACAATTCGTTTAATTGCAAGCAGAACATACTGGAGTATTACACCTGTAAGAATGCGCGCGTTTCAGTGGAGCTGGACAGGACAACCACGTCCCGCCATTTTCACTACATATACCTACCTATATTACGTATACAGACCCCTGTTAACCGTTTTTTTATTTGCTACCTGTTTTTTGTTGTTAACGGAAATGTGTGTTTTTTTTTTGGTTCTTTAATGTTTGTCCCTTAGCCTATCCTCACCTTTCTTTTAGTTCCCATCGCTGAAACTGCGCCCTTTTACACACTTTAGCCTTCAAACTGTAACCTCCTCTCCAGCACCTTTCCAACCTACCGTAGTGTTGACAAGTGTGCGTGTGTTTGTGTGTGTGTGTGTTCGTTGAAACGCCAGAGGGAGAACCCTTAGCCATCCATTGACGGTACCTTTAAACCGGGGCAATTCATTCACCCTTCATATCAACCGGATGGCTTTCCCTATCTCAACGAGCCTTAACACGCACTGGGGGGTTGTTCGGCGGTGGTGGAATGTGAGACACAGTATGTGTGTGTGTGTGTGTGTGCTGAATGGACAAGGATCGACCATCATCGCAGCACACACAGGTGCGCAATTAGCTTGAGCCCGGCAACCGCCGTTGAACCTTTTGTCCACTACATTTGCGCTTAAACCGGCCGTCCGCTCTCCCGCACAGCAAAAGCGTGAAGCGCACACACACACACACACACACACACACACACACACACACACATCCATGAAGGGAAATAACTCTCCCGTTTTGCTTTTTGGGGGAAAAAAAAGGCTTGCTGGGCCCCATGGAAGCCCAGCCAACAATGCGTGAGCGCGAGCGAGAGGAGCTTGCAATTGAAACAAAAGAAAGAAAGAAGGAAAAAAACGGAACGAACACGAACACCACCAATGTGGGTCCCCAGTATACCGCCATGCCTACACATACAGGGTTACACGGTTTGCGGGCGGCCGTTTAAATTATACGAACGTGTACCACAGGTGCTGCTGGTGGGGTGGGGCCTGGTGCCGCGCGTTCTCTTCTTACCCTTTTGCTCACCTTCTCTGTCCCTGTCTCTCTCACCCTCTCTCGCTGGGGCGCCATTAAAAAGCATCGGATTGCGGGCGAGCGACCTGTAAGCGAGCGTGGTTGTGTGTGTGTGTGCGAAAGGTACGATCCCGATCGTAACACGCTCGCGAGGGTAGCTCGAGTGTCGCTTCGTTCACGCACCGCTTGTTTGCTTGAGCGTCTCGACGAGAGAACACACGCCCGTAGCGTGCGGCGTCCGTAGCGCGCATCTCGTGTATTGCGGGGAGCTTACGGACTGTGGGATTTTTTATTTTTTTTTTAGTTGTGTGTGGTGTCTGTCTCCTCCTGGGCACTCTAGTGTACCTTACTGTGTGCGGTGCGTGTGTGAGCGGATTGCACAGAAGCGAGCTTCAAGTGCGATCTTGCGGGGTGCGATTCTCGCTCGAAAGAGAGAGAGAGAGAGAGGGAGAGGGAGAGGCAAAAGGAAGAAAGAACGAAAAAATGGCAACCGTACAAGTGCGAACAACGCTGAACGCTGCTGTGCCCTTAGTAAAACCTAACCTTGGCGAAAAAGATCGGCTCGCCTTGCGTGTGCGCGTGTGTGTTTGCGCTCCGCTACGATTGCTGTACCGTTCTACTACAGACCACGGTTGACAAAAGGATGTGTTTTAGTGAACGATGGAAACAGATAACAAAAAAAAAAAAAACTGATCCAACAGTTAAGTGAATCACGGGTTGCGGCGACGACGTTACTAACTGCGATGGCGGCAGCGGCGACGGCGGCGGCGAAAAAGAACCGAATTCTAAAGATGGCGCAGCGAAGGATGGATGATGGAGCGCTCGATCCAGCAGCTGCGGGAAATGGCGAAGACGTGCGGTGCTCGGCTGAATAAACCGCGAGCGACAAAAATGCTCGCACCGAGCGGCCTGGTTTCCCTGTGGTGGTGAATTTTAAACGTTTCATACAAATGATCTTTTACATTTCGTCTTATTGCCCCACTATTGCCCTGGAGACAGCGAAAGAGAGCGAGAGAGAGGTGCCCAAAAGGAAGAGCTTTTCGATCAACCCCGTTCCTCAATTTCCCTGGCGCTTCGTGCGCGTTTTCCATTAGTTTGGTAACACAAAAACGAGAAGATTATTAATTATTCTGAACCACGCTATCGCGGTACGAGCGGGAAGCCAGGTAGTACAAGTATAAAGCCCAGCTAAGATCTTCCTTAGGCCGACCCGGTTCAGTGCTAAAAAGTGGTGTTGCACTCCTCCTGTGTGCGATCATCACGACATCTTTATGTTTTCCTAATGAAGCCAAAGGAGTGACACGCCGCTAAGGGGGGGGAAGGAAGCAGACACGCGGTGTATCGTCTCGGGTCTTCATTACCGCTTCCTCTCCCGCATTTATCTTAACTGCTGAAAGATCCTCCGCGCCACAGCCACAACCCTCCACAGTCGGGGTACGATCGTCGTGTTCAACCGTTCGCACACACACACACACACACACCAGCCAGCGTGTGTTTGTGTTGGGGAGATGATTGCGAGGAAGGCGAGCATTCTACCACTGAATTACCGATGAAACAGTCTGGCAGTCGCTCTACACCGTCATTCAAACAAATGCGAACGTTTGCCGCAGTGAGGAGTGCGAGGCGATTGGGAAGCATGGAAAGGAAATACTACTACTACCACTTCCACCCTCGCCTCTCTCACCTGCCGGCATGGCGTGGATAAGCGCGCGCGCGCGCGCGCACACACGCTCTCGCGTCGCTGGTGACGGATTTCGCATCAACCCCCACGATCAAACATGGCGCCGCAGGTCATCAAACAAGTTCAAGGTCTATCAACCGACATTTGGCGGGGCAGGTGGCTGAGGGGTGTGTTTGAAGAGAGGAAAAAATGGAGTGGGGAGCTGTGTTGGTTTGATCCCTCTAACCACACAAACACACACACACGCGTAGTGGGAAGCCATTGTGTGTGAAAGGATTTGTTCCTGCATGGAAATCTCCTGTACTGCTCGAATACGACGATCCCTCAAATGCGTTTGGGGGAGGGGTGCGGGGGGGCGGGGGAAGGTAATGCTTGGGAGGCGTTTCCTGGTCCCTTTCGAAAGCTGGAACAACCGGGAAAGAAGGGCCATTGTCTTCTTGGGTCTATCTCGTCCTCCCCCTTTTACCCACTGCTGCCAAGCAGCAGCAACAGCACACAAACATACAGCACCGTTTGCAACCCTTCCCCCCCCACCTTCCCTCTTTTTCGAGCAAGAAGATGGAAGTTTATTCACATTTTTGCCGTTTAGTTTGTTGCCTCTGTTTTCTCGGCCATTCGTTCTCGGGGCTCGCTCAGTGAACGCTCGGCGATGAAGGAGTGGAAGATGAAACGGCGCGGTTTAGGGGGGAGGGGGGGGGGGGTGGATCGTACCACGCCGTACGTACCCGCGAAGCGCGCGGAGGGTAATGCACCCGAATGATCTTTTTTTTTTCTCTCTCCCCCTCTATATGTGTGTTGGTGGTACCGGGTCCGTTCGGTTCCCTTTTGTTCTTTGGCATTTGGCTTCTTCCGCCATGCTGCTGTTGGGTGCGGGGGGGGGGGGGGGGGAAGGGGGAGTTTTGGGAATGAAACTTTATTAGTTTTCGACGAGCAGCGAAAAATGAAAGGAAGACACCACTTTCAAACTCGCGCAGCTCGCTCAGCTCGGCAAGCTACATTTTCCAGTTCTAAAAACAAAACAAAAAAAAAAAAACGAAGAAGAATCTAAAACTGTCCCATTGTGGAGAGACGAGGCATGTTTTGTAGTTTGTCTTTGCTTTTAAAGTCCCCTCGAAATACACACACTCACACAACACAAACCCCCTTCGGGTGTGTGTCAGGTGGCTTAGGGACTTTCATGTCGAGCGTTTCTGTTTTTTTTCCCGAGGGGGACGCCCTGCACAATACACACTTGCACGTGTGTGCGTTGCATACATTATACTCTCCTTCCCGTACACACCGCGTGTCGGTATCCTACGCTTAATGTTTCCCCCAATTTTTCTTCCCTGCTTTAATGCCCGGGAGGAAAACGCCTCACGGGAAATGGTTTTGTAGCCCGCCCGTCTGTCTCTTGCTTTACGAGTGAGTGTGCGCACAGTGCGCACAGTGCGCCAGAGCGAGAGAGAGAGAATGGTTGGTGTAAAACGGGGGGTGCACGATGATTCTGACTTAATTTTCCAGACACACACACACACACTCACTCTAAACCCCTTATAAAAATTCACCTGGAAGTAAAACACACACCCCAGAAGCGCGCAAAGAGAGAAGGGGAAAAGAAAGGATGGACTAGGGGGAGATCATAATGGGGCAGTGCAGACGGAGAATAACGACCAGAGCATAAGAAAGACAGTTACAGAAAACGAAGCGATAGAGAAGATAACGCAACAGAGAGGGTGCAGGAAAAGCGAAATAGAGCGGTAGGGGGATGGGGGAAAAAATGGAAAACAGCACCGAACTACGGAAGCGAATTATACATACACTTGAACGTTGGCATTAACACACTAAGAAGAGCAGTGTCGGGGGTTGATGATGATGATGATGATGATGATCACACAAAGAAGAAACGGAGATGGGGAAAAAAGTGCTATGAATATGAAAGAAGGTCCAATGTTACGATATTTTCTGAGGGAGGCAGAAGAGAAGGAATGGGAAAACGTAATGTAAAAATATCGTACCTTCCTTCATTTCCTTGCTCGTTTTTTTCTTTCCTCTCTTAACGAGCGCTTCACAATTAGTGATCCCTTAGCAACAACTAAACAAAAAAATGATGTCGTCTTCCTAACAAAAACCCGTCGCATCCGGCACGCGCTGGCTTCCTTTGTCTCCGCGCTGTCTCTTCCCTTCCCTCCACTAAACTATAATTTAAATCCTGTTACCGTTTCTCCCTCCCGAACATCCTTACGATCGTCGCCCGTATGTGGCGGTGATGGTGCGTGTTGCCCTTTAACCGTCAAATTAATGCCACCTGTTTGCCCTTTTTACAATGTTCTCTTTTCCACCGCTTTTTTTCCTCATTCCCGACGATCAACCGTCTCTTCCTTTGCCCTCTCGAAAGCCTCTTTCGGATCTCTTACCTCCAGGTTACTGCCTACTGCCTTTGCAAAGCAATCGAAAGTCGAACCGATCTTACATTTTACACCGGTCTAGTGCAAGCTTCCTCTAACCAACGCGCATCTCTCTCACACACTCTTGACAGGGATGCATCGCTATCGCCGTTGCTTTTGGCGGTTGCATCCCGCGTCTCGGGGGAAGTTAAACGTTTTGAAAGGATTGAAACACAAAGCCTTACATTTTGCTCTATTGCCACCTCTATCTGCTGCAACCAGCAGTCCCACTGCCCCACGTGCTACGAGGAGGCAGGCGAAGGGACACGTTGCACTAACCCTTGCCATAACCATATGCTTTCTGTGTCTTTTGTTTTTTTTTTTACTTCCCTTAAAACAAGGCTCTTCTTTTTAGGTACAGTTTGTTGCGCTTTAAATGTGTTTCTTTGTGCGCATTTCCGTCTGAAAGCGATGACCTTTTTGTTTATTGCAAATTTATATATGTATTTTTTAAATCATTACTTTATCTTTTACCCACTGCACTAGTATTGTTGTGTTAGTACAAGTTCGCTTGCAACTTGTTAGAGACATACATTTCAAAGCACAACTCACACTGCGCAACGTTTACTAATCGTAAACCTGTTCTTTTCCTTTATTTTCTTCCCCATTTCCTCCCCTCCTGTTTTTTTTGTCTGTATTGTTTTTTTTTCCTTGTCGCATTTGCTGCTGCCATCCTCTGCGCCCTTACGCTCCCTTTAATGTGTCTAAATTTTGGCGTCGTCCGTTGGGCGTACGTTTTTCACCTCTGCTTGCCGGGCACGCGGGTAGGCCATGGCGGGGTGAATCAACTAGGCGGGGTGTTCGTGAATGGGCGCCCACTGCCCGACCTGGTCCGGCAGCGGATCGTCGAGCTGGCGCACAACGGCATCCGGCCGTGCGACATCTCGCGCCAGCTGCGCGTCAGCCACGGTTGCGTCTCGAAGATACTGTCCAGGTAAAGGGATGGGGAAGGCATGAATGCGGGGCACGGTTGCATCATGCAAGTTTTGCTTACGTGTTGTTGTTTCCTTAGATACTACGAAACGGGCAGCTTTAAGGCGGGCGTGATCGGTGGATCGAAGCCGAAGGTGGCGACGCCGCCGGTGGTGGAGGCGATCGCCGCCTACAAGCTCCAGAACCCGACCATGTTCGCGTGGGAGATCCGCGACAAGCTGCTGGCGGACGGTATCTGCGTACACGATAATGTGCCCAGCGTGTCGTCGATCAATCGGTAAGATGCGTCCCGGGTCCGGCTCGGCAGGGATATCGCTAACGCCCTCTCTCCCCACACACACAGTATCGTACGCAACAAGGCGGCGGAAAAGGCAAAGTACAGCTCACAGCGCTCGGACAACAGCAGCATGGACAGCCCGCGGATTCTGTCGCGCAACAATCAGCAGCAGCAGCAAAGTCAGCAGCAGCAGCAGCAGCAGCAGCAGGAGTGTCTCAATCAGCAGATGCAGGCCGACCAGGAATCGATGAAGTCACCGCAGCAGGTGGAGAACGTCGCGTCGCAATCGTACAGCATCAACGGGTTGCTCGGCCTGTCGCAGAAGTCACTGTCTGGTTCGAGCTCGAAACGGCGTCGCATCAAGGAAGATCCCGGTAAGCATCTGCTCACCACGAACACCATTTTGCGTCCTCTTACACCGCGTTTCTCTCTTGCAGATATGAAGGGTAGCATGCTGAGCTGCATCAAGCGCGACAAGGAGACCAAAGACATGTCGGAAAGCATGCTGCACGACAGCATAGGCAAGGGAGGCGGTCAAGATCAGCAGCAACAGCAACAGCAACAGCAGCAGCAGCAGCAGCAGCAACAGGACAAGGGTCACGATCTGTTCGTCGGTGGTGTGGACTTCGTTAGTTCGCTTGCGATGGCCCAGGACGATGGGAACAATCCGGACAATCAGCAGGCCGGCTTCAGCAGCATGCGCACCGGCCCCCGGCCCGGCACGATGAGCAGCAGCCCGATCCGGTCGCGCGAAAACGCCCTCTTCCTGCTGGCGGGCGGCGACAAGGCGCACAAGTACCACCGCACGGACGAACCGATGCCGACCGGCGTCATCATCGAGGACGACAGCAGCGCCCGCAAGCATCAGCAGCAGCAGCAAGCACACCAGGCCAACGACGTGAAGACGACCTACGACAAGATACTCGCCGGCGAGCTCGTACCGGGCAGCGGGGTGAAGCGGGCGAGCAGCAGCGCCAACAATGCCGCCACCGAACCGTCCGCCCTGACGCAGTCGATCGAGTTCCTGAGCGACATGAACAACAACATCGCGCAGAACCAGCACCAGGGCTTTGCGGCGGCCGCGTACGACGGCGCGTACAGTGCGGCGGACGCGGCCGACACGGCCGTCCAGCTCAATCCGCACCTGGCCGCCTGCTCCTCCAACTACTCCGCCTTCCTGCAGAACACGGACCAGTTCGCGGCGGCCAACCCGGAGCTGATCTTCCCGACCGCGGCCTACACGCAGTACGCGGCGCCCGGCTACGGCACGTTCAACTACAACTCGTCCTTCGCCAACAACAACCTGTGCCGGGACCTGGGCCAGATCCACTACCCGGAGGAGCAGTAGTAGACGTTGCGGGAGTGTAGCAGTAATTGTAGCAATAAGCAATAAGGTACGCTAGCGGGTAAAGGGAGCCGGCGGTGGTTACGTGGAACGGAGTGATTTCTTTAGCCCGTACGAATATATATATATATCGAGGACAACGAGGAGAGAGCGGAGAAGGAGAGGGAAGCGTGTTGTGCGTTGATTTCCGTGTTGAAGCAGAACACTTAAACATATACAATTTACAAAGAAAAACAAACAAACCACTAAATCACAATTTACAAAACTGATGAACAAATGATTTATATTGCCTCCTTCTCCTGGGAGGAGAAGACGACGTCGACGACGAAGATGTTTCGCATTTACACACACACACACATACACATACGTGTTACGTACATTTCACGCGGCCAGTGGGTGGGTGGGCCCGATCAAACACCGAACGGAAGGGGCTCGGTGTTCGCGGGCAAAATAATACTCGACCCAAAAACCACGCGATCGCGCCCGCGAACGTTTACGCATTTACTGGAAGAGAGATACACCAACCCTTAGGGAATGCTGCGCGGTTATTTTGTCTCTGTCTCTGAAATTTATTAAAATAAAAGCAAAAGTGCTGCACCGAAACCAACGTTACAGTCCGGCGTGCGGCGTTTGGCAAGAATCGGTAGGGCCAACCAAGATATCACAGGTTGTTGTTACGGATCAGAAGTACAGTGAAATCTCTCTTAGAGTGAATCTTCCGGGGACCAACAGTCTCTCGGGCTATCGCACTATTTATCTTAAGCTGGCGCCTTAAACTTCCCCTAAACTGCGCCATTTTATCTTGAAGAGACAACATATACTTCAATTTTCCAAAAAAATAAAACAATTCATCCTGAAGAGACTACATCGGAGAAAGATTGCAACTGTATAAACTTATGATTTTTTCCGCGAAACTTGCATTTGAGGATCTGTCGACATCTCGCATAACCAGCAATGTCATGTCGTGTACCTGAAACATTTTTTGGTGCAAATGTGAAATCAAGGATCGACTGGATATAGCAAGTACACAGAGAATTTCTCACGGTCTTTGTAGTTGTCCGGGTCTTTTCTTACTAAAAGTCATACGACTCTAGATGCTTGAAGTCTAAATAAGAGAAGATAAGCCTCTGAGTAAGGTCATTCAAACATAGGTTAGAACAAACGAGCAGGAGGATAGGAGGATACTAGCTTTCTTCCTGGGAAACGCACATTGACTGATATCAAAATGTATTTTGGCCGATACATTAAAGAGTTGATACTATCGACGAGGCCTATGAAAGCTCCAAAAGTAGAAGGTGAGGCCTTCGCATCATCTCAATTCGCCTTCTGAGGAGCATACGCATCGATTACTTCTGTTGCGTTTGGCATATGTCAAAGACAATTGGTATTCCCCACAAAATCTATCGTTTGCGATAAAACTGTTACTGCAATGCGTAACGTAAACAAGATGCGGATGGATCCAGAGCTCCTGAAATAGCTACAAATTGACCTTCAGAAGGTCGCTCTAGGCATCTCTGCAAGATTGTGCCGAAACAACCACCGTGGTGATAGTCATCAAAACCATACGGAGTCGTTCGGAATCGTCTGGAGTCATCCGGAGTCGTCTGGAGTCGTAGTCATTCGGAGTAGTCCAGAGTCGTCCGGAGTCGGCCTTCAATATAATGGTCTACGAAGTACATGCACAAAGAGGAAGTCAAAAAAACACAACGAAATGAAATTCCGAAACTATTCCGAATGACTCTGACTCCAACCGACTCCAGTCGACATCGGACAACTCCAGACGATTCCGAACGACTCCGAACGACTTAGTCCCGGACGACTACGACTTCGGACGACTATTGCTCAGGACGAGTCCTACTCCGGACTTGGTCTAACAACAGTTTGGAGTCGGATCGGTGTCGTGGGGGCGCTCCAGACACCACATTACTAGCACACTGTCACTGGAGCACGATTCGATTCGAAGCTTGGATTGGAGTTAGGATAGTAACAGGATCTGATGACCAAAGTTGTGCACAGAGACGCCGCGACCTGTGCCCCAGCCATATTTCTTTCAAGTTTGTTGTGTTGCCTTTGCAAGGAGCGCGCAATCACCGACACACAAACGCGGCTAGTGATCCACCTTTGGCTATTAGTGGGTATCGTGTGTGTTATCATTGATTTATTCGCTTAATCCTGTCAGCGTTAATTTTCCGTGTTTTCCGTCCAATTTCCGTGTGTGTGTGTGTGTGTTTTCCTCCACATCCCGCCCACCCCCACTCACCCACTCCGCCCATTCCATCTCTTATTTTTCTTGCTTTTTTTTTCTTCTCTTCCCTGTGCCTTGCCCCTCCCCACTTTTGTCGTGGAAAGTTTGTTTTGTTGCTTCACTTGTTGTGTAGTTTATCGCATACGCTTCTGCTTCGTTTTGTTTCTTCTCCTTTTGTTTGCTTTATTTTGTTTGCCCCCATTTTTGGTTTTAGTGTATGTAAATGTGTGTGTGTGTGTGTGTGTTACGCCTTTTTTTGGTAGTTTTAAGTGTTGTTTTCCCCTCTTATTAGTTTGCTTTGTCATGGGTTTTGCTTGCTTTTGGTAAGTTTCGTGTGTGTGTGTGTTTAATTTTACGAACAACGCGCTCTTTTTAGTTTCTACTTGTTCTCTGTTTCTTTTTCTTCTTCCGTCGGATTTTTCCATCGCTAGCATTGCTCGTTAGATTCGGCCTCCTGGGTTGTTGTTTTTCCGTCCATTCCCCCCCCCCCCCCCTTTGGTTGATCACCACCAGCCGTTGATGGGGTGCGGGTGGAGATTCTCGACTCTCCGACTCCCCCCCCCCCCCCCCTGTACCTGTTGAATAAATTCTCGTGAGATCGTTTTCTGCTTCCCTCCATCGATGAGTTCCTTCACTGGCTGGTTGAGTAGTTGTAGTAGTGTTTACGTGATATTAGCGCCCGAAGCCTACTTCTATGACGGTCCAGGGCGTGTGTCCGACGGGGACACCCTCATGTAAGAAGGACCGCGTGAGATTACAGTACCACAGTGAGGGAACACTATGCTTAAATCGTTAAACACTCCAAGATGGCACGCAACGCCCTCGGGGCGTTGGGGGTTTGCCCACCGACGCAGGAACTAGGCCGATCCCGAGGAGCGGGAGTTGGAAGGAGGGAGATGATAGATAACATCCTAGTAAGCCAGTTACGTAGTAGTAATCGGCTCTTATCGCACCCATGGCGGTGTTTGCGTATGTGTGTGTCTCTCTCTGTTTGTAATCCTGCTAGCATATTGCACTCATACAGGGACACCTGGTAACGGGGCGCCCCCAAGCCAAAACGAGAGGGCGTGGTATAGACTAGAAGAGTTTCGGGTTCGAAGCTCCATACGCTTGTGTAACGCCACCGGATCGACGGCGTTACGCGTTACCACCTCTTTCGGTTTGACTGGTCGCGTTACGTTTACGCCGTTACCCTTGTCACGCTATTATTGTATCTTGCTAACATCACGTTTGCTTCTCTCTTTCTCTCTCTCTCTCTCTCTCTCTCTCTCTCTCTGTGTTGCTTTCTCTATCTACCCTTAGTTTGCTGGATCTGTAAATAGCCGCAAGCTGATGCTTCTTTTTGCTGCTGCTGTCGTGGCAAAACAAAAACGCGCTAGCTGAGGAAGGAGTGTTTTTGTTTTTCTCTTTGAGTGTGTCTCTGTATTTTTGTCTGCAATTCCGTGTATCTGTGTGTGTGTGTGTGTCTCGGAGAGAGAGAGAGAGAGTTAAGATTTAAGATTACTAGATAGTTCCGCGTTGCCGCCGGCGGTAACGGGTGTCGCGGTAACGGCGGCGGCAGCCGCTGCCGCCGCCACCGCCTCGAAGCCTCCGACCAGGCTGCCGACGCTGACGATCATCGGTCCCCCTCCGGCGCCGCCGCCATCCACCTTTCCCCCCCTTGGCTCCGCTTCTTCCTCTTCGCCCTGCTGCTGCTCCCCGTCCTCCTCCTCCTCCTCCTCCTGCTCTTCCGCTTCTTCCTCTTCTTCTTCCTGCTCCTCCTCCTCCTCCTCGTTTGCCACTGCACCCTGCGGTGCACCAGCATCGGCGGGTTCGGCGGCCCCATCCCGCTCCTCTACCCCCGGCCGCTGCTGATTATTGCTGCCGTCCTCCGCCGGTACTGCCACGCACGGCAGCAAGCTGGCCGCGTCCACCAGCGGCCCACAGTCGGGTTCGGCGGCCAGGGCGGCCGCCAGCAGCTGCTGCCTGTCGCAGCCACTGCCGGCGTAGTCCGGCAGCGGTACGGCCGCACCCTCGCACTGGGGCAGCGGTGGTAGCGGCGGCGCCGGCCCCTGGGATGGCAGCGAGGCCGTCCCATTCTCGGTCCCGCCGTGCGGCTGCTCGGCGTGCCCGTTCCGCGTCGGGACGGGGCCGGCCCCGCTTAGCTGCCCGTTCGTCTGGGGGGGCGGAGGCAGCGGCGGCGGCTGGGGCGGCGACACCGGCTGGTGGTGCTCCTTCGGCTGGCCGGCGGCCATGCTGCTCTTGTTGAGGTTAGTGTAGTTTTTCTTCGATGCATTTTCGGAATGTTGTTCGCCCTTCCAGAGCCCGTCGGTCGAGTCGTCCGAGTCGTCGAACTGGCTTTTCCACTGCGAGGCGAGCGTGAGCGCCCCCTGGTATTTGGGCGTCTGGTGCTGGCTCGCGTTGTCGTCGTCGATGATCGCGTGCTGCGTGATCGAGTAGTCCCGGCAGCTCTTGTCATCGTTCCGCCCGCCGCCGCCGCCGCCGTACTTGTTGCTGGTGGTGGTGCTGCCGTACGAGCGCAGGCTTTTGCCACCGAGCGTGAGGCTTTGGCGCTGCAGGCTGCCCCCGCCGCCACCGCCGCCGGACGACTGCTGCTGGTGCCCGTCGTGGTGCTGCTTCGGCTGCCCGACCGACTGGCAGTGCTGCTGGGTGAGATCGCGCAGTATCATGCCGTCCGACGGCGCGTACGACAGGTCGTCCGCCTCCGTCTTCAGCAGCTTCGACTTCAGCTCCATCGACAGGTTGTTGCCGTCGTTGGACGCGTGCAGCGGATGGTGATGGTGATGGTGGTGGTGCGACTGCTGCGACATGTGGTGCGACGACTGGTGGTGCAGCGACTGCTGCTGCTGCTGCTGCTGCTGGTGCTGCTGCGATGGCGACTGCGACTGCTGCTTGTCGAGCGAGGAGGAGAAATCCTTGATGTTGACCGGCGGCGCGGTCAGTATTCGCAGCCGGTTGCTGCCGTGCTTGGCCGGCTTCGTCATCACCTCCGTGTGCGCCCGCACCAGCGGTATCTCGTTCTGGTGAATAGGAAAACTTATTAGACCCTGTGCGGCAGTACAGCCGATGTGTGTGTGTGTGTGTGTGGGTGGGTGGTGTGCAAGAGAAGGAGAACCGTGTTTCGCAGGAGCGGAATTGCAATCGGGATAACGAAAGACACGCGCACACACACACACGACACAGCAATAAAAGAAACACCCGAAAATGAAACGAGGTAGAAAGAAAGAGAAATGAAGAGAAAAAAAAGAAGAGATTGAAAGAAAAGAAGACAATAGTTGTATCAAAAAAAATGTTATCAAACACTCCATTTGTTGGGAGGCGTCAAGCGAAAGCAATACAGGGTTTTCCCAGAGTTCTCATAGCTGTGGGACACTTTGTTGACTCTTTCATACGCGAAATGAACTTAATGTAATGGGAATTGGACTCTATAGCACTCTTGTTGGACAAATCCAATAGGAATTTCCAACGAGTCCAACAAGGGTGCCATCGAGTTCAATTTCCAACTTATGAAGTTCACTTCTAATAGGAAAGCGTCAAGGAAGTATCCGCCAAGTATGAAAACCCCTGTAAAACCCTGTAAAATAATGGAATGGTGCCTAATGAAGTTGACCGGAAAGGGGCCAAGCAACTCCATTAGGTTACTCGTCGTCGCGCCGTCTGGTATCCTTCCCCGCCAAGCAACCCACGGATCTGCCCCTGCCCTAACGGCCCGAATTGTGACGGCGGGAGCATTTGTAGCAGGGAAAAGGGACAAAACGCCATAGCCGCAACAACGCTTACCTTCACGACCACCATCTCGATCGCCGGACCGTCCGTTTTCGTCTCCTGCTGTATCTTCGCCTCGTTCGGCTCGTGTTGGTCCGCGTGGTTGAGGGCCGCCTTGGCGGCAGCGGTTGCCGCGGCCCCGGCCGCCCCACCACCGCCGCCCGCGTTCAGCACGTTCTGCGGCTTCATCGATTCGATCGGTTCCGTGTGTAGCACTTTTGCCGAGTCCATGATTGGTTTGCGTTTCTCCTGAAATTTAAAAACAAAAAACAAAAAAATAAATAAACGGATTAATGTAAACGAACCGCGACGGATCGGCCATCACCCGATCCAACATACCTCGGTCATTTCGATATCCTTATGTTTTTTGATTAGTTCACTCTTTGGTACGGCTGCGTTGATAGCTTTGGCTTCGCCGGCGTTGTAGTCGGCGTTGTTTTCCCAGTCGAACGGGTCCGTTTCCTTCACGCCCCGGCGCTTCATGCATCGTTCAAACAGAGAGATCAGCATCTGGATCGCGGGGAAAACAAGAGCAGAATAAGAAATCGTGGCAGCGAAAAGCAAAGACAACAGGACGTGCGATGCCGCTTACTGCATAATCCGGCTTGTCGGCGTAGTTAAGGGATTGAATATGCTCTAAGAAGTATTTGAAATCCGAAGGCAAGTGCTTGAGTAGCAAACGATGATCATATTTTTCTTTCAACATTCCAACCTGAAGCAGAACAGAGAAGGATGGAAATTAGTTTAAGCGGATGCATGCAATTCAGATGCGGTACTGTAGTTGATGCTGGACGTACTTGCTCTTTATCCTTAATTTTACGCCATGGAAGCTGGCCGGTAACAAACTCAACAAGCATATAGAACAACGACCACAGATCGTCCTGGCGGCCCATTTCACGATTTTTGTGCGCGTTTAACGAAGCGTACCTAAACAAAAAAACATCAGAAGAAAACAGATTATTAACGATGCGTTGTGTGCTGGGTGTGTGCGTAGCGGCGTTTACGGTCCCTACCTTACGGTTCCGCGGAATCCTGCCGCAGCTCGGGGACATCGTACCTCACCCGTACCGGTAGTGTACTGCCTAGCTAAGCCGAAGTCCAGCATGTAGATTCTACGACTAGTGAGCGGTAGTCTTCCTATGGCAAAGTTACTCTGGCAAGCAAAAAGGAAAAGAAAAAAAGAAAGAAGGAAAATCAATCAATTCGCCACCGGCTCGTCACCTTTACACGACCTGCGGCACTTACTGGTTTGATATCACGGTGAAGGAAGCCGACCGAATGGATGGATTCGATCGATTTCAGTATTTGGAGGCCGATGCGCAGCGTTGTGCTGAGTGAGAAGGCACCGCGTGCCTGCGACCGCCGCAGCTCGGCCAAATTCTTCCCCTGCAGCTGCATCACAACGTAATTGAATCGATCGTTGCGCCCGCAGCCGATGAACCGGCAGATGTGCTCCTTGCCTGCGCGCGGGTGCGTTGGTGAAGGCGAAATGTTAGTATGCCAGACAGTTGCCAAACTGTTCGTGCGCTATGCGTGGTTTCAAACCCTACCTTGCAGCTTCTTCAGGACGGCCACCTCCATCTTGAGTACCTGCTTCGGTTGCCGGGCCGACTCGACCTTCAGCGCGACCTGCTCGCGCGTGATCAAATCCTGCCCCTCGTAGATTTCGCCGAACCCACCGCCGCCAATCTTCTTCAGCACCTGCGGAAGTGAGGATATCAAGCCAGATTCAGCGAATGGCAGTTGCAGGGAGAACGCCAGGCATTCCAAAAAAAAAAAAACCCCTCACCTTCCATCTTTCCTTGACCACGTGGCCGGCCTGTAGCAGATCATCCATCTTGGGTGCGTCCGGGGTGCGGTGCTTCGCGGCGCTCGTCACTGTGCGGCTGTGCGGGGTAGTAGCGGGAAGAATGGAAGGTTGCGTCGGGGTCTAGTCAGACGGCGCAGGACTCGGACCACGACAAGGAGCACTGCCGGGCGGGCCTGCGACCACACCACCTACGACCTGCTGGTGCTGCGGCGACCGAGGCGTTTCCGGAGCTAGCCGAAGGTGCACATTGCTTCACGCGAGAGGTCTACACGCCGCTTTGGAGGAAGATGATGCGCAGCCGGCAGGGAAGAAGGGATGAGTGAGGGCACTTGCTGGTTACACTGCCTGCAGGGGAGCGGAAGGAGCGTGGGAAAGTGTTAGCCAATGTCCACACTACTAAACGGTGGCAAACGTCACAGCAAAGCAAGGATATTGGATGAGAGCAGAGGGCAGAGGGGAGCAGAGCTCCAGGCAAGATGTATTGGGATGTTGAGAGTTTAATCAAGAGTTGCTCAGGATCACGGTTCAGTGTTGGAACGCATACAACACAGCGTATGATTCCTCCAGACGTCCTAGTCGCGAAGAATCCAATATCTCCGGATTTTGCTAGGATCCAACATCATCTGAACTTTGCTCCAAACCAAGATCTCTAGATTTTACTCCAATTCCATATCGCCTGGAATTCACTCCAATCCAATATCTCTGGATTTTACCCTGGATTCAATATCTAGTGGACTTTGCCCCAATCCAAGAGCTTCTTGATGTTGCTCCAATCCAATATCTTCTGTACTTTGCTCCGAACCAATATCCCTAGAGCTTTCCACGTCTACTTCTAATAAACGACCATAGATACGAATTCCAAAAACGAATCTCCGCGACCCGCGAGTGAGTGAGGCACTTATCCAAAGCGAAAACCCACACAAAACCCCCCTCTCCTGAATGAGGTTTTGTTTCCGCCGCCACCACAATGCAGGCAGGCAGTCAGTGACATCATCCGGTGCGAGAAGCTGCCACCCAAAAGGAGGGTGGGGGCAACACCACAAAGGTTAGAGCACTTGCGCCAAGGTTGTTTCGCACGTTGCCTACCATCTTGTGCACGGCATGGTTGAACCGGAGCACATGGCCGACCACCTTTGCATTGTTACACCAGTCGCGTAAGCGCTTTTTTTCTCTTCTTCTCTTCCCTCCCCGGCGCAGTAACAAAGAGAAAGAGCGATAGAAAGTGAGGGAGAGAGAGAGAGAGAGCGATGAAGAGAAGGACAGTGTCTATTGTCAGCTGTGCCATTAACACCCAAGGACTCAAAGAGGGTAAGGACACAGAGCGGAATGGCGCATGCACTTCCGCATTCGGGCATTCCTGCCACAAAGGAGACGTGTTGAATAGCGTGCTCGCCCTGTGTGTGTGTGTGTGTGTCAGGCTGTGCTTCGGGCTGCGTCCACAGGGCCACCGGTTCGAGTTCGAGTGGCCACACATACAGAGCTAGTGCCCACTGGAACTACTGGATAAGGATATATGTAGAGCCCACCAAAGGGAAGGCATTGCAGTGTCCTTCATAGCAGGCTTTACGTCCTCACAGTGCACGCGATAGGGTTAAACGAACGGACGGGTTTTTTGCGCTATCGCACACCCTGCAGAGTTATCTCGTGCGCTTGGTAAAATCGATACGCTTCCTATCCCTTGCAGTAGCGGGCACAGTAACATCGAACAGGCGAAAAAGGGGATCCACCCTAGTGCCCCTCCTGCAGCTCCTTTTCAACAAACTTTTGGAGTGGACGGGGTGTTGGGAGCGCCAACGCATCTGTGTATGTGCGCGCGCGCTTCTCCTCAAAAGTGTGTGAAAGAGAGAGAGAGAGAGAGAGAGAGAGAGAGAGAGAGAGAGAGAGAGAGAGAGAGAGAGAGAGAGAGAGAGAGAGAAGGCGATATACAGCACGAGATTATGACAGTTCCTAATCGCGTGTCTAAATTATTCCTTTTTTTTGTGACACTTCCCATATGGATTTAACGGAATGGAGCTTTGATGGTCGAGTAGTGTGGCATTAACAGGAATTAAGGGGGGGGGGAAGCCAGCAACCAGGGCTGGGCAGTGTTATCCTGAAATGTCCTTTCCGTTGCAGTCGTTTCCCGAGTTCCCCACTGTCATTACACTAATCCATGGAAAGCACGAGAGAGACAGAGCGAGCCGCTGTCACGCGACGTGATAGGACCACGTCCTTAGCGACTTCTTGCTGTTTTTTTGTTTCTTCTTCTTTGTGTGCCACTGCCTTTCTTTTGTTTGCTGGCGGTTGCTACCCCCGGGAGGGCCGGAAAGGATAACGCGTCGCCATTAGGGCGGATTGCTTTTTTTGATTTTGGCTGCGTTTAATTAACAAGATGCGCGAGTTTTGCAACACGACACGGCACGGCAGGCTTGAAATGACTTTCACGCGTGACCACCATTACGATGTGTGTGTGTGTGTGTGCGCGCGCGTGTGTCCTTGCCAGGATGACGTGTTGCAGGAGCACTTCCGTTGATGAGGAACGCCCCCCCCCCCCACCCTGCGGGGGCCAATTTGATCGAAGAGCAGGACTGTTGGAGATGGTGGTAGTGGTTGATGGTCGTGCGTGTTTTTGGCCCAGAGGGAGTGGTGGTGGGGAGGAGGACTCCTTCTTCCTCTTCTTCTTATTCGTCTTCTTCTTCTTCTTCTTGCGCTTGTACTTTGATTGCAGTCGCTGGCTGGCCTTGCGAGCGTTTTCACTCCGGAGAGTTGGCAGCTTCTAAATCACGGTCCGTCCTAACCATCCCCTTCCCCCTCCCGCACCTTACCACCCCACCTGGTAAGGGAAGGACATCTCTGTCACACTGTGCTGTGTCGCCATCTTTGTTCGCCGCCAATGCTGGGGGGGGGGGGGGGGGGGGGGGGATACGCCCAGGACATTTCGGCTGCGCGATGCGCTCTCTCTTTCTCTCGCTCTCTCTCTTTTTCTCTGCGTTCGACCACTCGCAAATATTGGAAATTGTCAAACCGAGGACCTTTCTTATCCTTTTTTTTAAGTTGTTGTTGCTATGTCCTGCACACCCTTATCACACACACACACACATACACACACACTATTCTTGGCCACAGATGCACACACACACACAGACACAATTACACATAGAAGCACACAAATACGTATAAAAATAGCAAGAAATCACGCAGCAATCAATGCCTTTGTAGTCCTTGTTCTCTCTCTCTCTCTCTCTCTCTCTCGCTCTATCTTTCTCTCCGTCTTGCCGGTCGAAATGGAAGGGGGGGGGGGGGGGGGATGGGAGGAGTGCTAGGAACTTTCTAATCGATTCACTAATCACACACACACACACACATACACGGCGTGCGCACGACGACCGTTCTCCCGTCTGTTTCGCGTAGCAAGCGACGAACACAGGAAAAGGCTTAAAAAAAAAACACCGAAAAACCCCCTAGAAAAATCGCCTCATCTTCTGCTTGCGCTTTCAAAAACAACGGAAAAACACACACACACACACACACGGTTGTGCCACTTTTCACCAGCAAAAAAAGAAAAGAAAAGAAAAAGGAAGGCCTTGACCGTCGAAAATGGTGTGACTCTGGTGTGACAAGCGGAACAAGCAGTAACTCATATCCTTCACATTCAACCCCCTTTTCCCATCATCCCTGACACACAGGCACACACACACACACACACACACACGTGCTTCAAAATTCAATTTTTCTGCCACAAAGGCACGGAAGAAAGAATCTGCAGAAGCGTGCACGTGGGCGGGGGCGGGGGGGGTTTGAATCATTCTCGCGCGATGAATGAAAATGCGGATGATGGGATGGTGGTGCAGGGGGGGGGGGGGGAAGATGCATCCAAAGGAAGAAGTAGGCCATCACAGTAGTGGCAGGGCAGAAATTCACCTGAACAAAAGCAATAACGTTTTTTTTTTTTGTTTTGCCGCAAACGAGGAAAAGTTGGGAAAATCTTTCTTCCTTCCCTCCATTGCTCGACGCCCCGTTTGGGGGTGTTAATGTGTTGCTGGTTACAGTTATTGGTTTGTTGTTTTTTTTCTTTTCTTTTCTCTGCTCGCATTTGCGTGTGTGTGTGTGTGTGGTTTTAGCCTCATCCTTTCCTACCCACTTCCTGTCCCCTTTCTGAACGCTTCCCGACGCGGCACGTTTGTCTCTTCTTGGGAGCTAGCCGTTTTAACTTATCTAGTTTTTGTTTTTCTTTTCAGGGCAATATAAATAGCATTTTTCCCGACACCTGCGGAGGGGGGCCAAACACTCTCTCACACGCACACAATGCGTTACACACACACGTCCTTCCTGTTTTTTTTGCTTCTTCTTCCTCATCTCCAACCCCCCCTCCCCCCCCCCCCCTCCCAGCATGTGCTCGCATAATTTGCTCTCTCGCTCGCGCGCTCTGTTCTGTCTCTCTTGGCAACACACACACACACACACAAAGAGCACTCGCCATCGGCGTTTTTCAGGTGCCCGGAAAATGCCAACGAGGAAAACCGTCCACCCACAGGGCGTAGTACCGGTGTCGGGTGGTAGGGAGTTGGGAGGAGATCGTTTTGGACTCCCATCCTCTCCACCCCCCACCCCCCCCAACCCCAAAAAAAAAGAGGTGTGCGGGGCGCGCCCGTGTGCGTGTGTCCATTTCGCGGTTTTTCCGGCTTTCCCACACACTGCTGGGCAGCAGTACGCTCTCTCTCTCTCTCTCTGGTGTGGTGGTGTGTGCGCTGTGGTTTTTCCCTATTGCAACAACCACCGACCGCATGGGGAGGGATGGTGAGGGCCGAGCCAGGAAGAAAAACCATGTGATTATTCAATGCTGCTTCTAGGAGTTGCTAATAACAGCAACAATATAAAACACACACACAAAAAACGCACCCACACACACATAGACGCGCGCGCGCGTGGTTTGGTAAAATTCGTGTATCCGCCCGTTTCTGGCTGTTTCTCGCGCTCGGGACCCGGCTGTGCCTTTCTGCGGCTTTTAACTAATTTCTTCTTTTTTTTTTTGTTACCGCAATCTTCAACATTTCGTCCTGAGTTTTGCTGCTGTTGCTGCTGTGGTTTGCGCTGCTCTTCCTGCTTTCTTTTCGTCCGGGTCGGACTACAGGTTCGCCTGTGCAGTTCCACGCTGCCCTCTCGTTTGGGCCCTTTGTTGACTGTATTTGCCTTTTTTGCAACGAACCCGAAAGGATTGTCTTGGATTGCAGCAGCAGCAGCACACACACACACACGCACACACAGTCGCACATGGAGGGGCACACACTACTAAACAACCACACCGCGGGCGGACACGGGAACAAATCGTGGCGGACGGCGAGGAGAGCACGAGGAACCCTTTTGCTCGCTCGCCGTCTCGTTCGCTCCCACTGTGCCATTTCCAGCCCTGCTTTTTCCAACATCCCCACGCACGCACACACACACACACACACACACAGACACACGGACACTGACGGTACAGATTTGAACGGCCAGAACGGGCAACCCCAGGATTCGCCATCCGCGAAGCGGTCGGTATGTGCTGCCCGACTTTATGCTTGGTGGTCGGTCCAAAAACTTGCCTTCCCTCTTCCCTCCCGCTTCCCTGCCTGTGTACCCGCTCCTTGCAAAACGTGGAGCCAGCAACGAAAATGGGCAAAGAGGCTCTGCGGCCGTATGACGACAGTCGTCGACAATAAAAGTCGCCTGCCCCGGATCTGGTCGGTCGAAGGAGCCCGTTTTTTGTGTGTTTTTTTTGCCTCCTCCCACCACCACCATCACTACTACCATATTCCCGATTGGATCGTGTCACGACACCCGTCACGACGGGCAAATTCTCTCTCACACACACGTACACACACACACACACAGCGTGGGGAAGGATGGCCGAACTCTTCGGCGCAACGGCACAAGGTACAAGGGAACCTGCTGCTGCTGCTGCTGTCCGTGGTCACAGGTCAAAAAATAAAAAAAAACCCCGGAATGGAATCCGCTCCGTCGCGTTCCGTCGTGTTGCACGTCGCGGCCACCACACGCCCTTGGGCCCCCCCTGCCGCCGTCACGGGGGAAAAACGGGAAATACGTTCGTCGATCGTGCTATTACCCTGGCTATTTTCCACACTGCCTGCACTGCGAATGGTTCGGTTTCGGCAGCGGCCTGTCCTGTTCGGCGACGATGCGTGTGGTTGGAAAAAGTTGGGCCCTTTTTTCCTCGGCCGCTCGGCTGCGATTGAGAATTGAGGCGATTTTCACGCTCGCCCTGGTACCTGCGCACTGGCGCAACCGTGCTCGGGGCGCTGTGCTGGTGCCCCGTGCTGCATCAAAGTCCGTAGCGGGATGGGTGGGGTGCGTCGGGGTTGGTGGGGGCTAGCGGTGGTGGTGGTAGTTCGGTGGTTATTATGTGTGTGCGCAAAAAAAAAACGCACTCGGACGGGATTGTTCCCTTCTCGTTCCTTGCGACGGAGGAGCCTGCCGAGATGGGTTGTCTTTCTCTTTCTTGCTGTGTCTTGCCCTACGGTGACAGTTCTTCGCGTGTGTGAGTAATGCCAATGCTGTGCTTCACTGAAACGGACTGTACAACGCGGTTATTGTTTGTTTCGTTTGTCGTTCGCCAATCTTGTGTGCCTGGCACCCTTGTTTACCTGTTTTGCTCCGTGACGCACTGACGCAGGGCTCGGCATTCTTTCCGTGCTGTACACATTTCACTGCCTTTTGTTGGATGAAAAACGAGGAAAATGAAACGAAATGGGACTGCCATTTGGTGGTTGCTCTGTGCCGTGCGTTGAAACGGTTGAAACTGGTTTTGACAGCTGCTGTCACCTTCGCTCGCTGACAGGTGTTTTTAACGAAAGACGGCTGTCTAGGGGGTGCTCTACCCATGTTATACACAGGAGAAAACTGTTAAAAATAATAATGTGTTTTAAGAAATATTCTACAATAAGTTACCGATTAAATAAAAAGTATTAAAATAATGTCAATCTATATTTAAGTAAGTCTTCGTGTATCCTCTTCCATTTATTTTATAAACATATCTCTAAAACAAAAAAAATATATACATATAACGCCGAAAATACACGGACTGGCTGCTAAAAAAAAAAATGGATACAACAGTTCGGAAAGCAACTTAATTTAAAGAGGAATTTTGAATACCAAATGTCATTCATTCCTGCGAATCATTCGTTTCATACAAACTTCTTAAGCCTTAAAAGTTATTTTCTACACAGCAAGCTTAATAATGAAACTACAGTGGAGCGCCGTTTATCCGGGCTTCTTGGGACTTGACCTCACCCGGATAAGCGAATGCCACGGATAATGAGTCAAATGATATATTTTATCACCAATTTCTGATTAGATTTAGGAAATTTTTCTTATTTTCTGATAAAAATAACCCAGTTTTTATTAACTTTATGTCTTTTCCAATGAGAATATTTCAAATTTGCCAATAATTACAGTGTTTTTTGTTATGACAATGTGCTCTTACAACCGATTTTTCAAATATCCTCCTCATAACGCAATGTCACCTTTGTATTGAACTGTCATTTCTCAATAGCACGGATAAACGGTAAGCTGAATAAAAGGTACCCGGATAAACGGCGCTACACTGTAATTGAATGTTTGGTAAAAAAAGAGTGCTAGCATAAAGTTTAGCCGGCCTGGTAGTACAGTCGTCAACTCGTACGACTTAATAACAAGCCCGTCATGGGTTCAAGCCCCAAATCGGACCGTGCCGCCATACATAGGACTGACTATCCTGCTATGGGGGGATCAATAAGTCACTGAAAGCCAAGCCCACTAGTAGTGGTGCATACAGGCCTTGACCGACAACGGTCGTTGAGTCAAAAGAAGAAGAAGAAGAAGAAGAAGAAGAAGAAGAAGAAGAAGAAGAAGAAGAAGAAGAAGAAGAAGAAGAAGAAGAAAGTAATTACATCTTCTAATTGAACACATGACAAGAAACCTCATTAAATGATTGAAACATTAAAAAATATTTAAAATATCAAAAACATACTCGTGGTAGCTCGTTATGAGAGATGTTGTAGAGATGTCTGTAAAACAATATTTGAAACAAATTTTTTGTCAAATAGCTCCATTTGCTCGTTATGCGAAAACAAAAACTACTGAAACTCCTACAACGAAACCACTGCTGATTGCATTCTAACGGAACAGTTCAAATCGCTTGCGTAATGTTCACATCGCGGTGGCTTCCGAATTTTAACGAAACTGCTATCATTCCGAGCCAGTGAGTTCCAGCCAGCCCGCTCATCCGGACACTCAATGCATTTGTTTTCATTTCAAAACGGGTAGGGCTGATAATGAGTAGCGATGGTGATGGTACGCTGCCAATGTGTTGATTTAATTTTTCGTTTTTTTTCCATTTTGCCAACACGCAGCATATTGCAAAAATACAGATGTATAAAAAATAAACATGATTGTCTTTGCTTTCCATGCAACCGAAACGCATGAGTAATGTATGCTCAACAAAGGGGCTTAATCAATTTAACAGTCGACCGTGTGGAAGTTAGCAAAAGCAAAGCTGTTTATGCTGTCACACGTTCTATGTCATTCAATCAAAATGTTTGAACCCTTTTTTTTTATTATCAACTGCATCTCGTTGCACAACAAGAAACAACAGATCAAAACACTCCATAGCGCTTTTCACTGAGCCGGTACGGTGGTTTGTGAGCGCAGTCCCACCGCTAGGCGCTCGCTAGTTCACGAGCTCGCCGTTTCGTTAAAGTGGGGGCGCGACCGCATCCACAGCCCGTCGTCGTTGCGCTGGTGCAAGAGCAAGTGAGCTCAGGCGCCACGGTAAAATGTGCAATTGAAGGCGCGAAATTTGAATCTTTGGTGAACTTTGGTGATAGCAGCGCAATTTGTAAACTTCCAGCAGGTCAGCCAACCGCTACTGATCGGGAATTGTGTTCGTAAGTAGGTGCGACGAAATCGTTGGCCAAAAAAGCAACACCGTTTTACGTGCCCCTCGCTCGGCAGGGCAAGAGGGAGCTCATTAACGTATTTTGTTTGAAATGCTAACATCGAAAAGCGCGAACTAGCCACCGTGGAGAAAATTTTGCTTTTACTCAGTTGCGTTCGGTTTGGTTGTGGTGAGGGTGTGTGCGTCCGTAAAATTTGGGACGATTTAAATTTTGCTTCCCGAGGGCCCTAAGGGTAAGGCAAATAATAGTTAATCCTAGTGAAACAATTTCAACCGCGGCCGATTATTTAACGGACTTTTTGGTAACTGGCGGGAGGCGCAGTTGTGTTACGTCCTTGCGAAGTTCTTGGGCTAAAACCGAAACTGGAAGCTAATGAAGCGGGGTGCAAACGGGGCTTTGATGGTGCTGTGAAAGTAACATCCATTTTCTCCATCCTTCCTCTTCCCCTCTTGTTGCAGCATTATGTTCCCTTTCTCCTCCCTGCAAGTCGAGTATAGCAATTTTCATCGGTCATCGCAAATCATGTCGAACGCCCTGAGCATGAGCAACTCCGGCTTTCCACACTCGTGGATCGTCTCCGGGCAGGACTTCTGCCCGATCACGTACTCCTCGATCCAGGGCCACAACTCGGGCGTCTCGAGCAACCTCGCAACGGTCGAGCCGGGGTAGGTAGTGGCGCCTGCAGCAACCGCAGCCTTTCCCGCAACAGCATCTCATCGTCATCTTCTCTCTCTCTCTCTCTCTCTCTCTCTCTCTCTTTCTCTTTCTCTCTCTCTTTCTCTCTCTCTCTCTCTCTCTCTATCCTTCTCTCTCTCTTCTCTGCAGCCTGATCGAGCTGCGCAAGGAAAAGTCGCGCGATGCGGCCCGCTCCCGCCGCGGCAAGGAGAACTACGAGTTCTACGAGCTGGCAAAGATGCTGCCCCTGCCGGCCGCCATCACCAGCCAGCTGGACAAGGCGTCCATCATACGGCTCACGATCAGCTACCTGAAGCTGAAGGAGTTCAGCGAGAACGGCGTGCCGTCCTGGTGCAAGGACCCGATCGGCTTCCAGAACTACAACGCGCCGCAGTACTTCAACGAGATGTTCGAGACGCACCTCGGCACGCACATCCTGCAGTCGCTGGACGGGTTCGCCATCTCGACCGGCGTGGACGGGCGCTTCCTCTACATCTCCGAGACGGTCTCGATCTACCTCGGCCTGTCGCAGGTGGAGATGACGGGCAGCAGCATCTTCGACTACGTGCACAAGAACGACCACGCCGAGGTCGAGCAGCAGCTCGGCATCAAGAAGGGGGCGGAGTACGCGAGCTACGGCGGGTACGGGGACGATGGGCCGACGGCGGAGAAGCCGACGGTGCTGAAGCTGGGCAAGGATGCGCCGGGCGGCAAGGGCCTGCTGCCGGGCGAATCGTACGAGGGCGACGATCGGGCGTTCTGCATCCGCATGAAGTCGACGCTGACCAAGCGCGGCTGCCACTTCAAGTCGTCCGGCTACCGGGTGATACTGCTGCTGTGCCATCTGCGCAAGAAGGGCGCGGGGCAGGAGGAAAGCCACACCGACAAGCAGACGGTGATCGGGATGGTCGGCATCGGGATCGCGCTGCCGCCGCCCTCGCTGCACGAGATCAAGCTCGAGTCGGACATGTTCGTGTTTCGCACCAGCCTCGACCTAACCATCATACACTGCGAGAACAGGTACGTGCAGCACAGGGGTGGCACACCACGGGGATGGGGGACGGGACGCGGACAGCTTGTTGAAACAATATTGGAACCCAATCTCACCGTTGATAGGATTTCCAGTTTTCTGGACTACACCGCCGACGAGCTGAACGGGAAGAGCATCTACAGCCTCTGCCACGGTCAGGATGCGCACAAGCTGAAAAAGAGCCACAGTGAGCGTAAGTAGCCCTCTTATTCTCTCTCTCTCTCTCTCTCTCTCTCTCTTTTTATATCTCTTCAAATAGTTTTGGGTGAATCAGATTCAGACTATTGTATCAGAATGAATCTTGCAAGGGAAGCAATAAACGTGAATCACGACTAACGAATCTTCTTGAATGATTCGTGTAACCTTCGAGATTTCTGAATTTTGACTGATTCGCTCCATCTCGATAGAGTCAAGAAGATTCAAACTGAATAGCGAATCATTTGTAGTTAGAAAATAGTCAAAGATTGATCTGCAGGCATACAGGATGAATCTGAATGAGTCTTTAGAATTATTCAATGAATCTGAATTCCGATTGGAAAGATTCATGAATCTCAAAGATTCCTGAATCTTCAAAGATTCATGAATCTCGAAAGATCCATGAATCTCGAAAGGTTAATTAATCTCTAAAGATTCATGAATCTCAAATCTAGAAAGATTAACGAATCTCTAGGAATCATGTAACTCTAAGGATTCATAAATCTCTAAAATTCATAAAGCTGGAGCTTTTTGTTATTCTTATTTTTGGTGTAACAACCTACATGGTAATGCCAGCCTATACAGGCTTTTGAGGCTTATTGGAAAGTACCACGTAGTTGAACCGACAACAGGCAAGTTGTAGGTGGGATTGGACAAATTCAATATTTTGGAGGTCATTCATCTTTAAAGATTCATGAATTCCAAGAGATATGTGAATTTTAATGGATTCATGAATATTATAGATTCATGAATCTTAAGAGATACATGAATCTTTGGAGATTCATGCAAATTTAGAGAATCATGAATCTTTAAAGATTCACGACTCTTCAAAGATACATGAATCTTCAGACATTCATAACTCTTTGAAGATTCATGAATCTTTGAAGATTCGACTCGAGATTCGAATCACTGAAGATTCATATGAATGAATCTCAACGAAAGATTCATGAAACCCAACACTAGTTTTTAGCGGTTCTGCTAAGTTAGCACTCTTCATGGACACCTAGTGACGTTTTGTCAACATCTGTCAAATCACAAACAAGACATAGCTTTATCACTTAATGTGACCCAGACTCCAGAAAGTACGCAAACTCTATCAGATCATATGAAAACCCTTGTAATGAATCTTATATGATTCATCAATCAAAATCTTCTTCATATCAGGCATAACAACTCGTAGTCATGTGAGTTAACGACTGTACCAATGTACCTCAACGAATCGCTCGTATCCACTGAATCATTCTCCATTGAAAAATGAATCACTTAATGACTCCTCGCGATAGATTCATTCACACAAGTCTGTCCCAAAACATTCCCAATACCCCCATCCGCAAAACTGAAACATTTACACCTTACCGTCCTCTGCCTTCAGTAATTCAAAAGGGCCAGGTGCTGACCCCGTTCTACCGCATCCTGAACAAGAACGCGGGCTACTTCTGGATCCAGTCCTGCTGCACGATGGTCTGCCAGACGAAGAACATGAGCGACCAGACGGTGATCTGCGTCAACTACATCATCACCAAGCCGGAGAAGGAGAACCTCATCCTGGACATCTCGCAGATCCCGTCGGCGGCGGGCGTGCTCGGCGACTACCACGCGAAGGTGCTGCCGCCCGCCACCGGCGCGGCCGGCACGAAAAAGCCCCAGCCAGCGGACGGGTACGAGCTGGAGACGGGCGGCATTACCCATCCCACCCACCATGGCCATCATCACGGCGACGGCAGCGGCGGCGGCGGGTACCATCTGGACGGGGGTGCCTCGCACGTCGACCACAAGGTGGACCTGCTGGACAAGGCCGGCCTCGGCAAGGGCGGGCTGGGGATGGCGTACGGTGGCGACAAGAAGGAGCACGACTACAAGGACAAGCTGCTGGAGCAGCGCGAGAAGGGCTGCAGCAATAGCAAGGTAAGGTGTGTTGGTGCAGGGGCGAACTCCGTCCAAGACGCTCCGCTCTCTCTCTCTCTCTGTTTTTGACGATAAATCAATGCAAATGCATCCTTAACCCCAATCCAGCACCAGCGCCTCAAGAGTGGCAGCCCGATGCTGAACGCGATGCCGAACGAGAACGGCGAGCGGCTCGACGCGAAGAAGTCGTCCGGCGGCAAGAAGAGCGTCAACAACCGGGCCAGCGTCATCCGGGTGCTGAACAAACCGTCGAAGAAGGTGCTGCAGGAGTCCCACTAGAGGGCCACCAATCAATCTTCCATCACACACACACACACACACACACACAGCCAGCGATCAACAAACCGGTGTGGTGTTTTACCATTTGGATTAGTGTTTTAAAGTGGGACGACCCCAATCTCCCCCTCTTCCATGCTCTGCTCACGCAACCTCATCTGTTAGTGGATTAGTGATACGCCATGCACTCACACACACACGCAGGGTTGGTGTAGAACGTATTAGTGCTAGAGTTAATTACCCAATCGCTTTGTGTCTAGAGCCGGTGGCGTACGTTTTATAATAGTAGTAAGTAAGGGGCATTTTTCTCAGCAAAGGAATAAGAAGTAGAAGAAGAAGGACGTTAGACATTGCTCGCGTTTGAGTTAAATAGTTGTTTTATTTCGCTTCGTTTACATATTGCCATAAGAACGGGGTTTGCGCATCTCGAACGCAGGCCCGGCTGGAGGAGGGCCTTGCCGGAGGAAATGCCGGGGCGGACTGGTCGTGCAGGCATCCAAACAAAGCTGCGTAACATTTTCCCAAGGCTGCTTGCTGCAAAAGGCGGTCAGAACATGAGCCCCTGCCCTCCCCAAAACAGGAATGTTGTGTTTGGCGCTGCTCTCACTTGCTGATGATAGGTTTAGAAATCCGAACGGAAAAATAAGTGTACGCGCCCCATCCTCCTAGGGCACTCGCTCCACTCACTAATAAAATCAATGCACGCACAAAGTGTTCTCTTGCACGACCAACATTACCACCCCCGCCCCCTCCCCTCCCCATTCTACTTCCAGGCTCCCATGCCGTATCTGCGCGCTCACTGTGAACGTTTGCTACAATGCTAAATATAATAAACCTTAATTGTAAAGCAATAATTAAAACAAAAAAAAAAGAAGAAGTGATTATAAACGCGTTTTTGCGGTGGAACTTCTTTTCCGTGGTTAGAAAACAAAGGGAAAGAAAGAAGCGAGAAATCAAACTAAACGTAATAATAATAATAATAAAACAGCAATCATGTGCTTCAAAAACAAGCTCACTCCTTCGCACGTCTCGCGATAAATATTAGGAGATAAACGGGCTACTTGGAAGGAGGGTAAACAGAAAGAAAGCGGGAAGGCATGACGTTTCGTTAGATGATAATTATTGCAACTGATATAATAAAGAAAAGTATATATATATCCGTAGCGTGTATGTGAAGTGCATAACGTATTATAGTCTCGTTTCTTCCCTTTCTTTCTATTATCTACTCGGGCGTTTGTGTTAAACTATTCTTCCTTAAAAAAAATAAAAAAAAGGAAACCGCTCGGTTTCTCTAGCTGTCTAAGCTAAAAGTTAATGCATCATTAGACATTGAAGAAGAATTATAATAATTGTAAAAAAAATATTGGGAAAAAATAAGCTGCCTATCAAGCGCGCGCACTCACACACACACACACACACAAACACACTTATTATAGTAAGCCTTAGCTGCGCCCTTACATTGTTATCATTTCTTTTCCCGCCCTGCACACCACACCATCGCGGTGAATTTGACTGTTTGTGTGACGTATTCCAAAAGAGCTGCTGTAGAGCCCCCGACAAGGGGGATTAGTAGTTAAAATGAACTAAATGCTCTCCCCCCTTTTTTGATTACTCCTGTCGTTTTACCAAAAAAAAATAATAAAATAAAAAAAAATAAAAAAATACAAAAAAGAGGAACCTAACGCAATATACCGGGTTCGTCGTTTGTTCTCGTTAAAATCGTTCTACACAATTAGCTAAGGATGGAGCGCACACACTCCTGGAAGAATACAGATAATCATCGTTCGCTCGCCCTCTCCCCATACCTGGGGTTCTACTTCTTCTTTTTGCCCTTGCGCTTCTTGCGCTTGTTGTTGCCGGTCGACGATGGGACGGCGGTGGCGGTGGTGGTGGTGGTGGTGGTGGTGGCGGTAGTTGCGCTGCTGGCGTTGCTACTCGTCCCGTTGCTCGGCTCTACCGCTGCCGTCGCTGCGACCGCTCTCGACGGCGCAATGATGACGTCATCCTCTTCCTCGTCCTCCTCCTCCTCCTCCTCCTGTTCCTCCACACCAGCAGCGGTCGCCGGTTCGGTGGCCGGTGCGACCACCCCCCCGATCGTGTTACCGTTCCGCCGATCCTCCGCCCGCTCCTCCTCGCACTCGTCGTCGTCGTCGTCGTCCTCGTCGCCATCGTCGCTGCCGAACACCGCGCGCAGCTTCTCCGAGTGGATCGTCTGGTGGTACAGCTGGCCCGCCGGTCCGGAATGGTGGTCGAACGTGGGCGAAAACCGGTCCGCGCTCGGGTTCGTGATCACCTCGCAGTCCCGGTACGAGGCCGGATCGTCCATCAGCTTCTGCTGGTGGTACTTTCGCTGCTGCTGCTGCTGCTGCTCGTGGGCCAGCTCGGTCTGGTGGGTGTAGAAATCGTTGATCAGTCGCTCGCGCACCATAAACACCGTGCCGATGGCGCCCGTCTTCTCCTCGTACTGTTCCCGCACGTCCTCCTCCTCCTCCTCTTCCTCCTCGAGCCCGTCTTCCTCCTGTTCCGCTAGCTCTTGCGCCTGCAGGGCCAAAATTTCCTCCTCGGTCAAGCTTTTCGACAGGTTCTGCCGCACCTTCTCGTTCTGCTTTAGCTCGCGCAGCACGTGCTTCATCTTGTCGTTGATCGACTCGTACGCACCGTGCTCGTACGCGTACCGCCCGGCGTACTCGACTGGTGTGGTGGCATCGATGGCGTCCTCCACACCGTCCACCACCAGCGAGTCTTCCTCCCCGTACGCCACATCGCTGTACCGGCCGATCGCAATGTCGTTCGGCTGCCCGTCCCCGCTCAGCATCGGATTGATCACCTCGACGATCGTTTGCAGCTGCACCGGCTGGTCCGGCTGGTGGACTGCCGGCTCGCTCCCGTCCACCCACCGGCCCGTACCGTCCGCCTGGTCGGTGGGCATACCGTTCTTTGCCTCCACCTTTCCGCCCCCGTCCCGCTCGCTGTCCGCGGACGACGAGTCTTCCAGCTCGAACATGATAATCTTTTCGCGCATCGTCTCCACCTACAGAAACAACGGAACGTATGGAGAGCATTAGTGTTGTTTTGTTGCTGTCGTTTGGGTTTTGTTGAGCAAACAACTCAAAACAAAGTACAGCGTGATAACAAAGTGGAACAAGGTGAGCAGGAATGCGGTGCGAATATATCTCTAATGGGGCGTTGAGCGTTTGGGGGGAAATAATCGAAACCGACAGGTGCGCGGCGTGCAGCTAAATGCTGAAAATAAGAATTAAACAAATCGTTGCCTCTCAGTCACCAATTTTTGGGAGCTTCTCATAATGTTCGCCTCTAAGGCACCAACTCTTGTCTCGTTTTCGTCGCTTTATGTCTACAAGTCTAATATGCTATGCTAGGGAAAACTCTTTGCAATGTTTTACTTTGTTACTAATAATTTGCATTTCAGAAATCGTTAAATAAAGTTACAAAATCGATAATAAAAAAATCAATATTAATTGAAATATTACGATGTGCATGCCTATTTATAAACTAGTGTCTTAGTTGTCTCCCGAGAGCCGTGAAAATCTTTTTTTTTGCTATTATTTTATACTATACTATATTTAATTGTATCAATAAAGTTGTCGCTAATCTACTTGAATACCTTGTGAGTTTATCATTATTTATTTTATAGTAAAACATTGTCGAGTAACAGATAAAAAAAGGTGCGTGGGGTTGCCTTAGAGCCGAAATTTAGCAGCAACGACTGTTATACGGTCATTTATAAGCGAGCTTTCAGCGGTTCTGATACATTTGCCACACTTGCTGAACTGCTGGCGACGCTATAATTTTGTACAATAAAAAAAAGCCATACAATGGTTCACTTAAAGTCACCCAGAGTTCGGAAAATGTGCCAAAAGTATCAGAATGCAAAAGGGTACGTTTCCAGGTACTACTTGCGCGGGTGGTTGCAATGTGTGCAAAGGTGTTTGAACGGAACAAAATACAAACAAACAAAAACTCTTTCAAAGCAGCACAGGCGTCTACTACTGAAGCGATCCTGGCGGATAGTGCGCCAACCATGCCAAAAGCCTACTGCAGCGATACTACGGGTGTACTACGCGTCGTTTGAGTGTGCCGGTTGGTGGTGGGAGTGTTGGTGGCTGTGGTGTGTGAGGGGTGTGCAGAGCGTGTGTTAAATGTGGCCGGCGGCGGCGAGTCTCTAACCTCGGTTTCGATGACCTTCTCAATGTACTCAACCGTGCGGAGGCCGCCGCCCGGTGCCTCCTCGGTCCGGCGCGTCACCTTCTCCTCCACGACCTTCTCCGTCTCGCGCACGACGATCTCGCTGCCCGGTCGGGACTTGACCGCGAGCCGGGGAAACCGCCGCTGCAGCCGGTCGTCCGCACCGCCTGCTTCGTCCGCACTGCTGCTCCGTCCATCGTGGTGATCGTCGTCGTCGTCGTCGTCGTCGTCGCCGTTGGCGGACGGCTGCTTAGTGTTTGGTGGGTTGGTGGAGGGCGGTAAGAGTGGTTGTTTGGGGGAGGTGTGTTTGGAGGTGTGTTGTTTATGTCCGATTTGTTTTTTTTTGTGTTACACGAGGATTAGACGTTAAAACATCGCGCGTGAGGGAGCACATGTAAGGGAATAGCATAGTTAAGAGAGGTAAAAAACAGGTTCATACTTTTCCTTTGGTTACACACACACACATACACACACTAAAGTTAATCAAGTTGTCTAGCGGAGAGTTACCGAGCGATAGAGATTCACTTAAGGAGGGAAATGGGCTCAGTACTTTGAGTAGGGGGTCGAAGTAGGAACCATTCTTACCTCGTGCTCATCGTTGTTGTCCGCCGATGGTGCGGGCGGCGTTTGTAACGGTGACTGTGCGGCCGGCAGCGGCGAAACATTGCTCGCCGCCAGTGCGCTCCGCGAGAAGCTGCCGTCGACGCCTTCGCTGGCGCTGCTCGAGTTCAGCAGCGAGTCGTCGTGCAGCCCGAGTCCGGCCGCCATCGTCTGGATCATGATCTGGGCCTGCAGCGCATCGTTTTCGAGCGACTTTAGGCGAGCCTGTCGCCATGCGGCACGCTTCTGGGCTCTGTGTGGCGGAAGGAGAAGTGAAAATTTGAGAAGCATTTAATGGGAGTGATTGTAATAAAGTGTTTTAGAGACTTCCGTTAGGTTTCTCGACTCAATAAGTGAGTTGTTTAAGTTGAATATATGAGGCCCTCCTGATGTCTCCCAATGTACTTCAATTTATGAGCTATCTCGACAACATCCGATAACGTAACCAATGACAGTGAAAGTGGAAAGCTCAGAGCTGCATTCGGCTCATCTGCATCTAGACCAGAGATTTTCCAGAAAAGGTGCCAGCAATTTGGCACAGATTGGAGATGCCACTAACCTAGTGATGGATAAAGTTGGCAAACATCCGGAGTCTACTTCCGACAATTTCGGAACCGACTCCGGAAGGTAGGACCTACTGCCCAGCATTGTCCAGAGTTGTTCGGAATCATTCGTAATCTCCCGGAGTCGTCTGGAGTCTCCGAATGACTCTGATTCCGGACGATTCCGACTCCACGACTCTGGATGACTCCAAAGACTTCGAACGACTCGGAACGACTCTGGAAGACTCCGCACGACTCCGGATGACCCCGGACGACTTCGACTACTGGCGGATCTTGTGGTTCAGATTTTGCCGGGGTCGGAATTGGACTAACAATAGCCTAAGTCAGGTTGGAGTCGTGGGTGCGCTCCAAGGAACACATCATTACACATCATATCATATGCATCTAGACCAGAGATTTTCCAGAAAAGGTGCCAGCAATTTGGCACAGATTGGAGATGCCACTAACCTAGTGATGGATAAAGTTGGCAAACATCCGGAGTCTACTTCCGACAATTTCGGAACCGACTCCGGAAGGTAGGACCTACAGCCCACCATTGTCCAGAGTTGTTCGGAATCATTCGTAATCTCCCGGAGTCGTCTGGAGTCTCCACGACTCTGGAAGACTCCGGACAGCTCCGAATGACTGCGGACGACTCCGGACGACTCCTACTCCTGGCGGATCTAGTGGTTCGGAGTTTGCCGGGGTCAGAATCGGACTAACAATAGCCGAAGTCAGGTTGGAGTCGCGGATGCGCTCCAAGGAACACATCATTACACTAAAACCCTGATTGAAGTCTGAATTATTTCCGATTGAACATATTGTCCTCGTATCGATTCTACCACACGTATTATTGGAAGATATTGAATGCAGCAGTAGATGTCTTCCACGGCTTATCCAATGTCTCTAACCAAATCCAGATGAGCCTTGATGAGCTTTAAGCGTATTCCAACATTTTTTTAAAGTATTCTAGAGTATATACATTGACATCTCTTCAAGATATAGTCTCTTTGGAATGGTTATTTCAACAATTCACAACAACAACAATGTGAATCTTTCTAGAAACTACCAACTCCACTGGATCTATCCACTAAAGCCTCGGAAAT
Source organism: Anopheles coluzzii (assembly GCF_943734685.1). Lineage (NCBI taxonomy): Eukaryota > Metazoa > Arthropoda > Insecta > Diptera > Culicidae > Anopheles > Anopheles coluzzii. Next base: position 902,243 of record NC_064669.1, on the reverse strand, counting down.
TAAATTCCATGCCATGACGTTAAGATGTTTGAGCGATTCCCTATCATTTTATCATCAGGCTAGAGGAGCGTGCCTCACACCGTCCGACACTTACCTTAATGCACGAATCTCGGACGGGCTCAGCTTGGACTCGTCGTACTCCGGCGGCAGACAGTTGCTGGCGCGGGCCCGCTTCTCCGCGTTCACGGTCCGTATCGGGATGCGGCTCATCGGCGTCTTCGCGAGCGGCGATGCCGCCGTCAGCAGTCCGCCGGCCACCCTGCCCTGCTCGTCCTCCTCGGTCCGACCCGTCGCCGACTCCTCCCTGCATTTCGTTTTGGCGTTGATGTAGTATTCGCGAGTTCGAGTATGGTCGGTTTTCATCAGCGTAATATTGAGATTTCGTTTTTTTTTATAGATTTTTTTTTCGATTGATTCGTGGTTCGCGGATCAGCGGCGATTGTGTGTGGTAAGCATTGTTAAAGAGGGGTGAGATTGAGGTTTTCATATCCAAAGGTCAGTTATGTTTGGTGCAAGCGTACACGCGCTAGCCACCGTAGCAGAGCGTTCGGGCAGCGGCGATACACCCATGCTAGCTAAGGAGGGGGTGGTGGTGGTGGTGGTGATGGTGTCCAAGCGCACTCAATTCTGAATAGCCCCCTCCCTCCATTCCCCTCACTGGGGAAGGGCGATCGGAATTGAGGTTTGCCACACACAAACACCGGGAAAACGCTTTACGAGCTAATGTTTTAAATAAAATATTTTGCTTTATTTGTTTCCGCAGATTGCGCAATCGCTGGCATACTATGGTGGGTAAGTGTGGTGGAGGAGAGCCTTACTAAACAAGCTACTGCATAGTTGTACACAACTCGAAAGGATATTTAAAGAGTGAAGGAACAGAAAGACAGAAGGAAGCGCGCAAAGAGGTAGAATGAACCGTACGAACCCACAAGAAAAAAGGTAATAGTAAATCATAATAATTAAGAGTATGATAGAGAGAGTGAGAGAGAGAGATCGACTAAATACTCTACAGCGAAGATGAAAAGGGCCCACCGCTGCCATTGTCACCACTCCCCAACTTAACCGCTAAAATTAATTGCTGATGTCCAGGCAGAGAAGATACGTCGAGAGATGTACACAAGGTTAAAGGGGTACACAAAAAAAGGGCAATGAAAGAGAAACAGAGCGCATTCCAAGCAGTACAGTAATTAGTTTTATTATTATCACTTTTGAGATGTATTTACAGACAAAAGGGTCAAAATAAAAAAGACAACAAGAAAATATGTATACGACAGAGAGAATGTATACGAACATGTATGTATATATATATATATATATCTATAGATGTGTTTGTGTTTGTTTGCGTGTATGTGTGTGTGTGTGCGTACATATTAAGATTAAAAACGAGGCCACTAATTGTACCGAAACGCTTTTCGGTTTCCGTTTGCTGCCGCACTTACTCTTTACATAAGGAAGGGAAGGGGGGAGGGAAGGATTGAGGAAGGGAGCGAATAGTAATAATAAGTGTGTGCGTGTGTGCGTTTGTTTGTGTGTGTATGATACATACATATTATGTATACTACATCCTTGCAATCCATGTGTGAGACAAGCACCCACTCAGTGCACAATCGCCCCGCACTCGCCGAGCGCGGCTGCGGGGCGATGTTAAAAGATGACAAATGCTTTCGAACGTTGCAGTGTACCCTGTTTTCAAAGCCAATCGGTAGATAATGTTGTGTAAAAAAAAGCCCCCCATTTGATCCTCTCTTTTTCTTCGAACCCTTTTCTACCTAAATACGCGCTTTACTGGCTTTCAACAATTGAATAAAACTCTCCGATGTGCCAATTGAGTGCCGATTTAAGTGTGCCACTGTGTATGCTATAAAGTAGTAATGCCACCTCTCTGTCCAAGCGAGAGAGAGAGAGAGTGTGTGGAAATGTGGCGCAAAACCCCCTTGCACGGAAGCACTCTTCGACTGCCTCTTTACGTCGCCTCGTCATATCGGGGATGATCGATAGCGGGAGCTAACGCACACGCTTACTATATACTAAGAGACACGTCCTTAGGTCCTACCTACAGTCTATGAATAGACAAAAACGCAACAGGCACACAGACAGTTGAAATGCCAACAAGAATGAAATGTGCGGTAATTAAAAAGAAAGAGAGAGAGAAAAAAAAACAGAAAGTAAATCTACTTAAAACATTAAAAAGGGGATTTTTGACAATTCCTATGCCTATGCTAATCTTAGTTGTTCTCTTCCCCTACTGCTGTGTTTGGTTTTTCAGCTGATGCTGAAGCTTAGCTAGACACACTTTACAAGCGTGTGTCGTTGGATTTTTTCACATACAAAGCACATCAGGAATGTAACAGGGTGGAAATGAAGCGGCGAGGAAATCTCGATCTTAGCTGCAGCACGGTTTGTTGTTGTTGTTGTTGTTGTTGCTGTTAATACGTCAATAGCGGGGAAAGGGAAAGGGGAAAAGAGGGCGATGGCGGGATACATATTTATGTATGTATGTGTTGGTGTGTGTGTGTGTGTTGTGATGGGTTTATTTTCTATGATCTAAATACAGCGTCAATTTCTGCCAGCGGGTTCCTGGAGGAAGTACACAAGGGTGAAAAGGGGGGTAAGAGGTTAGGATAAATCAGCAAACTATTACGAGAAACAAAAAAACTTAAACAACTTAATTAAGTTAGAGGGAGGAGGGGCGCCGTAGCCGTTTCTAAGTGTCACTGCTTTTGTTTGTGGAAAAAAACGGGAGGAAAAGTTTGTGGTTCAGGGACAGGTTGGTGATTAGTAAAGTAAGTGTTATTTCGAGCTGGACAGTTGCTGAAAGGAGGAGCAACGTAAGTAGATAGATTTAGGTTTCTACACTCCAACTCCCTTCCGCATGACGAGCATCGAATGGAGTGGTAGTGGCAGTAGTAGTAGGAGTAAGAGTGAGTAAGTAGTTAAACGAAAGCAAAGTAAAGTCATGGAAGACAGAGAGAGAGAGAGAGAGACAGATAAGCCGAGAAGGATAACTACTCCCTGTTTTTGCGTTTCTTTCGCCAAACTATTTTACGCCAAGTGCACAAAACAAAACGTGAAAAAGAAAAACCCCAAAGTGTCCCAGCGGGTGTGATGAGGTCATAATGCGGCACTACTACACTAGCCACTACTAAGAAGGCACTCTCTCCACTCTTCCGCTCTTTGGTTCGAAGGTTGGCTCCCCCGGCGTTACTTTTCTCTCTCTGTGCATGTGTGTTGCTATCGCTAGAGCAAACAGTAGTGATAGTGATCCCAAGACCCGGGCGGAGGCGCAGCGCAAAGATGGCGAAGGGGCTAGGAGTACACCCGTTCCTCGGCCCGCTCCCTATCCCTCCGGTACGTACCTCATGTTATTGTCGTTGATGTCGGACTTGTCGCCGGGCGGCCGGTCGCCACCGTCCGACCGGTTGTCGTCGTCCTCGTCCTCCTCGTCGCCGAACCGCTGGTGCACCCGGTCCTTGCCGAGCGACGCGATCTTGCGCTCCTCCTCCTGTCTCAGCTTTTCTACCTCGTCTTGCGATAGGAAAGAGAAGACTTTTTCTAAAAAAAAAAAGACGAGAAAAGGAAATTAAAATAGCGCTCGAGCAACACACGGTCGGCGCAGCCTTACCTGATTTGGGCGTCGGTTTCTGCTGATCTTCCATGGCGTTCTCGAAGAATCGCTTCTTGTCGGACACGCTCTTCGGTGTCTTCGGACCTAGAGGCGGCGACTGCGTGGGGGGAGGGGAAGAAGGATTATAGAGAGGGAACTGATTACAAACAGGGTAAACACTTGAGCTCGGTGCTTCTTCGGCAGCTGTGTTGTGAGAGAGTTTGTGAGTGGCTGGTGGTAAAACCAATTGTTCCTTCAAATGTTCCCGTAAACAGCAGCCTGCGATCGAGCGGAGCCGTGTTTCGATATCCCCCTAGGTGCAAGGTGGTAGTTGATCGCTCGACCTTAAACCGCTGATTGTTGGGTGTGCGTTTACACCGCACCGGATCTGCAGGGCTGCAGCGAAGCTTGTCCTGGCGCATCCGTCGAAACATGAAACGCGTAATGCAAGTAAACGATCAACATATGGCACACCACATACAAAAGGCAGAACCGAGTAAAAACACAACCGCATGCAGTGAAGGGCACAAGCAGAGCCAGCATTTTAAAAAAAATAATAACAATAATAAACGGTAATAAAACGAAGAGCAAAGCCCCAATACACGTAAAGCCAGCATGTTGTCGCCACTGGGCGCTTTTAGTGCGGTATTTATCCCAAAACCATACCAGTTGTAAAAGGACTTAAAAAGAGCATTAGCTTTTTTTTTCTCTCTTCTTTTCAATCCAAATTGCTGAACGCATTTACATTACAACACATAAGAAAGGAGCCAGAAAAGCAATTCGAATCAAGGAGGGAAACAGTCATATTACAAAAAAAAGTCGTATCTGCCACTCAATCGCTGCCTCTTGACTGGCGCCAGAGAACATTTATTCGAAATGGAGAGAAAAGGGAAATCGAACGATTTACTCTACAGTTGTTAAATGTATAGTTAGTAAAAAAAGGTAACACACGCACACAAATGCTACACAAACAGCTACGACTGCTAGTAATTGTTTTGTTTTGTTTAATAAATCCCTTTGGTTGGGGTTCGTTACGATACAGCTACTCTAAAGCACTAAGTTTTGCATGCCGGCGCTACATGATTACGTAACGGTTTGCCTACACTTAGCCTTTTTTTGTTGTCTCTACTACTTCACTACTAAACTCATTAGCTACAGATGAAAACATACATAATTAGAAACAAGAGGGTCAATCAGATGAGGATGATGTACGTTGGTTTTTCTCTCTCTCTCTCTCTTTTCTTTGCCCGGTTTGCGGGTTCGTCGCTGCACCTCCGTGCACATCACACACCACCTGTTATCATTGGATCCCGTCGTGCGCCCGAATGGTAGGCAACACCGCAACGCACGCAACGCTTATCAATCCCGATGTGTATGGATGTGTGTATGTGTGTATTATCGTTTGATACCGGATGAGCATGAGAACCTTACTGGCTAAGTGGGGTGGGTGGTGGTGGTTGTGTGATGGAATGATTAATTTTTTTTCTTCCTCTTGTTTGCTTCTATTGCCTTTTTGTCGTGACACACACACACACACACACGCCCTCAGTGCAAAATGTTGTGCGCCGTGCGGTTTTGATCTTTTTTTGTTTGTTTGTTTTGTTTTTGGTGCGTTTGTTGTTGTACGCCTTTCGCTCACGCCTGTTTCGGTGGGCGAGAGGGGGCCGCTGCGGTGCTTAAAACAGGGTGGTGCGTGGTGTTTGGTGTGTGTGCTCGGGAGCTGGCGCCGTGCGCGGTGCACTAACGAGCCGTAGCGTCGGATCACTCACCGGCATCAGCACCTGGTGGTGGGGGTGGGTGGGACCGGCGGCGATGCTGCTGGACGGGTGGGCAGTGGAAAGGTATGTCGGGCCGGCGCTGGTGCCGGCGTACGGTGGTAGGTGGTAGGGCGAGGAGTACGGGACCGGTTGGCTGCTGGTGCTCGCCGCGAGCGAGACGATCGGCGCGTGGCTGACCGGCACCGAGCCGGACGCGTACGTGTAGATGGTGTGCTGCGGTGTCGGCAGCTTGGCGTAGTGCACGGGCAGGATCTGGACGGGCGGGTAGATCTGCGGCAGATGGTGGTGGTGGTAGCCAACGTCGGACGGTGGTGCTGTGGATGGTAGCGGCGGCGGTGGTGACAGTGGACCGCCCAGCTTGCCCAGATGCTGGTGATGATCGTACACGCTGCTGCTGCTGCTGCCCGGGATGTAGTGGGACGGCAGGGGCGACACGGACGCGGATCCGGAATCGTACAGGTGGTACGGCGAAGGCACCCGGCCCAACAGCTCGCCCGTGTGGTGGTGATGGTGCATGGTGTACATGTGCTGCTGCTGGTGATGGTGGTGATGTTGCTGCTGCTGCTGTTCGTGGGCGTACTGTGCCAGCAGCTTGTTGCGCACCTCGTTCTCCTCCAGCAGTACCTGGCGATGGACCTCGTCCGGCACCAGCAGATTGTTCGGCGTGTTTTCGTGCACGAACTGGGCCGTCCGCTTGACCGGCAGCGTTTCGAACTTCGCCGGCAGCATCTCGACGCGCCCGGGCCGACCGCGGGCTGCCGGGCCGGGCCCTACCGACACCTCCCGGATCGTGTTCGTCGCCGTGTCGTGCTCGTACTCGACCAGATCGCCCTGCCCGAACTCTTCCTGCAGCTTGCGAGCGGCCTGATTGCGCACCACCTCCGCCCTGCGGATCGGATTGCTGGCGGGCGGCTGCTCCCTTGCTAGCTGGCCGCCGGGTGCCGCCGGCAGCAGCTCGTGCGAATCACCGGACGCATCGGAATCGGTATCGGATTCGGTGCCGGTGTCGGAATCGGTGTCCGGATCGCTATCCAAGTTTGCCACCGTCGGCTGCACCTGCTGGACAGCTTCCGGCGTCGAGCTGCTGCTGCGATTGGAGGGGCTGCTCGCGCGCAAAATGCCCTTCAGGTCGGGCGTCGGCGAGGGACCCGCGAAGGCGGCCCGCGCATGATGGAGCGCCGTATCGAACCCGTGCGTATCTTCGTGCAGATCGAAGCTAACTGATTTGCGGTGCGAGGTGGCGGTGGTGGTGGTGGTGGACGAGGAGCTGCCCGGTTCCACCTTCGGCGGTGGAGGCGGTGGTTTCGTGCTCGGCGGACGGTCCAGATACGCCCCAGCGGACGGTGATGGGATGGTGGTGGTGTGGGTGGATGCTGCTGCCAGTGGCGGTGGCGGCGGCGGCGGTGGTCGGTGGGGTCGCACTATCTTCTGGTCACCCTTCGGGGGGTGGTGGTAGTTAGTATCGGTGGTAGCGGGGTTCGTCGCTACCGTGGCGGTGGAGGAGTTAATTGAGGAGATGGGAGGTTCGTTCGCATGCGACAACGACCGGACGCTTCCGAAGCGGCGCTCGACCTACAGAGTGGGGGAGTGGGGAGGAGTAGGGTTTGCAATGCGCGCGTACACGATAGGAGAGGGGGGGGGGGGGAGGGGTCGTTAAAGTTTTTTGTTTTGGATTTAATTTTAGTTTTTTTTTTTTTAAGATGAAAATTCAAGACGGAACGAGCGCGCATATGCAAAAGAGAAAGAGAAAGAATATGAGAACAGGATGTAAAGGGAGAGTGGGGCGGTTGAGGTGAATTAGGATACGAAGGAGTAGCGGTAGGGGGGGGGGGCATGATTTTACCAGCGGAAAACCGAAAGCATGTGCTTGAGGAGGGAATCGGGGAGGGGAGACGCATTACGATCAGCTCTGGGCAGGGATGATAAGCACACCAATTGGTAAAATACAACATACATTTTTTAGTTACCGAAGGAATACAAAGCAATCGATAGGAAAGGGTTTGGGGTTTACGGTTGCATTGAAATCTTTTGAAGATTATATTTTTCTAATGAATATCCGTCAGTTTTTCATTTGAATGCTGCTCGAAATAGTGGTGTAGAACATAAAATTTCAATGCAATTTTGTGGTTTTTATGGGGTTTTTTTTTTAATGGTGTTAAATTACAAACTAAATTATGTAAACGGTATGACTTATCGCTAAATGAGTGAGTGGAAACGGAACACAAAATAAAACGTACATATTACTTGACAGCTGACAATCGGCACAATACTGTGTTACACACCTTGGACTGGAGGGTAAGTACTAAAAACATTTACGAAACAAAAAAATCACCAATACACAAACACCCGCACTGTACCTACATTGAAACCAGCCAGAAGCCATTTGCGATCGGGCAGAGGCGGTGATGAGCATACACAGTTAGCACTTTCCGCCGTGCGAAGGCGCTTAAACGCTTTCAAAACTTAATTCCAACAACAGCCAAGTGATAAGAGAATACGCAACGCGACAATACACGTACACACTTTTAAGACACAAATCACAGAAAAGAAACGTCCCAAACAAGAAAGAAAGTGCTCACAGCAAACCCCCTTTTCAGCAACGAAAAGAGGACATCCCAGAAACAGCAAAAAAAAAAAAAACAAATGTATAATAAGAAAGAAAACATCGGAAGTACTACAACTTTGGCGAGGTCATAAAATAAGGTGTAACGGCAACGGGGGAGTGTAAGGGATGAACATTGTTTAGATCGCATATAATTACCAAATTGTCTGTGTATGTTTTGCCCGGAGCTTCGCTACCCTTGCAGCGGGAAGGCCCTCATATTTCTCTCTCCTTCTCTCGCGATTTGCGTTGAGGGTTTTTGGGGCTCAGGCTAGAAAAACTCGTCCAAAAATTGAGGAAACGGGGAGGGAAGGGGCAGATTAAAATCCCCCAAAAACAACGCAAGCAAAATCAAAACTTCTTGCTTCTTTTCGCAATGAAATGAAAAGACTAGCAACAAAAATGGTACAAAAACAGAAAGGAAAAAAAACAAACAAACATAAAATGATGTCATTTCTTTTCTTCCAAAAATTACGAGAAACCCTCAACCACGTGGTTCGTCAAATATGTATTTGTTTTTTTTTCCATTTGTTCCGCCTGCTGATGCTGCTGGGCTACAAGGTTGTCTCCGTTTTTTTTTAGTTCAACAGTTATTGTAAAGAATCTCTTCATCTCCCTCCCTCCGCGTCCTATTTTGTCCTTCCCGCCGTTTGCTTCACTTATGTATTTCCTAACCTCAACGGACCTGTTCCTAAATCGCCGAAACATTAACGTCAGGTGAGGCGTCGTGTGCATATATATAGTTGGGATTGTTTTTTTGTTACACTTTTCGTTTGTTTTTTTTTGTTTGATTTTGAATTTTGTGCGTTTCTGCCTTTCTAAGGAAAAATCAACTTGCTGCCTCACAAAAACGGTATCCACAGTGAGAAAGGGCAGACACGAGCTTCCCTTCTTTATAGCTATTGATGGTGTGTGTGTGTCTGTGTTTGTATATATATATATATGTAATTTTTCCACCAATGCCATTTACAAGTGTTCAACAATAAAGTGAAAGGCAAAAGATTATCTAACACCGGATCCTAACGCTTTTCCAGGGTTTGGGGCGTGCGGTCGCATTCAAGTCACTGCCAAGGGCTCGATGCCCCCCCCGGCGGAGAGCCTCACACAACTGTCGGGGGATGATTTTAGGGTGTAATATTGTGCATGCGCTTATTATGTGCGGCCTGAAGATTTCCGTTAGTTTAGCTACACTCTCTTCAAAGTTGGACACAGGAAGCGGGTGAAAAAAGGTACTTCGTTTGGGTATGTTCAGCTTAGGATAGAAAACGAATCGAAATCCCATTAACAGCCATTTCCAACCATTGGTTCGAGCACTCCCGCGACATCTATGATTGGACTTTTTGGACAGTACAGGTAGAGTGCGTAAAGGTGGCATAATTGTGCTAGTTTGTTTTCTCCAACCTTTCTCCACACACACACCATCGCTCTCTCTCTCTCTCACACATCCAACTTTGAACAATCCAAGTGTACCATTTAGCGTAGATTTAGACAATAGATACACACAGCACATGTAGTTTGAACACATCGAAGATAATAGTGCCAAGCAGGTATGCCGTTAAGAGTAAAGCGACTGGATGCTTGTCTGGGTGTTGGCTTTAGAGTGTTACTCTGTGTCACAGCAGATAACAGAAGAAACAAAGATAGCGAGCGAGACATAGTGCAAGTAAGCTCTGAAACGACAACGTCTTGATCGGTTTGGCACCAGGCATTAAGGAGGCGAATTTCTGTCCACCTGTCACACACACACACACACCTACTTCGCAGGCAGGTTTTTGTTGTGTGTGTGTGTCTTTTGTTTCTCTCCGTACAGCTTCTCCACGAAAACACTGATCGAAACGGTCACGACTTACAAGCTAATAGGAGGCTCGCGGGGCCCGCTGCGAATTCCCGAGAGCAACCACCATATTTAAATATGCACATGAAACCCATTTTGCCGGTACGATTGGCCTAACAACCTCACTACACCCGTCTCTCCCAGATGCACACAAACACATACGCAGAGGGAGAGAGAGAGAGAGAGTGGAACAATTCCTGGGCGCTGTGTACGCAAAACTCTTACATCCTAAGTGCTACATGGTAGGAAACATCTTGGCATCGTTTGTTTAGGTCGTTCTGTGCATCCACAGGATAGAGGGGGGCGAATACACTGATACAGACGTCCTCTCTCTCTCGAAGACACATACACACACGAGTGATATTGACGCGGTCTCCTTCAAGAGGAGGAGGTTTTCAGAGGAGAACAGTTGGCAGCATATATGTAATGTGGGTTATAGAGAGGGCGAGGGTGATGGTGGGATGATAGAAGGGGCTTCGCCACATCCAGAAAACAGGAAACAGAGACTGCAGCGAGATAATAGTTTAATCTTTCCTCTCCACTACACTTTCGCCCTCCCTTACCCCTCTACAATCGATTTAGCTACGAATCTACCAAAGTCCGAAAAGTGCTCTCGGCTAGTTGTCTGGTGTATATGAATAGCTTCACCTAGTGGCGTGCTCGGTCTCTCTCTCTCTCTCTCTTTTTTCACTCTCTCTCTCTCTGCCGAGCAACTAACAGTTTTTGGCCCAAAAAACCATTTTCGAAGGAAACTCTCCCTCTTCACCCTCCTCTAAAGAATCGGCGCACTAAACGGGACACAGAAAAGCCTTCTGATCCACACAGGAAAGATCCCCACCCGCTAATTGGGGGATGTGGATTTATATAAATGCTAATGTGCTAATGTGTGTGTGTATGTGTGTGTTTGTGTGTGTTTACCTATTCATAACGGAAACAATCTGAAGCATTTATCTACTAACACAGTTGAGTTCGAGTGTGGTCTAAGGTTTTTTTCTTTTTCTCTCTCTCTCTCTCTCTCTTTCTCTCTTTAGTTTTGCACCGAATTTTTGGCGTGTGACGGCGACGGTCACTTAAACAGAGCAACAAAACAAACAACGTAACATCAACAAGACAGTGGATAACAATCGAATGGGGCAGTTCCTGCTCCCGCCGCCTCAGACACAACGCAGGTTGCTATGCAATCCTGCGCGAACAAAATGGCGGAGTGACGCCGGAGCCGGTAAGTAGCACTCCTCGTGCGCTAAGCGAAAACGTAGGAACGAGAGCGGTGTGACGGAACCGACGGAAACGGCATTGGTCGCAGTGGCGCGCCCGGCGCATCCTAGTGACACTAGTGTGGGGCGCACCGACAAGCCTCCCCCCCCCACCCCCCACCCCCCTCCCCAATTTTTTTTTCCAAGGCGCCCAATTTTTCCTACAACAGACCAGAGAGTACATCAGTGCAGGCAGTGCGCTGATTTCAGGTGATTTGTCTGTTCAAGCTTTGTACGTTTACAATTTCACCAGTTGAGTGTCGATTAAGTGTTCAGTAGTATTTGTGTGTGTATGTGTGTGTGTGTGTTTATGTTGGTGTGGTTAGCAAAAACATTGGTTCTGTTTTCGGTAGTGTTCCGGTAGGTTTTCAAAAAACGGTACAAAAAGTCTAGCTAATGTTTGCTTCTTCTTCGTCTTCTCGGATTCTTCCTTTCCCTTTTCTATCGCTTTCGCTTTGCTCGCTTCTCGTCCTGACCTGGTCGTATTTATAATGTATATATATCAATATATATGGAAACATCAAAAGGTATAAATACAAACGCGCCTCCTGCCCTTGCCAGCATTGTTTTTCCTGCGCGGCTTAGTGTGCTGCTGGCTGGGAGCTGCCGCCGCGAATGGCAGATTTCTTCTTCTTCTTCTTCTGCTTCGTCTTTTTTTTCAATATATGTATATATGTATGCATGCATGTATGTATAATAGTGAGTGTGAGAGTTGTTACATAGCCAGTATTCTTGAGACAGTTACAATTGTTAATGACACTTCAAAAAAACACGTATCCACCAATCGCGGCACAATGCGCAAACACCTCTTCGGTTCGCCTACCGAGTTGCCCCTACCTTCCGTCTACATTGTCCACATGCCAAACCGGACACGATAGTCACTCCCTAGTCACTTACTCCACCACGCAAGTCTAGCTTTTTTTTCCGGTGGCAAATTTGGCATCCGTTCTGTTTTTTTTTTTTTTGTTTGGTTTTCTTTTTTGGCTTTTCCGACCTCCCAGTAACCCGTTGGAAGTGGTGTGGGACGGGGAAGGGGAAGAAGACAGTGAGAGCACGTCGAATAATGCAACGGAAATCGTACAACCCGTGCTGCTAACGGGGTTCAAACCACCAGCACCATCCCGTCGGTCCGTTTTCCCAGTCCGCAATTCGGAGCGCCAAATGTCACACTTATCAATTGGATTTGTTTTGTTTTGCTTCTTTTTTTTCTTTACTAAATTATGATATCTCAGTCTTCGTTAGTTGTATAAAAAACTAATATTATGGAAGATTGTTTGTCGATGTACGTAACTGGAGGGAGGCGAAAATTGGCCAAAAAAAAACATCCCGCAACACGGAACCAAACAAAAAGAGTAAAACCATCCCAGGCATAAAAAAGCCAAACAATCAAAGTAAGAGAAAACAATTGCGAGGAAAAAAGAAAAGAGAGAGAGATAGAGAGAGAGAGAGAGGAGAGAAAAAGAGAGAGAGAGAAGAGAAAGAATTTATTTAGATCGTTCCATTACCATCCTGTAGTGACAATTTCCGGCGCAAGGGCGCATTTTCTTGTAGATAAGAAGCATTTAGGCATTAATTTGTTTGGCAGTGTGTTTTGGAATAAAAAAAGGGGATAAGGGGAACGGTGGCGGTATATAGGTTGATGGTATATATTCAAAAACCAAAACATAATAAACAAATGACAAAACTCAACACTCAACAAGCGGTCTAACACAGGCGACCACAGCTTATTGAACAGGAAATATTTTACAAAGGTATAGAATAAAAAAATGTCCTAGCCTCACTTGTTCGGTCCTGTCGCGAGGCAACTGATGCGTCAGTTGATAGTCACGGCAAATGGGGCATTTTGCCCCATGCTCCACATAAAATATGCTAAACGAGTTCGTCCCATTAGTGTCGAACTTTGCATTTGCTCGCTGGCTTGCGTGCCACAAAAACGCGAGAAAGTAAGAGAGAAATCGAGCGGACTAAGATCAACGTTTGACAATTGACAAGCAGCATTTGAGCGTGATGGACAGAGCGCAAGCGGGACTTTAAATCGGCAAAAGCTGCTGCCGACTGATTCATTTCGTAGAGGATGCTTTGCACTGTCCGCAATTCTAACGCACTGCGCTAAGGGCTCACAGTTACTTTGCTTCTGTGCTGCCGACAGGCTTTATAAGCACCCGCTTTTACCACGAAGGAAGCGCACCTTGAGCACCTTGACGTACGAAACTGCGACACGAAATCAATGCTTTTGCAAAGCAGTGATTAAACCAGGTTGAACGGAACAAAAAATCACCAATACAACAGAATCAAACCTAAAACAGGTAAGCAGATACGAACAAATCGAAGTAAACAATGTGATAACGCACAATAATGGTGAATGATGCTGTGTTGTGTAAATGCGGCTGTGTGCGTGTAATTGTGGCATGTAGTTGTGAGTGTATTGGGGCTTGGTGGTTGTGACTGATAAGTGGAATGTGTGTGACCGGACGGTATGTTTTATGTTTGTGGTGGTGTATATGTGTATGTGCCGTATCCTTCCAATTAATAGCGATCGCGATTAGCACACACACACAGAGCGGGGTAAGCTAACTCTGTACACCCTTTTTTGTTGCTTTTTATACACAATAATTATTTGTTGTTGGTTGTTTTTTTTTCTTGTTGTCAATAACAGACACATACACATAGGCCCCGGGGGGGAGTGTGGATGAAGCAGAATGAGTGGGGGGGGGGGGGATTCGGGGGGAAAAGCACGAACAACAGTTGCTCGGGTGGAGAAACAATAAAACGCACATGGCAAGAGAACGAGAGGGCAAGAGATTTGACGCGTGTGGTCACGACGGGGTGCGTCGGACGGGGGCGGCGCTAATTACCTGAGGTGCCTGGGTATCGAGGGTGTGCTTGGACATCACGATAGTGGTCGTTTTCTGCAGCGGTTCGGACGCCACCTCGGTCGGCGACTTGGGCGGCCCGTTCTCGACTAGCTGGCTGCCGAGCGCTAGCGATTCGGCGGCACGAACGATATCCAGTACCTAGGTACGGGGTGAAATGGGCGAAACGTTAGTTCGAGTTCCGCCCCGTGAAGGTTTGCCTGGGCGCCACCTTCACCAAACCGGTCTCGTTCCACCTTACCTTCTCGGGGGTGCTTTTCTCCTTCGGACCGATCGCCACCTGCTGGTCGTTCGGATTGACACTGATAAGGGCTTGGGAGGTAGGTGGTTCGGGCTGGTCGACCGGATGGTGATCGTGGACCGCGGGCTGCGGGGGCAGTGTCTCCTCGTCGATCTTGTCCACGCTTAGCTTCCGGTGCGCTTCGGCCATTATTACCGAATCGTCCCGATCGAGGCTGGACACGCTCTGGCTAAGCTCCGATCCCGTTTCGGATGCGCGGGACCCTAAACGAACAAACAAAAAAAAAAAAAAAAAAACGTTAGAACATCCGGCTTGTGTGAAGAAGCAGCGTTAGGGGACACCCTACCGATTCGCGCACTGTCACCGTTGTTGCTAAGCCCGGTGCTCATGCCACCGGCACTGCCGGCCAGATGCAGCAGGTCCGACTTCTCGTAGCCCTTGCACACGACCAGGTGCAGCTTGCTGCCGGACGCGCGGAGCGCATCGACCGCCTCCTGGTGGGAGGCGCCGAGCAGCGACAGCCCGTTCACCTCCAGGATGCGCATGCCCACGCGCAGCCGGCCGTCGCGCTTGGCCGCCCCGTTCGCGTTGATCTTGGAGATGAACACGCCCTCGTCCGCGTTGTCCAGCGGGTTGCCGCGCTGCCCGTTCAGCCCGCCCTTGATATGCATGCCGAGCCGTTCGCCGTCCTGCTTGACGATGTGTACCTCCTGTGTGCCGGTCGAGCGAGAGGAAATGGGTGCATTAGTACGATTCGCAACCGTGGCGATGCCCTCAGCCCAAAACCGTGGAGCACGGATGGCGAGGGACAAGCTGTCCTTCTTCAACAAACAAAATAAAATAAAGTAAAACAAAAAGAGACACAGACAGCATTCCCGCTACTACTAAAACAACACCGAGAGACATGCACTACCGTCCAGCTTTAGGAAAAGGGGAGGGAGGGGGTTTTCATTTCTATGCTGTTTGTGGGGGACAAACACTTTGCCCGCAACAGCCTAAGCTACACACACTTAGAAAGAAAACAGAGGGAGCGTACGAGTGTCCTTTTTTTTGATTTTGTAAAACTCAAGTACGAATATAGGGTAACGCAAAGAAAGAAAGAAAACGACTTATGATACACTGAACGACGAACCCCTTGTTCTGTTGTACGTACCTCAGTGTTTAATGCAACTATTTCAAAATGCTGAGTATGTGTGGAATGGCAGAAAAGAGCAGAAAAGTGTGTAGTAGCAGTAGTAGTAGTAGTAATAGTAGTAGTAGTAGTAGTAGTAGCAATAGTAGTAGTAGTGATTGGGGGAACAATGTTTCGTTTTCGAATTTGAATTTATGCACGGATGTACGCAACAAGCGACACCTCAGCAGAAGGGTCATAAATGAACGGACCAAAGAAAAAGAAAACAAAGGGAGAGAGAGAGAGAAGAGAGAAAGCGGCACTATAGATAGAGTGTACTAAACGCGTTTACACGAGCATGTACAAGGTGCACTGCCGGTCTGAAATGTTCGACTTCACACGCAACGTCGCAACGCGCAATCGTGCGCAATGTGTCTCTCCCTCGATTCTTCGATTTTAGCAGCCACGCGCCACGGCGCAAACGCCCATCATACGCACCTGAAAGCCGGCCGGCAGCGGATCGTGCTGTACGGTAAGCTTGATGTCGTCGCACGGTCGCAGCAGCTCCATGACCGCCTCCTGGTGGGTGGCCTGCGTCACATCGGTACCGTTCACCTTCAGGATGCGGTCACCCATGCGCAGCTTACCGGAGAGGGCCGCAATTCCGCCGGCAACGATCTGCAAAAAAAGGAACATAGATCCATTAATCAAAGCTGTTCCTTCCCTTCCATCTGCTTGCTTGTACACTTACGTGCGATATAAATATTCCCGGCTCGTTTGCCCCGAACGGGGTGCAGGAATGGTCGGTGCCACCGATAATACTGAAGCCCAGCGAACCCTGATCTTTCGGCAGGATAACCTCCTGTATATGCGGGGGGGGGGGAGATGTGTGCATTCGTAGCCGAGCGCGCGCACATGTTTGTGTGTGTGTGTGAGAGAGAGAGAGAGGTGTGCATTTATGATTGCAAAATCATGCACGGGAGGAAGAAGGAAAAGAGAACAAACGGAAAGAGCCACGTTTAGTTAGAGGTTCCGGTGTAAGGGGGGCGGGGGGGTCTTTTCTCGACCGTGTCTCGTTTGGCCCACGTTGAGCCGGTGCAACATTAGCAGTAAGCGGGCGTTAACTTTGGCCAGCGTTAACTCCTCGTGTGAGATATGGAAGCTCGCGGCGCTGCAGTACACGTGCGCTACGCGAACACACACGAGGTTTGTGTTAATAGGACGCACGCACACCACAACATTGATGTTAGAGAGAGCTAGAGAGCTTTGCCGGTTTTTAGTTGCCCCTTTTGCCAACAAACAAAAACAAAAAAGTATGGTATGAACGCGGGGAAACGTGTCAACATTGCAAGCTTGACGGGCTCGACTGTTGGATGGTCCGCCAATCAGGGGGAGTGGTGTGATACTAGCAGGTGGGTATACTGAGGGGATTATTATTATTGGGTTTATCGACAGTTAATAGATGACGGTAGATGTTTCTGTTTTGTCGGTTCAGTTTTGAGCATTCATGATTACTTTCAAAAGTGATTCATATTAAGTTGTACAAATCATCAGATAGACCCCTGCAGAAGACACCGCATGTCAGTGGAATTTCATCCAAAGCTTTTGAGAACATTTACCCAAAAAAAAAGCATGACAGAAGATTTTAGACCATTTTGAAAGGACCAGTTAAAGGCTTATTTTTCAATATCGAAATTGCGAGGTAGTTCCTTGTCGTAAAATCACAGTCAACCCTAGAACAACGGTAGAAATTGTTCGGTTGATACATTGACGCTCAAAACGATTCCAGTTTGGTCTGTTCTGTTTAAACCTTACGACAAGAGATACCCTGAGAGTCAGCTTCCAATCGTTAAGACCCTGCCGTGCGTTATTTCCCAAATATCCTTGCAGAATCGGTAAGTGATAGAGAGCGTAAGAGCTACGTGGCGCAGTATGAGGCACAGCAATGGATGATCGGAGTTGGTGTGGGTGATGATTTCGAGAGGTCAAGAGGAGTCCGATAAGAGATGTTGAGTTGAGTGACACGGTGGAGCCGTTGTGCAGTACTAATAGTAGAGCGCTATTGATGATTGATGGATGGCTAGAACTTATCATAGACTGGAAAGGAATGCTGATCTTCATCTCGATATTGATTGTGGGATTTTTTGTTGTGTGTGTATGTTTGTTTTTGCTGGATTGGAGCATGTAGTTTACCTCGCTGATTAGTGGTTCCAACAAGCGATTGTCAGTGACCCGGGTCATTACCGTCTCAGTGAACGTTGACTTGGTAATCGTTTCCGTGACGGTGCCGAGCTCGGTCGGTGCCGGCGGCAACATCGGCATGTCCGGCACGGCCTTCTGCACCGTCACCGTTACCGACGGGCCGTGGTCAGACTTGTCCACGGTTACCTGCCGCCCGCCGCCGCTGATAAAGTGAGACGGTATCATGGCCTGAAAGTCTGCGCTGGTCATGGGCCTCGCTGCAACCTGGTGATATGAATGCGCGTGGGTGTGTGTGTGTGTGTGTGTGTGGGTGGGTGTTGGTGTGGGTGGTTCATACATTCATTGTTTTTGTTTTCGTTCGTGGTGGGGAATGTTGGAAAGGGGATGAAAGAGGATGAGCAGGATGCATTCGATCGTTGACAAGATGGCGGAATGAAACGCCACCGTTAACGAAAGGAAACGTTGTTGTGATCGCGAATATACAAAAAGGTTCAATATAGTGACACACACACACACACACACATACAAACACCACCAAACACACGGGACACGCGGAGAGATATAAACAGCAGCCGACCCCAAGAAAGCCATTATGCGTCCACACACACGTACGCACGCACGCGCGAGCGGGAAATTAACGGGAAGGCGCACCCCGACAGGAAAGGATTAGAGCATTGTATGAGCAAATGGTGATGTATGCATGTGTACAGGGTTGGTTTTTGGGCGCGCGCGCGCGTTTGAAAAGGATCATACACACACACACACACATAAGGAGCGACGCGTGGGAGGCACAGGCACAGACAGCAACGAGAATGGGGAAGATATGGAAAAGAGAAAACAAAAAGAAAAAAGGGGAAAAACCTTGGATTAGGACCATGCTGTGGCTGTTAACGGTCGTGCGAGAGGGGGGGGGGGGGGAGGCGAGCGGGAAGGTAGGGTGTATGTGTGTGGGGTTGATGTTATGCGATGTTTAAGGCGATGCGGCCGATGGGTAGCCGTGGAAGAGAGCTCGTCCAGAAGGAGCAAAAGGAGAAGATGGACCAGGGGGAAAGTGGGGGAGGGGGGGGGAGTGAGTAAAGTGTGGGCGTAAGTAGTTGGTGGATATTGGCGAAGGGAGGTTACAGATGGTAAGGTTTGAAGCAGATGAAAACATGAAAATGATGGTGATGGTGATGATGATTAAGATGATGATGACGGTGATGGTGATGACATGCTGCTAATCGTGATGGCAAACGGTGAAAGCATAAAGGTAAGCGCAAATTTCTCGTGCTGCGTGTGCCGCGTGGGCATTGAAGAAAAAGGGGAAGGGGGGGGGGGGGATATCAAAAGCAACAACACGCGTGCTAGAGCTGTCCCGTTTGGGGAGGAGATGGCAATGAGCACCGTGACCGCTTCACAGCGCTGGCAGAGTTGTGTGCCCACTATAAAGAAAGTTGTGCGTGTGTGTGTGTGTGTTTGTGCGTGCGTGTGGTTGTGTTGTTTGTAGAGGTGGGTGGAAGAAGGGCAGCAATTGCACCACGCGTGTACTACTACGGAAATACGGGTGTAGATAGTGGATAGGAAGCAACTAAACAGTGGGGAGAGAGAAAAGTGCCGGCGACGACGACGACGACGACAGGGCGCAGAGGATGAAGGGGGAGAGGGGGTTGGCCGGTTTTGCTCCATCCGCCGGACGGTGGTGCTCCAGGTAGGTGGTCGCGTCAGTTTCGGGATCATTGGGAGACGGCCCTCCGTCGGGGAGTCTTACCTGCGGGTCGTCGCTAGTGGCAGCCGTGTGCGCTACCACCCCATTATTCGTGGCCGACACCGGGGGCGCTTCCATCGGATGCTCCTGGTGCTGCTGCTGCTGTGTGTGCATTATTACGCCATTGCCGTTACCTTTCGTGCCGCCGTCCGGCAAGCTACTGATGTTAGCGGTGCCGTGTTTGTTATTTACGCTTTGCATTAATACTGTACGCGGTGCAGGCAGCGGAGGCTGCTGCTGCTGCTGCTGCTGCTGGGCGTTGGATGACGTGTGCGGTGCAAATGAGGAGCTAGGTGAAAGTGCATTAGCCCCGCCAGTTACCTTTTGCTGCTGTTGCTGCTCCTCGACCACCTTCGCCGCCGGTTCGCTG
This sequence comes from Anopheles coluzzii, assembly GCF_943734685.1. NCBI lineage: Eukaryota > Metazoa > Arthropoda > Insecta > Diptera > Culicidae > Anopheles > Anopheles coluzzii. Next base: position 882,631 of record NC_064669.1, on the reverse strand, counting down.
TCGGGCGACTGGTGGTGTTGGTGATGGTGGGCCTGCTGGGCGGCAGCAACCTGCTCCTGACCGTCTTCGGCCGTGCGCCGGTAACCGGTGTAGGTAGTGGCTGGTAGAGAAAGGGAGAAGGGCGATGTTAAAACGTTGTGTTTCTTCCAGTGCGGCAAAATGTCATGAGTATCACGAGATTTTCACCAACGAAAACAATGAACATATCCGTGGTAGCTTGATGCTCATTGCTGATAGTCAATAAAAGTGCGTCATGACATGCTGAACACGATATGCGAGTGCTTGTTGTAACCGCGATACTCTGACTGACAAGTTGAGGCTATGAACAGTGCTGCCAAATGTCACTGTTTCAGCCATCAATACTCATGAGTGAAACGAAGCTCAAATCAGCTCACGTACACAAGTGAGATGATCAGGGACGATACTCAGTTGGTGAATCAATCACATGCTTGGTGACATTTTGATTAGCACCCAACTCTTGGTCACTCACTTGGTCACGACATTTTTTGTCAATGATAATCACGACATTCATTGAATATATTTGATTTTGTTTCAGCCGGAATTTGCCATGACTATGTCAGTGACATGTAGCAGAACTGATCACGGTACAAAAAAAAAGTCCTGACATAGTGACTGACCAAGCAATGGTCATGTCATGAGCATGTATTGCTCACACCAACCGTTCTGAGTATCACCTCTGATTATCACAATTGAGCACGTGACGCTGATATGGATTTTGTTTCAGTCAGATTTTTGTATGAATTGACAGTGACATTTAGCAGCACCGGTTTCTTCCGTTTTTTTTTCGTTTTTCGTTTTTGTGAGTTTTTTGTGTGACCTACCGAGCCGGTTGGGCAGGTAGGCGCCGGCAGCGGCGGCGGGAGGCCTATTCGGACCGACGACGGGACTACGGGGGCTGTGCAGCGGTTCCAGCGGTCCCTTCACTTCCCGCTGCACCACCAGGCGCACGAAGCGTTGATGATCGGTCAGCAGCTGCACCGCGTAATCGTGATGGGCGTTCGTGATGTCGACTCCGTTAATCTAAAAAAACAAAAAACAAGGAATGTATTAACGAGTGACATACGGCGCCTGCTAAGTCCGCCACTTTCGCACTTACGGCCAGCACCCGATCGCCCACCATTATCTTGCCGTCCTTGTGCGCCACCCCGTTCTCGGTCAGCCGGGAGATGTAGATACCCTCGGAGCCGTCCTTGAACGGTGCGTGGCCCTTGCCGCCGGCAATGCTGAAACCTAGCCCCTGGCCGATCTGGTCCCGGATCAGCGTCGTGTGCAGGATGATCTTTTGCGTGATTTCGTTCCCGTTCGGCATGTCCAGGGCGCCACCACCAACACCACCACCAGCACCACCGTTCGGCAAACCGACCGTGTTGGGGGAGAGGGCGCCCATGTACGGTGGTACGCCCGCACCGTCCACGGTCGGCAGCCCCAGCGGTGCGCCCACCAGGGGCGGCGGCTTCAGCGCGTCCTGGTCGGACACGCTAATCTGCGCGACCGAGCCCGTATCGTCGAACACCGGATGGCCGATCAGGCGCGTCACCTCGCGGGCAATGTACAGTATCAGCACGGAGCCGCACGCCTTCAACACCTCGACCGCATCGTAATGGTCCGCGTCCTCCACGGAGATACCGTTCACCTTCAGCACCTGCGGAAGAGAGGAAAACCGGGATCAAGCTGGGTTCTTCGCTTTGCGCGCGTACCGGTGGTCTCTACACCTCTACAACCGTACCTTATCGCCGACCTTCAGGCCGGCCAGGTCCGCCGGGCCCCGCTCGGTGACGCGTGAGATAAAGATGCCCTCGTCGTCGCCCTTGAACGGGGTGGAACCGCGCCCACCGGCAATGCTCAGCCCGAGCCCGGCGGACGTACGCTCGATGTGTATCTCCAGCCGTTCCTCCTTCAGCGCGGTGTACGTGTCGAGCGTGTCTAAAACGGCAGCAGAAAAAGAGCAAACCAGCTGATTAAACAGTTCCCAACCGAACGCTTTCCTATGCCAAGAGCAGTGCTGAGCTGTGTGAAAGAGGCCAGTGGGTGATCGGCTGGGTTGTCGGCTGTTGTTCCCGACCGCCTCACCGGAGCCGATGTTTGGAAGAAATTGTTTTGCTACAATGTTACACTGTGGACCGGGGCAATGAAATTGTAACTACAACAAGGCAGCAGCTCGATGCCGGACGGCCAGCGGGATGTCAACCTTGAGCTGTAGTTGCGGCGGGGCGTCCGTGCCGAATCGTCTGTTTATTATTCCGATGCACCGGCCGTCTCTCGCACGCCACCGCTGACCCCCGCGCTCGTGCTTTCTTTGCGACACTCTGTTTGGTAAATTGTTACCACCCCAGATTTCCCACCCCAGAATTGTTAGTTTGTCTTTGCTTTTGGAGAGAGGGGAGAGGGATTTAGTGCTGATGTTTTGCTTCCCAGTGTTGCTTGCAATACCGTGGAAACGTTGCTAAATGGTAAATGGTTACTTTTACCTTATTATTTTACTGCAAGCTGTACGGTGTGTTAGTTTAAGAGAGGGTGGGAACAAAATGATTAGTATGTTGTAAGCGACCCCAACGGGAAAGGAACGTACACGGTACAGGGTACGTACTATTTGTGGGTTTGTTTTTGTGGCCGGTCGATACGCTAACAAGGGTGGTCCGTTCAAAATTTGATCGATTGAAACATTGCTGTGCGCTAAGAAACGCTCCTCAAGCTTTAATTGACCTAAACGTTACATTATTAGCATCTGCTGAACGTTCAAGTATGATTCCAGTTAGATTCCTGAAGTTCGACAAATCGATCCAATTAGTGCAATTTTTTTTCCAAAATAAGGCATCAACCTGCAGAAAACTGATATGAACGCGTTTTTTCTTCCTTCGAACGGTCACTTCGAGCAACTGTGCTGCTCGTAATGCGCCAATCGACCCTATTTTTAGATAGTTTTCCAAGCTGTGTTTTAAGAAGGGCTCAATTCTTCCGAATCGGCCCCACGTGGCTTTCGCTTCGTTTTTTTTTTTTGATGAATTTAACAGACTGCTAATCGAGTGTATTTTGGGGGCAGGGGTAGTTCTAGGGAGGAAATGCGTTTTATTTTCGACTTGAATCGTGCATCCAGCATACATAAGCTGAAAATACGATCGAATGTTGGACTTTTAAAAGCGGAACTGCTGACAATCTCAACTATCAATGAATTAGGAGTGCCATATGTAACGAAGCTTCAGTACCAAGCAGAATGTATCTGGCTGAGTGCTCAACTAAACGTAGGCAAACGCCCATTTTCGTTTGAATAAAAGAAAGAGCTAAAACAGTTATGCTTTCCACATGTTGACAACTGGATTTGTCGTGCAAACAGAAAAGCAACCCAGCTAGTGGACATTGTTTGCTAACTGAGATGACAATTTCAACTGTCGGACGATACGTGGGATTTTGTGCACTTGGGTGCACTGTTTTCAAGCACGTTTGTTTCAAGGTAATAGTTGGATATCGGAAAGATGGTTTGTTCCCGGATGTTTTACGTTAACTGGGATCCGTTCCAGTGACCAGCGCACAACCAGTTAAACAGCACCCAATTAGCGAACACCTACCCAGTGCCCGGAGGTAGCGAAGATCGTAAAAACTCCGCAGAAGAAGCACGTGGGAAGCATGTTAATGCCGACGGCATTGGTTGTTTGCAGATTCATTTCAATGTAGAATTAGAAGCCAATAGTATCAAGCATTTCTTATATTTTGCTTTGAATAATCAATTAAAACTAAATTCCTCCCAAAACTCAACCCTGAAGAGCTGGACGCCTGGTCCGTTGAAGTCTGCAAAGCAAGGTAGAAGAGACCTTTACCAAGCTTTGCCCACACACAGACACACACACACACACTCACACACACACACACACAGCATGATTCATTTTAGCATCGATTCCAAAATAAGACTCGACACAAAACACATACAGACGACACTCGCGCTCGGCACTTGCTCGCGCCATGGGAGCTGCGAGTGTGCTGGGCTGGTTTCGTCACCTTATCGTGCTGTGACGGGGCCGCGCTTGACACAGTGTTATCTTCGCTTACCGTCGTAGACTTTCCGCTTCCCAAACATCGGCGACGATGACGACGACAGGGCGAAAGTGCCACCGCCGCCACCGCCGCCCTTACCCGCCGGCCCCGTCCGCCCATCCTTGACGGCGGTGATGATGCGGATGCGCCGCTTGTCGTCCTTCCGGCCGCCCTTCTTCTTCCCGCTCGACAGGATGCTGGCGGGCGGGAGCGACCCGCTGGTGCCGCTCGACCGGAACGAGGACGCACCGGACGACCGGCGGGACAGTGGCCGGCCCGGTCCCTTCCGGCCCGGGCCGCCCTTCCCACCGTCCTTCACTTTAAACTTGACCGAAAACATCCTTCCCTCCGGGGTTTATTATGACCAAAACACACACACACACACACACACACAGATACACTTGCTTCACACTTTTTTTCTTCTTCTTCTTGGGGATTCTTCTTTTTGGGGGGGCAAACTATTGCGCGATCTCGGGGCTGAAACGACGCGTGGTGTGGTTTATTTGAGCGTGCAGACAACACTAGCGGCCCCAAGTGGGGCAGGGTTACTCGCTACCGTGTCGTACAGGCCAGCCACTAGCTGGGCCACCTTCAATTAGGGCGAGCCGGCGGGACCAATTTGTAATTACGGCCCTTACGCTGCTGCCTGGAACAACAACGCTGCCAAGAGAGATCGAACCCGCATCGACAGGGCGTGACTCATCGCACACGGATGAGGGGATGGTTGGTGGTGGTGGGGTCAGGGGGTTGATGATAGCACCCCTCTACCAAGCGTCACTTAAAGCACCACAGAGACGTCGCCGTCGTCGCCGTCGAAGGTTGATTGTTGACGGTGCGTCTGCGGCAGCACGCACCACGCCCTTATACAAGCCGATGCTATTGTTTATTTTCTTCTTTGCTGTGTTGTGCCAAACGGCAGCTCCAAAAATCTTCACACACTGTGTCCCTCGGTAAAGCGAAAGAGGATATCTCCTCCGTCCGTACACACGACCACAGGGCAGCAACGTTCCCGGTGATTTGTCAACCTGTCGCGCGGCGAGCGCATCCGCGGATTCCTTCTGCACCCGATGAGCTGGCCCCGCGAGTTCCCCCCCTAACGCTGATAACGCGCTGGTACGATGCGAAGAATGTGATAAAAAAAACAACATACACACACACACAAGCGCGCACGTTATCTTTCGCTCCCCGCGGGAACTCGATCCCGCGTGGCGAGCGAAATACGGCGAACTTTCCTTCCGAATCGGCAGAGGGCGGCCGAGGGACGGGCTTACCGTGTGTGCGCGCCAGGCATGGCAAATCGCCCAATCGGGATGCCAACTGTGTTGGGTAAGTTGATACTCATTGGGTGGGGGGGGGGGGGGGGGGCTTATTAAAAGTGTTGGTGGCTAGTGGTGCCGATGATACCCACTTCCATCAGCTGACCATATGGGTCAAATTCAAATTAATTCGCCGCACGTATGACATCCATGCGCAGTGCGCGTCTACGTGGTACAATTGCTATGACCGCGTGCACTTGCGTAAAGTATGTAGCCTACTGCAAGCGTAAACGAAAAAAAAACCAGCTAAATACAGAGTCTGAAGGAACTGACGATACAGAGCGGCATCGGACTAATTTGTGTTGACCAATTGTTGCTTCGTGTACTATTTGCGAACACCCCATTTGATCGATAATCTCCAAACGAAGCATCGAATATCTTTATAGTGTCAAATGTGATGAGTTTTTGCCGACTTTATACGTCAAAACTAAAAACGATTGGAGATAATTAATTGGCCGAGCGTACCTGACCCACTTAAACGGTTCAATTTTTTTTGTAATGGATAATTTCTGCTTAGGCATACACGTAACGGAAAAAATAGTTACGTCTAAGCCAATTTAAGAGGTTCCCAAAATAAAAATAAGTGAAGTAATTCTATTAATTCGGACCATTTTGGTGAACTTGTGAAGAGGGTATTTCAAACAAATGTCCCAAGAAGAAGAACCAAACGTATGCACATACATCATTTCTTAGAATGCGTAAATCTAGCAAACAAATTGTTGTCCGACATTGAATGTCAGCCACGGTAGAAATGGATTTAGCATCAAATAACGTGCGCAAAATACACGTGAAATTGGAGCCTACGTCGGAAATACATTAAGCAGTTAGTAAAATGCTGCTTCAAAATGAGTTCCCAGCAATGACCCTTTGGAAGTTTTAAGCCAGAAAGCTGACATTTTATCATGTCAGCTGTTTGCATTGTATAGCAGTTTTCGAGCAGCTACTACACTTTGTATAATATACAGGTGGACGTATCCCAAGGTGTATGTATCTAGAAGGTTGATATTTATCGCTTCTGCTGGGCGACATTGTGGGAGACATACAAATTTCCAAAGTGTATGCAGGACCAGTTAGTCACATAGCCTGTTTTTTATGGCCCAATTTGAATGACACTCTGATCTCTTTAATGCATCTTGGGATAAATGAAAACACGGCCTTGGTTTGCCATTTTTTCCAGAAAATACCCGAATATAATTCTAGCTTTGCGGCTGAAATAATCTAGGCTGAAAATCGCAGACTTGTTTTGTGTGCAGTTTTTTTTGTGGAATGTTGACATGATTTCAGCCGCCAACTGTCCAACTCCAACTCCATATAAAAAAGGCGTCTAGTATCGTGAAAGGCCCCAATATTCAGCATTCGTCGGCGTTTGATTGCATTGTTTTCAATGCTGAAATAATCTAGGCTGGAAATCGGAGCCTATGGTTTCGCGTGTGGATTTGTGGTGTAGTGTTGACACGATTTCAGCCGTCGACTGTCAAACTACATCTAGAAAGCCTGGCTAGTATTGTGAAGCAGTCCCCTAATAATTGGAAATAGGTGTTTGTGTGTGTGTGTGTGTGTGTGTGTGTGTGTGTGTGTGTGTGTGTGTGTGTGTGTGTGTGTGTGTGTGTGTGTGTGTCTATTGATTTAATGTATGAGTCTTAAATTTCATTCCAGGTGGCTACAGGGTTGTCACACCGTTTCTATGCCAAAAACATAAATGTCAGAATACACTTGTGTTTGCATAGGTTTCGATTTTAGTTTTTCGGTTCATTGGAAAGAAATTAATTGCTTTGAAAAGCTGCAGATAAGTTGGCTACCTCTGCCCCGTTATCGCCCAGCGCAGCGCTGATAACGGTGCCAGTGTGTAGAGCACAGGTAGGCAATCACCAACCTGGGACCCACACCAGTCACCACACGCATGCAGTGATATACGAGAAATGAACACTCCATACACATACACACACACACACACACACACACATGACACACAGAAATGAAACCCGCTAAAAACCTTGACACAAAATGGCTCTCGCACTCGGGGCAGCAACCAAACAACAAGGCAGGTTGTTGTTGTGTCATCGCCCCTACAAGAACGGTAGCGGGGTAGTACCGCACCCCAAAAAGGGTGCTTCCACACACACGCACACTCTTTAGCGATTGTTTGTTTTCCACCAAAACCCCCACACGCACACACACAAACACACAAACGAGCAGGGCAGAATACGCACTGACTGCACGTACGCGTTGATACAGACGCGTCGATTATGGGCCCGGATCGGGGAAACAGTACGGTAGTGTGGTGGAGAGAAGGGTTCGGTATGTTTAATTTCATGTTTATCGAAAGTACCGGGGCCCTGGGTGTGCTCTGGGTGCCTTATCTAAATGGTGGTTAGGTTTCGTCGCTTGCTGTGTTACTCTCTTTTTTTGTTGTTGTTCGACGAGCAAAACTAACGTCATTGAAAAGCACATCGATATGGACACGGGCTGTTAACACAGCTCCGTGACCGACTGCGTGGTGGTGGCTGCATATTGTTGTACATGTAGCTCGCTAAATGGCGAATGTCATCTTCGCCTGCCGCAGTGTCCCGACTGTCAGGAACGAGACGGCGATCACACGCCACACGGTCTCTCCCACTGTCCGGCTCAGGGCTATACATCGAAGGGGGCCCTTTTCGGTGCCCCTTCAGATGCTAATTACCGGGAGCTCTTCGGAGCTCGCCGGCCGAAGTACTCGTCGTCAAGGTAGGACGTACAAAAAAACATGGTGTGAACCTGCCGCTCGTCCGCCACCCTGGCTGAGCAAACAATCATGCCATTTGCTAGTCGGTCGGTTTTGGCCCATCAGCAGCAACCTTAGCACCTGATCTGTTTACTCTGCGCGCCGCCTCGTCAAACATCGGCCCCCGACAATACGCCCTTGCCCACTTCCGGGCCGCACCACAAGGGGAAAACGCGTCCACAAACACATACCACACACATGCTTGAGCAAGTCAGGGCTGCTTATCTTATCGCCGACCGAGCAATGTGCCGATGACGACGATCGGAATGTGGTCAACGATGTGCGGCCACCCTCGTGCAGCGAAGACATGTGCCGGAGAAGGCCAAGTGGACTCGGAAGCAGTCCAGATGCCAGCCGAGATGCGGCTAAGATGATGTAATGCGCATTGGAAAATGATGTAACAACCCCGGGGGGAAGCGGGAAAAGGTCACCGCTGCGCAGTGACATCATGGTGCCCACTGGCCACAGCCTCAGTTGCTCTGGGAGGAGTAGTAGCAGTAGTAGTGGGTAGTAGTTTTGCCACTACTTTGAGCGCCACCTACCTTCGGCGATGCTGGCAGTAGCGGACGGTGGCACCGGCGGCTCCATCGCGGGATGCTCGTCCAGCTTCGGCGGGGTCATCTCCTTCAGCTTCAGCGAGTTAAACATCAGGTTCGTGTTCTTATCGGTGATGGTGTGATGCACCCGCTTGTTCTTCAAGTGGTGGGGCGTATCTCTGGAAGGAGGGGGAGGGATAAAGAGAAACAATCAGTAACTGTTTTGCGTCGCACAACCAAACAAAAAAAAAAAACGACAGTGTACCTGCGATGCAGCTTCGATATCGGCTTCTTGCCACCGTGCTCATCGCCGTCCTCGCCGTACTGCTGCCGTTCCGGGTCGTCGTCCTCGTCCTCGTTCACCTCGAACCCTACCCGCTTCTCGTACCCGTCCTCGTCGTCCTGTGCCCCTTCGACGCCGCCGCCTGCCTCCGCCGATCCAGCTGCTGCCTCGCCCTGCTCCTCGTCGTGCGGTATCGCATGGCCCTGGATGTCCTCCATCGTCGCCGTCCCGTAGCCGGACCGGTTCAGCAGCGACGGCCGGGAGGCGCTCTCCTCCGACAGCGTGTCCAGATTGCCGGACAGGTCGTCCGACTTGCGCTCCTTCGCGAACAGCTTGTGGGCCTTCATCTTCAGCTCCTTCGGGTGGGGCGTGTTCTGGCGCACGAACGGCGTGTCCCGGTCCGCGCCAAAGTCCTCGGTAAACTTGACCGAGTGCGTGCGGGACGCCTCCCGCTCCTCCCAGTTCTCCGAGTCGGTGTCCTCGCGCTGGCTCGGGTTGGACGGGACGTAGCGCTGCTGGGGCAGCAGGAAGCAGGTCAGCACCTGCTCGTTCGTCGTCTCGTCCACGTCCGGCTGGAACGTTGGCACCGGTTGCGACTGGTTCTCCGACAGCCAGACCGCCTTCAGCTGCAGGTTGACGAGCGAGTACGGCAGATGCTGCAGCAGATTGCCCGACACGTCCAGCACGTGCAGCTCGCCACAGTTGCCCAGCTCGGCCGGCAGCCGCGTCAGCTTGTTCTCGCGCAGGCTCAGCACGCCGAGCTGGCGACAGTTGCCGAGCTCACTCGGCACCGCGACCAGCGAGTTCCGGTCGACGTTCAGATTGTTCAGCACCAGCATGTTGCCGACGGTGGCCGGCAGCTCGCTCAGGAAGTTCTCCGTCAGGATGAGCTCCTGCATGTGCACGCAGCACCCGATGCTGTCGTTCAGCGTGTGCAGCCGGTTCTGGTCGAGCTTCAGGATCGACAGGTTGGTCAGCTTCGAGATGCCGTTCGGCAGCGTCTCGAGCAGGTTCTGGGACAGGTGCAGATCGGTGAGACACTCCAGGCCGCCGATCTCCTCCGGCAGCTCCTCCAGCCGGTTCTCCGACACGTCCAGGCAGACGAGCTTCTTCAGCAGCCCGATCTCGGGCGGCAACCGCAGCAGCTGGTTGTGGTCGAGCCAGAGCTCCTGCAGCGACGGCAGGTAGCCGACGTGCGACGGCAGCTCGTCGATCTCGTTGTCGCCCAGGTCGAGGCGCTCCAGCTTCGTCAGCTGGCTAATTGACTCCGGTAGGTTCTTCAGCAGGTTCTCGCGCAGCTCGAGCGACACCAGCTTGGACAGACTGTTGAGTGGAGGGGGGGAAGGAATAGTTCGGACGAAGGAAAACAATATTTGTGAATGTGTTGGAAGAGAGTTGAGACTCTTTTTTGGAGCCAATGTGTATGCCAACGAATATCTCAAAATTATACCCAAAGCCGGCTTCAAAAATACAATGTACGGCCTCTGCATCTCAAGCGCTCCTGTATAGAGTGACACCACTCGATCAAAGCTTATTGAACCTTTTTTTTGTGTTTTGTAGAACAAAAACAACGATATAGCAACACAAAAGATCTCATCGTGGAGAACATATTTCAACCCCAAAATTGCATACATTCTCTCCCGGTCTTCCCAGGTCGTTGGATGAGACCCACCCCAACTACACACCGTCGTTGCTACTACACCCTTTGTACTTTCATTGTTCCGCCGATTCCCCGTCCGCTCCCTCCAGCTCTACCCGCCCTCAAAAGCGTTTTGGGATGGAGAGATGATGTTCAAAGCACAAAGAATTCGCCCATCAAACGGCGGAAGAGGGGGAAGGCGTTCTGGTTCGCTGAGTTTAGACGTTCCGGGCAGTATCAAAAACGAGGAAGGGTAGGGCGGCGTTGGGGGAGCGGTGTTGGGAGCGTATAAACACTGGAAAAAGCAAGGGACGGACCTTACGGGCGCGTTTGATGTGAAGCAAACCATTGCGCTAGGGTTCCGTTATTTCATCTAACCGCCCCTCCCTCCTCTTCCCCATCCTACCCACATTTCCGTGGGGTACTTCCGTTACACTAACACTTATGGTGCTGTGCGGCGCACGGTAGAGAGAGAGCGAGAGAGCCGAAACAGAAAAAAAGCGAGCTGTTTGGCGGTGGTTTATAGAATGCTTTACCTCCCACCCCATCCTCCTTTTTTTCCGGTTCTTTACTCTCAGTTCAACGCACTACTTACCAGCCAAAGTCCTGCGGTAGCGAGATGAGCGACATGTCGTTCAGGCCGAGCACGGTCAAATTCCGCAGCTGGGTGAAGCCGGCCGGCAGCCGCGAGATGGGATTCGAGCTGAAATCGGCTATCTGCAGGCTGCGCAGATGCTTGATGTCCTCCGGTATGTCGCCGATTTCTGCAAACGAGTGTACGGGGGTTGTAAATGCGGTATTTGTTTTGAGCGCTAAACACACCACGTGGCCTGGGACCACGGTTCAAGTGCAACACGTGGACGTGGGATGTTGGATAGGATTGGATATGAGCACTCACCATTTCGGGACACGTCCAGCTCGACCAGATTGACGAAGTTCTGGATGTCGGATGGAATTTTGATAATGTCATTGTCGCTCAGCCCGAGCTTCCGCAGCCGGTAGAGGCGAAAAAAGCCCTGGAAAAGTACGGAAAAATGAGAAAAGTACGGTCAGTGATTGGGAAATGACAGCAGCGTGTGGCTGTGTGTTATGGTACAATGAAATAATTAAATTATGCCCCAGCCAGCCAACCAAAGTTGACGGGGATAAATGGGAAGTAATTGGACAGCTTGCCCAGGTTTTTCGGGGCGTCGTCATCCTCCTCCAATACCCGCGGTGCATCTCTCTCACCCCGGAAAACCCGAAATTTGCGTTCAAAATGGAATCACAGTCACACACAGAGGGACTTCTCCACCCCCGGTGGTGATGCTCGGTTTTCAGCACGGTCCACCAGTCCACACAAATTGGATTAAAATGGGCAGCGCGCTCGGTAACGCATTAACTCGTCCGGCCGACAACACTTTCCGGCTCTCCAATTCCACGCCACTCTTCCTGCTCTTTTTGCCATAAAAATAAAACCAAAAATCATCGTCCCTTCCCTCTGTGGCGGAAGGATTGATTCCCAGATATGTAGACACGCTGCACGGAGCACGGAGCACTGCAATAAACACGCAACTATAGATTGCAAAAAAATACGCCACATCGCGCCTGCAGCCAGCTGTGCAAATATAAAAAGAGTCTGGGCGCGTCTAAAATTAAATTAACATGAATTGATTCCCGCTGTCCGGGGAAGTTGCCGGGTGTGTGCCACCGGGATTCTGGAACGTGCTTGGCCGCTCTGCCTGACTGACGCACACTTTATAATAACATTCGGGCAAGCAGTGATTTGAGCCGCTCGCAACTGCTGGAACAACAACAACTGGGAGCTTGGAGAGCAAGAGATCTTCATGTTATTTGGCCCCAGCTTTACAGGCCTCTGGTTCTGGAGCGCAGCAGAAACACAATGTGTGGGGTAATGCGTGCGCGTACCCCGAATGGGTCGTCATATTTCTTGAAGGAATTTAAAGTATTATAAACAACCGACGCACCCCACCGGCCGCGTATAGTGTAAACAAGCCTGGAGAGCGGGCATTGGTTTACCATTCTTCTTGTTGCCGGGTGCTGTAAGTGCGTACAGCAGGTCCCCCGGATAGGCATTGTCCTTGATAGAGGGAGAGAACGAGGGAGTTCGTTGTAGACTTCGTTTAGGCGTTATTTCCCGAGCAGCAAACACCAGCGGTTCTTGGTTGGTTGATAAGATACTGAACAAGTGTTTCGGAGCAGGTATAGTTAACGTTCAGTCGCTTCAATTCATGCTTCAACTTCTATCAATCTATAAAATCTCCAAATTGTATATAGGGATTCTATTCCGAAGTCTTCAGATCTGATCGTTACATCACTACGTAGATGTTACGTCAATATCCTGGTTATTATTCCAATTTAACTAAAATTTCCAACAACTTTCAATTATCAACAACACATTAGATCTTGCAGACGACGAACTTCACTATTGTGAGCATACTAAGAGGATAGTGAGATACTTTAGATCTTCTAGACGACGAGCTTTATTGCGAGCAAGCCAAGAAGAGAGGGAGCTACATTAGATATTCCTTTATGTATCTGCTCTAGATAGCAGGAATCTTCAAAAGCCTTCAAGGCAAAACAGTTATTGAAGACCGTATTGAAGTTATCTTTAGGTAATGAGTGAGAACAATTCTTGGTTTGATAACAAAGCATTTAGTTGGAAATAACATGGAGTCTAGTTCATCTTTATGACGCAACTCGAATTGTATTTCTAGCACATCATGTGTGGACGTTCATCGTTCGAGAGTGCAAGTTCTCGGAACAGATAACGATGATTCTCGCATATGCAAGTCTTTTCATGTGCCATTTGAATAAGAGAAGCTAAACAACAAAAAAAAAAGATTCTTATATTGTCATCCTGTATCATTAAGGGCCGCTGAATGTCTTCTATGGGAGATATGTATCAAGATGTTAGATTTTTAATTCTGTCACCTTTGCGTAGTTCTAGCTCCAATTAATTGGAGACATTTCAACGATTGTTTGTTTATGTTTTTTTAGTTAATTTCAGAAGTTGGACAGACAACAGACGAAGTACGAATAATTCAGATGTGAGATTCTGTAGTTTACGTTTCGATGTGAGTTGAAAAAACGACAAAAACTAGTCTTTTAAGTTCCTCGAGAATCGAGATTCATCGTTCCTTGTTGTTCAACCTCAAATTGTTACCCTGGCCGCAGCAATAACCAAGAAAACCATAAACAATCGCGACCTGCGCAACACGATTGTTAGTTCGCCAGTTCGAGAATATCCTAACCATTTCCTGCACTACTCTCGCATCCTGTCGCACAAGGACAAGGAGGATCCTGCCCGTTGCCTCGCCGCTATCGCTTTTCCGCGTGCACGGTACCACCGAGAACGGGACAATCGCAACCAATTTTTAATTGCATTTCGCTTCTCCCAACAAACCATTTCCTGATCTGGGTCGCGCGATGTATCAGAACGCTCCCGTGTCACCCCCAGTCGTTGCAGCTTTTTCCGACAAATCCGAGGGGGTGGGCACCCCAGGGAGGGGGCAGAAACAAGGGGTGGCGCACACGAACGTAATTAAATGTCGGGAAACAAAACACCACCGACCGCGCGTTGAATTGGAAAACTCACGTTTGTGTGTGCTTGGGGAAATACTTCCATAATCGATCGAACACTCGTACTGCGATAACAAAAAAAAGAGGAAGTCGAAGGTAGAACAAAAAGCGCCAACTAATGCTAAGTGCAGGCTCCCGCGGGGAGGGGACAATACAACACAACACCCCCTCCCAGGGGAGGTAGGTGCAAATTCATCAGCAAACAACACGCTAACCGACGGGCGCGTTCGCTTCTCGTTGCTCGATTGAGCGCTGCGCGTCCGCAATTAACCGCAAACAGCATTCCTTCGGTCTGTGGCCGGATGTCGTGGCGATGCGATTTCCCGCCATTCCCCCCTCGCACGCACCCTACCGCCTGGAACCACACTGACAGCCTCCGAGGTTTTCCGTTTAGTGGCAGGCACACCGAGCGACCAACAGGCATTAGAAAAGGTACACACAAGAGGCGAGGAGATACACAGGCATGCATACACCACACACCACAAATAAAATGGAGCATTTAAATGCATGTGCACGTGTGCAATGTTTGAGGCAAAGAGTGATTCCCTCCCCTCCCCCTCTCAGCCCCTCTTTGGTCCACCGCAAGAAGTGTGCTTCGCGTCACCAGCAGCAGTAAGAGATGGGAAAACCGAACGAGAACTGCTCCGTTCGTTCAGTTCTTTCGAGCGTTAGGACGAACTGCGTTGAACGATCGATAAACTGCGGCAAACACAGCCGCTATTTGCGACTTGCCTACCGGTTGGATGACCACGCGAACTACATTCCACGGTCAGTTCTTCATAACGAACGAACTGTGACGTTCAGGATCAGATAGGAGGTCAATTTTGAGGAGAATTGGGCTGCAACCCACCCACTCTCTGTGACTCTCTTTAGACAGCTCACTCGTGCTCTGTGTCTCAATTCAGTTTTTTTCTGACCCAGCCCAGTTACTCAGTTCTTTTCTTGGGATTCACTCGTTTGGAATTCAGTTCAATGTGAATCAATGTGAACAAAAATCCCAAAAGAATGAAACGCACAAATGGAATGAATAGTGGTACGATTCATACAAACTCTTCCTGATGAGAGAACTGGGACGTTCAGGATCGAACTGTGACGTTCCGGATCAGATAGGAGGTCAATTCTGAGGAGAATAGGGATGCAATTTCTCATCCAGCTCAGCTACTCAGTTCTTTTATTGGGATTCAGTTCCCTCAAATCTATGTGAATAAAAATCCCAAAAGAATGAAACGCACAACTTGAATGAATAGTGGTAGGATCCATACAAACTCTTCCTGATGAGAGAATTGGGACGTTCAGGATCGAACTGTGACGTTCCGGATCAGATAGGAGGTCAATTCTGAGAAGAATAGGGATGCAATTTCTCATCCAGCTCAGCTACTCAGTTCTTTTATTGGGATTCAGTTCCCTCAAATCTATGTGAATAAAAATCCCAAAAGAATGAAACGCACAAATGGAATGAATAGTGGTAGGATTCATACAAACTCTTCCTGATGAGAGAACTGGGACGTTCAGGATCAGATAGGAGGTCAATTCTGAGGAGAATAGGGATGCAATTTCTCATCCAGCTCAGCTACTCAGTTCTTTTGTTGGGATTCAGTTCCCTCAAATCTATGTGAATAAAAATCCCAAAAGAATGAAGCATACAAATGGAATGAATAGTGGTAGGATCCATACAAACTCTTCCTGATGAGAGAATTGGGACGTTCAGGATCGAACTGTGACGTTCCGGATCAGATAGGAGGTCAATTCTGAGAAGAATAGGGATGCAATTTCTCATCCAGCTCAGCTACTCAGTTCTTTTGTTGGGATTCAGTTCCCTCAAATCTATGTGAATAAAAATCCCAAAAGAATGAAGCATACAAATGGAATGAATAGTGGTAGGATCCATACAAACTCTTCCTGATGAGAGAATTGGGACGTTCAGGATCGAACTGTGACGTTCCGGATCAGATAGGAGGTCAATTCTGAGGAGAATAGGGATGCAATTTCTCATCCAGCTCAGCTACTCAGTTCTTTTATTGGGATTCAGTTCCCTCAAATCTATGTGAATAAAAATCCCAAAAGAATGAAACGCACAAATGGAATGAATAGTGGTAGGATTCATACAAACTCTTCCTGATGAGAGAATTGGGACGTTCAGGATCGAACTGTGACGTTCCGGATCAGATAGGAGGTCAATTCTGAGGAGAATAGGGATGCAATTTCTCATCCAGCTCAGCTACTCAGTTCTTTTATTGGGATTCAGTTCCCTCAAATCTATGTGAATAAAAATCCCAAAAGAATGAAACGCACAAATGGAATGAATAGTGGTAGGATTCATACAAACTCTTTCTGATGAGAGAACTGGGACGTTCAGGATCGAACTGTGACGTTCCGGATCAGATAGGAGGTCAATTCTGAGGAGAATAGGGATGCAATTTCTCATCCAGCTCAGCTACTCAGTTCTTTTATTGGGATTCAGTTCCCTCAAATCTATGTGAATAAAAATCCCAAAAGAATGAAACGCACAAATGGAATGAATAGTGGTAGGATTCATACAAACTCTTTCTGATGAGAGAACTGGGACGTTCAGGATCGAACTGTGACGTTCCGGATCAGATAGGAGGTCAATTCTGAGGAGAATAGGGATGCAATTTCTCATCCAGCTCAGCTACTCAGTTCTTTTATTGGGATTCAGTTCCCTCAAATCTATGTGAATAAAAATCCCAAAAGAATGAAACGCACAAATGGAATGAATAGTGGTAGGATTCATACAAACTCTTTCTGATGAGAGAACTGGGACGTTCAGGATCGAACTGTGACGTTCCGGATCAGATAGGAGGTCAATTCTGAGGAGAATAGGGATGCAATTTCTCATCCAGCTCAGCTACTCAGTTCTTTTATTGGGATTCAGTTCCCTCAAATCTATGTGAATAAAAATCCCAAAAGAATGAAACACACAACTTGAATGAATAGTGGTAGGATTCATACAAACTCTTCCTGATGAGAGAACTGGGACGTTCAGGATCAGATAGGAGGTCAATTCTGAGGAGAATAGGGATGCAATTTCTCATCCAGCTCAGCTACTCAGTTCTTTTATTGGGATTCAGTTCCCTCAACTCCATGTGAATAAAAATCCGTTCTGAACTTGAACTGAATGAACTGAACTTGAATGAATAGTGGTACGATCCATACAAACTCTTCCTGATGAGAGGAATCCATACATTCACCTGCAGGATTCAACACACACTACAACTCTTCCTCAGTGCACATCATCTCTAATCGGCAGCGATAGCGCAACTGGTGTCTGTGTGTACTGAGTGTGTGTATCCTCTCGCAGCAAACCAACAACGGCAACAACTAAAAGCAACTGCCAGCAACAATTAGAGAGTCTTCAATTCCGCTTATTTCGCTCAACAAAAACAAAAACAAAAAAGACACCCACACACACCTCCCCACAAAGAAAAACACATTTCCAATTCAATTAATTGTTTTTTCCTTGCCACACAATCGCACAGAGAGAGAGAGAGAGCATGGCGGGGATGAGTAAATCGGAATCGGAAAATCGGTTTCCGTGGTTACAGAGAGAGAGAGGGAGAGCGAGTGAGTGAGTGCAACAGGAACTCGTACCGGACTGGCACATATTCACACACAAATGCATACAACTGTCGCGAGGATTGGTGGCCAATATCCCACCGACCCCCCCCCCCCCCCCACCCCCTACTTCCCTGTTGATCCTGTTTTTAACCAACCAACGCTCGTCCTTCAGGAACTCCGATGTACGAGTTGATGGTTTCTAGGTTGCACCGTGTGTCTGCATGTGTGCCCGTTGTGTTCTTTCTTTCCGGGCCAACGCGACCAAACCCAACTGGTGGTGGTCGTCGGAAACCCCTTGGAAAACTGGGAGAAAGAGTTTTGGAGCTGGGGTGCAAGCGGACGGAAACCAATCGATCTCGGGTGTGTGTGTTTGTGTGCACAGGAGCCTGCTGTTCGGGCAAAAACAACCCCGCCCGGGAAGTGGCCCGGGAAAGGGGAGTGAGTGTGAGTGTCCACAGGATGTGCATCCAGTGGGTGGGTGTGTACACCGATATCCAAGCAGCCTTGGTTTGCTTGTTAGGGTAGCAGTAGCAGCAGCAGCAGCAAAGTTACAACGTGATTATGTAGGACAGGACCTTCGCTGCAGCGATCCAGCTTTTTTTCCCCGTATTCTCCGCCAGTAAAGCTTCGCCTAACGAGCACGGTGCACACAACAACACCACTATCATCATCATCATCGTTATTGATGTGCAACAACGGAGCAACACAGCAGCAGGGAAAACACTCTGCAAATTTCAGGAAATTTCATTGGAAAAACAACCGGCCCTAAAACCGAAAAGAAGAAGGCACAACAATGCTCCACAACACGGAGGGGGGTGCATACGGATTAATTTGTCAGCAGTAAGGCAGACGCCTAACGGTAGGCAATCCGCACGACAGAATTATCTTTTTAATAGGTTACCTGTCAATTTGAACAATGCTATTGCGCGCGTGGAATGCCGAGAGGCAAGCGAGAGGCGCTGGGATGGCTGTACAGCTGTTATTATTAGCTCGTGTGCCCCCGCGCGAACCCGCGGCAATGGGGCAGAGCATCCGGGGCCGGCGCAAACCATTGCCAGTTGCCACAATAAGTGGCCGAGCGGGGGCGGGAAGAGGAAGCGAATCCTGTGCTGTGATTTGTCCTGGATTCCCTGGCCGCTGAGTGAGGGGTTTCGCGAAACTAGACACATTTCGAATTGGATTGGATCCCCAACATCTGTCCCCTCTTCGTCCATTGTCCGCCGCCTGCAAGGTAAGCTTCCTCGAATGCAGCATAAATGAACCTACGCTTTCACCTGGCACTGGAGGGGGGGGGGGGGGGGGGAAACAACCGAACGGAGCCACATCCTTCTATTTCTGTGTGCAGCAGCTTCGTGGGATGGTTTGCGAGATTTTCTTCTACCCCGGTCCCTGTCACCGCTTGCCTCTTCTTCCCATTGCATATAGGGAAGAGCATTTCCCCGCGGGCATTATAAATGTGGATTATATATCCATTTTTCCTACCACTAGTGTATTCTGCACCCACCCACACACACACACACACACACACAGACGCCCAGTTGCCGGAAGTAAAGTAATGAGCCGAGGAGGAAAGGTAGGGGTGGGGGTGGAGGGGGCATCCCCAAGCAACAAAACCGGCGCTGATGATGAGGTTATGGCATAATGGACGAGAAAGTGCTCGCCAATCGCAAAAGCGTAAGTGGGCGGGGGCTGGAGGGTTGGCAGTGGTCCTCTCTGCCCCCAACCACTCTTCCGTGGCCCGCAGGAGGGGAAATAATAATATAAAATAACAAGCATCGCGCGTGGAAAACCTTGGACCTTGTGTGCTAAAAGCTTCACCCGTGACGGTTTTCCTGATGCTGAGTGGTAGTGGGTGCTAGAGGGAGGAGGAGGAGGAGGAGGAGGAGGAGGAGGAGGAGGAAAGGTGGGAGTTAAAGTTTATTTTCATATAATGCTTGTTGCCGCTGGCTTTTCCCGCTGCGCCTGCTGTGCGGCAAGGATAAACGCAAACATCCACCTGTTGTGGATGCAATTAGGGGCCGTGCCTTAACCTCACTTTTGCTCCCGCTGCAGAGCGAGCGCCAGTAATCTCGCAGACACGAGCCACTAACCTGCTGATACGTTGGCCACTCAATCGGCAGGGTGAGGGAGGGGGGGGGGTGGGTTCGTGGTGGTAGGTTAGTGTTAATTTGCTAAAAAGAGGTACTATTTCACGCGCGCGCGCGCGCTCGCCCGATTTCACACCTCTGAGGGTTTGTTTTAGTTTCTGCAAGGTGACAGTAGGAGCAGCTCTTGCTCCAGTTTGTACCAAGACTACGTGCCGCAGAGTGGAGGCATGAGCTATAAATATTGTTCAGATTGTCTTGATGAAAATCTTTGTTTTTGTGTGCGTTGAATTTTTGTTTTCAAAACCTTGGTTGGTTTCTACGGCCCTTAATATACAGCGACGACAGTCCAAGAAGATACCTAAGAGTTTCTCATTGACCTCGCACATCTTCAAGAGCACCCTGGTGACGACACCCTGCTGGAAGACGAATCGGCAGCAGAACTACGCTATAATTCATGCGCCCGTCGATGGCAAGCCTCTCTCCAACACGGGAACATCATTTGCGCGAGTGTGCAAGACCTCCTTGCATACAGATTAACGGAGTTGACCGTGCACGTGCGGTCTTTGTTCGTCGCCTTGTCGCGTACCCGATCGACGCGGGAGATACAAATGCCAACCGACGACGATGACGACGGCCGAATATGCTTATGACTGGAATGATATGCAAAAAAAAAAAAAAAAACAGGCAGCGGGCTCGTAACCGGAGCCGCGCGCTCGCGTCTGTTTTGCTCCACTCGATATAAAGACAACGATTCACAGGCACTCGCGGTTTGTGGCGCACGCACAGGCGCAGAAGCAGGGGGGAAGCAGTAGCAGTGCAAAGGCCGCACAAACCAGTCCAGCGCTGCACCAGCACCACCACAGCAGCAACAGTAAGATCGTTCCAGGTCGATCCAGAATCGATCGAGCTGTCAATTAGCTTGTCAGACTAACGCACCGGGGAGGGGGAGCGGGAGTCGTTTTCATGTTTCCTCTCCACGTTTCTACCACGTTCAGATAAATCAGCGCACAGTACAGGCTCTGCACGGAAATGTTGGAAAACAGTATGCCTTTGTGTACCCATCCCTTTCCCTGCTGTGCTTGGGTAGGGCTTCCTTGCATAGGCTTTTTGATTTTGGCTTTTTGAACGCATCGCATAGGCTTTTTGATGGTTCGGAAGCGCTGCGGAGAGGAGCGGAAGTACACACGTAAGTATGCACTTGGGGCGGATGCGAACCAACGCTCTGCTAGGTTCTGGAATGATACAATCTCAGTTGGCCCATCAGTGTGATTTCTAAAATGATTCCGATCATGGAGAGTGCGGGCAGTTACATCAGATCCTAAGATCAGGTGGAAGGTTCTAACTCTCAGGTTTGTTCTTTTGCTCCAATCAGTGATAATTGCGTATAAACTTGAGGAACAATGCCTAATTATTGAATTCCACACTATTTCCTTAGACAATAATCCTTCTAAGAAGATTCAAGCAATGTCCTTGTAGGAGGCTTGACAGAAGTTTTCTTGGCCGGGCATTGGACATTTTGTGTCCTCCTTCTTATCCAAGTACCTTTTACCATTTGGACTGTTCCTCCGAGCTGTGTCGTGAAATCTGTCTGTCTGTGTCCTGAAATCTGAATCGTGAGCTGTGCAAACAACTTTTAGACACATTGGCTCTAAGTTTTCGCCAGTATCTTGAAATCTGTCACATCAAAATGTCTGAAACCTTTTCTAACAAGCATTGTTCGGTCGGTTTGAAGTCTGTGATTGTAACGATTCAACAGACTCAAAAGACCAGATTGAAAAGATATAAAGTCTGAGTTACGTACTGCAAGTCTTGAACTAGTCTGAAGTATCTCTGATATTATTTATGGATTAGACCTGGCAACGAATCTCTGGGGATTTGGCCCTACTCTAGTGCATTACCGTATGGAACACAGATGTCTTTCAGGAATTAGCATTGCAAAGAGATCATATTATCAGATCTACATGATATAATCGAGATGACGAGGACGATGCATTACAAGATGTATTCAACGTTGTTGTGACGACTGGAGCCATCGACAAACATCTCAAATGCTCAACACATTGCTAGAGCTGCTGTTTGTAGCATTCTGAATTCTTGAAAAAGACGCTAATCAATGCTAATATCACATGGCTCTGGTTAGCGGTTACATGTTGGCAATGTGTTTTTCGAATCGATCGAACACACTCCACGCTACATTGTTTATGCGTCAACATACACAAGCTAAGTAAGATCAATTGTTGACGCAGCATGACTGACTCACTGTGTCTGGGCAAATGGGTGAGAGCTATCCCGGATGGAAGAAAGACGAATTTGTCAAGCCGTAACTGGTACAGTTACAATGTCGATTTGTGCAGCAAAAACCCCTCCCCAGACCAGACATGCTCCACTGGTCTTACACTTGAAGAACATAAGCGCACACACACACACACACACATACACAGTGTGACGGACAAGGTAGCGCGATTCAAAAGGCAGATGTCACATAAGTGGCAACAGTTGCGTTAGAATGCGAATGGCGCTGTTGTTGTTCGTCGTCGCGTTCGCACGTATAGCTATGCCCGAGTCACACACACACACACACTGAAACACAACAGCAACAACAAGCACAACGGTCTGGAAAACTGGTCCGCCCCATTCTAAACCCCCCGAACAGACCCTTTTCGCTGGATAGTTCCAAGCGCGCAGTGCGGCGAAAAATGGGCAAGAAGAACGGAAAACGGGGTAGCTGATCGCTTCTTGCTTTCATCAAGCGCCGCAAGAACCTTTTCCCTTGCCACCGATCATGGCGAGAGATCGGTCTGAGATTCAGCTCTTCCTCGCGCTCTCTTCTGTTGATTGCTCGCTCTCTGCACTGAGCGGGAGTTGGCTCTTTTCGCTTTACCGGAACATTCCGGATGGAGCAGCGAAACCGGGTATGACGACATCCCAAACCACCAAGTGTACGAGAAACCACCCCCCCCCCCCCACCCTCCTCTTCCCCTCCCCAACGAAACCGCTTGGTGTGCGCTTGGTGGAACGCTTTCCCGGTCGTCGTCTCCAGTGTGGCCAAATTAAGACACGAAATAAAAATGGGGAACACAACACACGCGCGGTTTGCGAATTTTGCGGTGGTACAACACTGGCTGATTGTTTTACGTAGCTGCTTTTTTCCCGCTGAGTGGGTGTAAATCGAGTATGGTCTTGCGGATATAGTAGAAGCTCTCTCTGTTGAGATGCGCACAGACGAGGCAGTAATGATCTAAAAGAACTTGAAGTGCTCTTAAATGTGTATTACACACAAATAGTTCGGATCTTAGACTGACTTTGCAAAAAAAATCATTAGGAATTGGTCTACCAAGGAGAATACAAAACCATGAATGCTTCAAATCCCACGTCTCAAGGAACTTCCGCAAATAAAGTTCGTTTTTTTTTGGAAAAGCTACAGAACCTATGCATCTAAGTATTTCAATGTTCAGACATTCAGAGGCGTTCAGAAATTCAGGTAATTTAATCTCAACTAGAACTATTTCTATGCTATTTCTAAATGAGTTCCTTTGGATGCCCATTTGAATGATTTTGACGCCCAGCTGCGTATCTCCGGCAAGTGCTCTCCAACCTTTTTAGGACCACGGACCGCTGGTGTTTGAAAATACGTCTGCCGCGGTGCACATATATTATGTGCGTATGTTTAGTAGACTATGTTCGAAGCTTTGTGATCAAATTATGCTTAATATTACTCAGGACATGTCTGTTGAAAATTTATTCTTGATTGTGAAAAAGACATTAACGATCTGTATTGTAAAACAGCTTTTCTTTGCAAAAAAAAAACAAATCTTTCGCGGACCTTGCCTGTTCACGTCACGGACCACAGGTTGGAGGCCACTGTCTTAGGCCACAGGTACAGAACCTTTGGCAGAATATTCCAACAAAGTTTTAACGGGCAAAACGTTTCCAATGGTACTAAAACCAATAGCAGTATCATAGATTCGTTCGCAGGCTCAGACAGGCTTAGGTTCACGTCGTAAAAAAAAAGGGATTTTATTATGCCATTCGTTTGCATGATTATGAGCCAGGGGCAACATCGGACAGCCAGGATAACCACCTGTTGCTGTGATGTTTAATCAATAGTTTGCAACAACTCATTACCCCGCTACATCGCCCAGCGCGTCTTAATTGCTTATGTAATCGCGTAATAAAACATTTCAATGAGTAGCATAATTGCTTCTAATATGTATATGGAATACAACAAAAAGGAGCTTAATTAAAACATTATCATCTCATGTCATGCTACAACTTATGAGCAAAAGAGCTAGTTGAATTGAAACGATTCAGTAGTGCCTATAGATGCATTGGAAGACTTCAGATATTTCCATGATTTTGGTTGAATTTTGGCCAGTTCTTCTTACGAAGTGATGTTCACACGATTAAATTATAGCTAAATCAATGAGATGAACCTTGGACATGAATCGCACCACTTTTGGAGCTTAACAGCAAGGGTTACGGGCAAAACCCTACCACGCCACAAGTCCGGAGTGCAAAGTACACCCGTTTTACAACCTAGCAAGCACACGTGGGGGTACTACAATCGAGTCCGCGTGTGCAATGAGTTGATTGGTTTGTTAGCTTTGCAGTGAAATGAACCCCTGCCCCGGTGGAAACTCAGCAAGAATGCTCGTGCCGATGGTTTCGCCGAGAACATTTGGAAATGACGACTCATACCCCGCCGCCCTCAAGTTGCTAGCTGTGGCAAATGAATTGTGCTACGTGGTTAAGAATTTATTCCCACCTCCCTCCAGTTCAGCGCGCATTTCAAAACCCCAAAAATAGACGACTTCTGGGGCGTGCAGCGCCCGGTTTTACTGCAACCAGATGTGGCTTCTTGATGAACCCCCCCGTTGGCAAAACCCCACGCTTGGGTTGTTTTCGCTGTGCTTTGAGGAATGCATTCGCAGCACAGGTTGTTGACGAAATGTGTTGACACTGAAACGCGCAGCAGACCGATACCAAACGTCGAAGATTCAGTGAGTTCTTTCCGTGTTTTGCATAACCTCAGAACCCAACCTAACAGCAAGCACAATGACGCGATGCCCGTGATGTTGCTGATCTATCTGATAAGGAGGGCCCAACAGCCCGACAGCAGCGGCAGAGCACGCCCCGAGATTAGTTGTTACACACTTTTTGTTTGTTTGTTTCGTTTTAACGGTTACATGCCAATACGCGCGATAAGCAAAATCAAAAGCATACAGTTGGGGCAAGATGGAACCCGCGTGGAATGTTCCGAAGCATGACTCATCGCTCTACGGTGCTGAAAAGACCTACCTTCGGCAGATCGCGAATGTGGTTCGCGTCGAGCAGCAGCTCCTCCAGACTGTTCGAGTAGCGGAAGATCTCCTCCGGCACGTTCGGCAGCGACGAGTGCCGGTTGTCGACGTACTCGATCTGCCGGTTGCATCCCTTGAATATCGGTATGTACTTGAACATCCTGTCGGCGGCCTGTGGTCCCGCGGAGGGGGTCGAAAAAACTGGATGCCCAACCGTAAAGGGTGGGGTTGGGGGGGGAGGACTCGATCCACACAACTGTTTCACACTTTCCTGCTGTACTTCTTATTATTTTTTTGCTTTTCTTTTTTTTCTTCTTCTTCTACCGCTTTCGCTCACTTGCTTCTTCCGCGCGTCGTCGCTCGTCCGCTTCTAGCGTTGGCCGCTAGCGTGAGGAGGAGGAGGCTGCGGGGTGGGGGACCTTTAACCACTGTCCGTCGCTGTCGCCTGTGGTCGCGCGCGTCCTCCTGCCGGGCTGCTTCCGGCGTGCGATCGTCGATCACTATCACTACTACCACCACCACCACTACTACTACTACCACCGCCGCCACCACCACCACCACCGCCTCCGCAGCACGTCGGGCGCGTTTTGGCAATCAACATCAACACCGCCGCCACCTTCGCTCTCTTCGCGTCCGCACCCGCATCCACCCCCTTCCGTTGCTGGTGCTACCTTTTCTTCTTTTTTTTTCTTCTCCTTCTGGTCGTCGTCGTCGTCTTCGTCTTGGCGCGTGGCTCGGCGAACCTTCTGAGCTCAAGCCGTATTACTCTAGAGGGAGATTTGCGTTGTTTGTTCAGCGATGGTTATGAATTGGGCTTAAGACGATCGTTCTTATCACACCAAAAAAAAAAAACGCACACAATTCTGTGACAATGCAACACCACCCAGAACCGACCTGCCCTAATGCACAGCACCCCACCGGGGTGCAGAGCAAACGTTCTTTTCCCTGTTCTGTGTGTTGGGTGGGGAGAAGGGAACTCTCAGAGCGACTGGACAAAACAAAAATGCAGCCTAAAGAAGGGGAAACAAGGGGGGAAAATAAGGAAATTATGTTTTCCCGGGAGAAAAATTAAACAACAAAAAACGCACACGCACACACACACAAAGGAAGGCCCACCCGGATGGGGCATAAATTATTCGTTCGCCTAGAACTCCCGCGTTTCGTTGGTGTGACTCACGAAAAAGGGAAGAACGTATCCTTTCAAGACAAAAACACACACAGACACACCTATACACCGGGAAGAATTGTTTCACTGTCACACATACACACACACACAGACACAGCCACAGCGTTTGGTTGTAATGGGTTGATTGTAGGGACAAGTTTTTGGGGTGGGCCAGCAAACAAACAAAACAATTCTCACTCGCACTGAAAAGCAGCGATACAACACAACAGCCAATTTTCCCACGCTTTTAGCAATCTCTGTGTGTGATTGTATGTGTCTGTTCACCTAAAATCTTCCTTTACATCGGTAGCAACAATGAGCGAACAAAAAAAAAGGACCTAAATGAACCTACAGCAAACTGCTCGACTCCCGAAAACGGGCTTGGGAAATTCCGTCACTACTGCTTACCAGCACGTGTGTGTGTGTGCGTGTGTTTAGTCCACAAGGATGGCACAAAACAATGGATCGCCTCTTGTCTGGCCGACACACACAGCAATAGTAGCAACGGGCTGATGCTCTAGCAAGACATCAACTGCTCCGTCCCCTGCCGCGTGTGCGCGACCGTGTGTGTGTGTGTGTGTCGGTACATCCAAAAGTGCGTAAGTATGCTCCAGAGTCAGCGCGCGCGCGTGTGAGTGTGTGGATGGATGTGCATTTCACTACGCTCTCTCTTTCTCTCTTTTTTCTCCCATTTCTCTTTCCAGCACCCTTGCCGAAGTGGTAACCAAGTGGTCGTTTATAATTCACGAACTTCATTTCATTTCGTTTTTTTTTGTTTGGTTACTTCAACTTTTATGCTGCTGTTGCTCTCTCTCTCTCTCACTCTCTCTCCACAATCTGACCTCTTTCCCACGGCCCGAAGCGCGCTAGGCGGATCACATCGGTCACAAGAAGTTGATTGAAGTGTGGTAGGCCGGGATGAGGGCGGGGAAGGTAGGGCTGGGCTGGAACTTTTCGTTTGATTGTGTGTGCTGCGTCGCTTGATTGTTGGTTGGTTGAAAGGTTGAAACAATAAAACAAACACAAAAAAACGCACTTTTACAGCAACTTTCGCCTTACAATTGCGCTCCAAAAGAAGAGAGCGAGAAAGAGAGCAAGAGAGAGAGCACGTGAACGAAAGGGACGGAGAAAAATTCTGCTAAATAGGCACAAGGAGAAAGAGAGAAAGAGTGAGAGAGAGGGAGCAGGGAGGAAGAAGAGGCAGAGAAAGAACCGAACGGATGACACACCTCACCGCACACACACACACATAGGTACACGCACACGCACCGACAATTGCTTCCCAAAAAAGCGTCACATTTTGTTAAATTTCTCGTTCTCTCTCTCTCTTTCTCTTAGCTGGCCTTATTCTGGGGCTGGAAAACTAATCGCGCTTGTTTCGCATCGTTTCCAGTCCCACAAAACGCCCACCATTTTCATTTTTAACCCTCTGCATCACACACACACACACACAACAGAACAGCCGCGGAACGCACAATGGAAAAACGGTTAATGCACGGTGACGCTGCGGTTGCTAAAGGGGGAAGTGGGGGAAGCAGCAGAGGAAAATCGCTACTGTCAAAGCTTCAACATTCCTGAGCCGGCCGAGACAGAGAGACAGAGAAAGAGAGCGAGAGAGAGAGAGAGAGAGGTCGCTGCGATCACGCGGGTCGCGACTGTTGCTCACCGTGCCTCACCCTCCTACACCACGCGCACACACACACACACACGCACCCAAAGAGGTTGCACTCTCTTTGCCTTCCCGCTGCCCAACACACACACACACCGCTGGCTGGAATGAAAGTCAGTTCACAAACACACCACGCAACAAAACCGTGAAAAGAAGAAAAAAACCTTTTCTAAAAAAAAAAGATTCGCAAACAACAAACTGGCACGCACGCACGAATAAACAGGGTCCGAAAATACACAAACGCGACCACGAGCGCGTCCGCACACACATACACACGGTACGGCGGTGAGGGAGAGACTAAAACAACGCCGAGCGCGCGCGACAATTCCAGCAGTGCGCTTTTCGCCCCGTTTCTGCCGGATAAAGAGAGAGCGAGATGGAGAGAAGAGCAGCAGCAGCGGTGACATGAAGAAGACTGCACATCGTCAAGCAGGGAGAACACACCCGTTGCTTTGTCTCTTTCCTTCGATCGCTTTCTCGCTCTCACTCTCTTTGGTGCTTTGCGGGCCACAGTTTGCGATCCGGCGATCGCTCGCCTGCTCACTTCTGACGCGTCATGCACACAGGCACGCACACACACACACACACACAGACACGGGGGCGTATAACGGATGCGCCAGACACACGCACACAGGCAGACGAGCGGGCACACGCACACACTTCATGTAAGCGGTGTCGTCAGCTCACGACTGCGGTGAGCGTGAGCGTGAGCTGGATGGCAAACGAACGGTGAGAAGTGAGCGTAGTGAGCAAACCGCGTACCACTCACCGATTGCTTACGTGTGTCGGCGCGTGTGAGTGTGTGCTTGCGATGGATGCACTCTCCGCTGCTCTCTGTCCTACACGGGAGCGCACACACACACACACTGTCACTGTCTCTTTCGCGCCGGCCCCTCTCTCTTTCTCTCGCTCCGTGTGTTCCTACCCGTGCACAAACGCACATACACGCACACACACACTCACACACACACACTTTTCCACCCTGACCCAGCCCAATGCATTCGCGTGTCCTTTGCTTCCCTTCTCGCTCCCTTTTTACACCGCTTCATCCCGTGGCGAGCATTATCCGGCAAGGGGCAGTGATTTGCTAATTAAGAGTAACTCGCATGGTTCGGCGTGCCAAAACGGCACACAGCTCGTGCCATTTTGCTCGCTAACCATGAAAACAATGCAACAGCGGCTTTGTTTTGTCCGGCAAGTGGCCCCATTGCTGCCCTCCTGCTAGCTCAAAAAGTGCATTTGCGGCCGGGGGCACCGTTCCAGCAGCAGTAGCCATGGAAACGTCATCATCCAATTGTGTGTTTTCGGACGAACGGCACGGTACGAATGCACGAAAGAACGAAACGCTACTCACTCACAGCTTTCCCACACTAGCGCGCACTAAAACACACGTACAGCTTCGCTTTCGAGACCACCGTTGCGGCCCTTATCGGCTATCGTACTAAAACTCCTATCCGCTCGGCCGTACGGGACGCATTTGGTAAACAAGCACGCGTTGACGTAAGCCCTTCCCGTGCTGGTTCCCCGTTGGGCAAGGCGAGGGTTTTTGACGTTCAAAAATAGCTGCATCTCGCCCATTTTCTCTAGCCGTCCTGTACTCGCTTACAGTGCTCATTTGAACGCGTGATAAATGTACACAACTTGGCGGATGATACGAAATAGAAGTGCTCAATTTTGTTGATTATTTTGAATGAAAATCAACAGAAAAGTGGTAGACGTGTTATTATATCAATAGTTTGATGGTTGCAAATTACTGTACAACCCATAGCATCGCCGTTCAAAGTGCACGCACGCCCGCAGCTGAGCGAGATGTGATCAGGCAAAACGTCCACCGATAGGTAAGTTTGCCAAAAAAAAAAAAAAAAAAAATGAGATGAAGAGGCAGGTATAATGTGATCGTTCGGTAATGCTACAGATTGAGTTAATCTTGATGAGTGGATTTTTTTTTGTAAACCACCATCCAGCAGTATGGCGGTGTGGCAACAGAAAACGCGACTGCGACACTATACAAGAATGCATGTGCCCACGTCCTCATGCTCCGATATACAGATCAACGAAAAGCTACCGATCAGGGAAGACCGCCGTGCTGGAATGGTCAGAAAGCCTTCGGCCCATGCATGTCTTCCTTCATCCTCATCTGTTCCTGATCGGCGATAGGTGCTTCTCCACCTGCTCCAGCCCTCTAGCTTGCTGGGCGGATCGAAAACGATCCACACAGCGCTCAGAGTGTTGCAGTCTGTGGGAAAACCTTTCGGAACCTTGGTCCGGAAAGAAGAGGACGGTGGAGTGTATTTATTTTTTTGGCCATTTAATTTTGTCCACCAACACATTCGCTCACCAGTGCGAGCATTTTGGCGGCCAGCTTAAACCCTCAAAAACCCTCCGCTCGAAACGTCAAAAAACCCTCACAACGACTTACAAAAACGCTCGCCAGTGAGAGAAAATTGCACTGATTTGGAGCGTTGGCGAGCTCGTGAAACCCGTTTTTTGGCCTGCGGCGTGCCCGCTTATACGGGTCTGTTTGAGCGCTGGGGTGTTTTCGCGGAACTGCTGCCGACACTGTAGGGATGGGGTTTTTTTTCTCGGAATCGCTGTACCTTTCCCCGGGCTGGAGTCGATTACAGGTCAAGGCCTTCCCCTGGTGCACTTTGGTGCTTTTGCTGGAGCGGGCAGAAGCGTCGGAGCGATTTTGGGCCAAAAAATCACATGTGTTACAGACAAAATGCATGCGATAAATGGCTATTTGTTTTATTAAATGTTGCACTTTTATGCATTTCATCATTTATTAAACATGATTCGTCCACAAATTTTGATATTTATGGCTTTTAAGAGTTTTAACATTTTTAGCATAAAAGCAATTTGTTTTCCATTTAACAATTCATCAAGCAAATTGTACTGATTTGTCATATGAAATGTCGAATTTTTAAGACCGCGTAATTCGGGAACGGTCTATATGTACTTTTTTTCTTATCGTTTATCTTCAACAGTGCACACATAAAATGCGTTCTCTTCTATTTGGTGTCACGTCCTACACGGTCATGCTAGGATATACAAGTTTTCGAGACTTATTCATTATCACGGGTGAAACCCGTTTTATCTGAACAAAAAAGAAAATTATTAAGAAAAAACTGGCTGAAAACAAATTTCGATTTGTTTACTTTTATTGAAAACAAATTCCAAAGCTGCGTTGTCACGATAGAGTAAAAGAGTGTACAATTGCAATTCAGTTTACAAAGTTTTTAGAGCAAAGCAGACACAGCAAGTCTCGAAAAGTATCTCCAACTCAAGCTCGAATGCACCTATTAGAACTCATAGTACCTACGGCTCGAAATCGCTGACATTTTGCATACCTCGATGAACCTGCTGGAAGTATCAAAATCACGAGCCCTGGGAGCTCCGATCGAACAGGTTCGGATTGACTCGTCCATCACTACAACTGTGTCAACAAAACGGTAGAGAACGGCACCCAAACTCTTTAAAAAATTCGTATAAATTTCTGCTTTGCTTTAAGGTCATGCATACTACGCTTATTCACAATAAAACAGATTTTTTTTTTTACATTTCAATGAGTTTTTTTAATTTTTACATCACTTTCACAGTTCGCCTAGTTTCGGGACACATTCTCCCGCGGCCTGTCAAACGGTCAAACGTTGTTATCGTCGCGCTGGTTCGGTTGACGGTGAGGCATAACACAAACACCGGCAGACTACGTCAAAGTCACTGCTGCTAGACGACCTGTTTGACCTGCCCGCAGCTGTTCAACCGTTTCCCAACTCAACACGTAGCAATGGAGATCGTCGGCAACGTAAAGTGTTACGAGTGGGGCAAGCTGGGGCTCGACTCGTTCGTGGCCAAGTTGGCCCAGGCCAACTGCGACGGGCTGGAGGTGAAACCCGACTGCCCGTACGCGGAGCTGTGGATGGGCGATCACGTCAGTGGACCGGCCACGCTGAAAACCGACGGCAAAGGGCTGGACCAAGCGATCCGGGCCGATCCGGCCGGGATGATCGGGTCGCCCACCGGCCAGCAGCTACCCTTTCTGCTGAAGGTGCTGAGCATTCGGAAGGCGCTGAGCGTTCAAGTTCATCCCGATAAGGTAATGGGAGATGGTTTGTTTCTTTCGCTACCCTTCTCTTTACTGTGACGTCCTGTGCCCGTTACAGACGGAGGCGGAGAAGCTGCACCGCCAATTCCCGGACATCTACAAGGACCCGAACCACAAGCCGGAGCTGGCGATTGCGCTGACCGACTTCCAGGCGCTGTGCGGCTTTCGACCGCACGAGGACATTGCCCGCTCGCTGCAGGAAACGGTCGAGCTGCAGCAGCTGCTCGGGGCGGAAGTGCTTGCCAAGCTCGAGGCACGCGACCCGTCCGCCGTGCGCGAAGGCTACGAACGGCTAATGCACAGTACGCCCGAAGCCATCGAACGGTGCATCGCGGCAATGGCCAGTCGGATGCAATCCGCCGACAGCGCGTCCGAGCTGCGCGACCTCTTTCTGCGCCTGCACGCCGACTTTGGCTGCGATGTGGGCGTGCTGTCGATCTACTTCCTCAACTACCTGCGCCTGCAGCCCGGCCAGGCGATCTATCTGGCGGCGAACGTGCCGCACGCCTACCTCGACGGCGACTGCGTCGAGTGTATGGCCTGCTCGGACAACGTGGTGCGGGCCGGGCTGACGCCAAAGTTTAAGGATGTCGACACGCTGCTGCGGCTCGTGCGGTACGACTGTCTGCCCGGCGCTAGCATGCTGTTTCAGCCGAGGCTGCTGCAGCCCGAGCGGCAACCGCACACGCGCACCTTCGTACCGCCCGTGCCGGACTTTGCCGTCGCGGAGATACGGCTGCCGGCGGCGTCCGCTGGCGGGCTCGAGTACAGCGTCACTAATCCGGCCAATGGTTCGATACTGCTTACCGTAGGGGGCGGTGGAACGTTGGTAGGGGAGGACCGGGAGATTCGGCTGAGCATGGGAACGATCGTCTTTCTGCCGAGCAGTGCGGGCAAGGAGTTTCTGCTCAAGGTGGACGAGGCCGGTGAGCCATTCCTAGCGTTCCAGGCCATGCGCAATGATTTCGAATGATGTGATTGGCTGCGAGGAGCCGTGCAATAGGCTGTAGTGAATGGATTTGTTATTTATTGTAGAGCTTTTGAATGTATACCTTTCGTTTTTGAAACGCCCTGAAAAAGTGCAATAAAAATCGCTTCTTTGTTTAGAATATTAGGTTACAACGAGCCTTAATTGTTGTGAAAAGCAGATTTCTTTAATAAAAGTTATATAAAGAATTCGAGCCACTCTGATACATACTATCACGTTTATGCTATTCTTGTGATGAGAGAATTTTCGACTAGAAATAGACGGGATATCTCTGCTTTAATTGGAGCTGTTTTTCTTCTTCGTCTTTCTTTTTATTTGGTGTAACTATCAACTACTTGCTGATCCACATTTCGCTGCCTGGTGTACTTCTCACATCGTCAGGTATCAAGAAGTCTGGTAGAAAATCGTGCCCCACCGTGTATATATGGTTGGTGGATGATTTGGCTACAAAAGCTCATCTTAGTGTAGCTACCTACGATATTCTTTGTAGCTAGGAGCGCAGAGGTGAAGACCAGAATGAAGCTTCCAGAACAGATCCTGTAAGCGCCATTGAAAATCTTTTGAAGTTCTTCTAGCTCTTAGATCTTCTCGATCAGATACAGTGTCTGGCACTTTATCAAATCATGGCATTGTTGGCACCATATTCAACTTACCGATCGTTCTCATGTCATGTCTACAACTCATAACTCTATTCGTATTCCTGTATCCGTCATATCCCTCCCATTCGGTGGTCTTCTATATCCCGGAAGACTCTCTGGATTATCTCGGCTCAATATTGCATAATGTGTGACACGCCTCAACTCCATCTTTTTTATTTCTATCCAGCTCATGTCCAACCTCCAGCGCACGACACAGAAGGAAAACAAAAACACATTCCACAGCATTTGATCGAACAATTTATTATTTACATAAATATTACACAAAAACAAGGGCCGTTCTAAACAATAAAATAATAAAAAAAAACATTGGGGAAACTGAATAAACGTATTTATATATATATAAATTCTCTTAAGGTGAAATGAACGTCCGTGGCATAGCAGAGAGGGAGCAGCGGTAGATGCTGTTGTGGTTGCGTGGTTGTTTTTCATTTGCTCCCTCCCCGTCCCCAAAAAACTCCGAATCGGACTCTCGCGTTGCATTAGGCTGCGCTTCTAATGTCCGGGAGGTACATCACTCCGTCACTCCCTATCCCGTGGCGATGTATTTTGTACGTGCACTCTTCCCGTGTGTGGGACTACTCTTACTACTGTATCTTGATGTGGATGACTGCTCCGAAGAAGATATGGTATTGCTACTACGACTACTGCTACTACTACTACGTTGTGGTGTGAGTATGAGCGGTAGGAATGGGTGAAAGACAGCGAGCGCCGGAGAGGGTTAGTCCGCCGGATATTCGACGCGCAGCGCACCTGTAAGGAGCTCCGGGAGCTCTCAGGGAGTGTGGAGCGGCAACCACTGTGCTAATGGCCACTATTGTCTAGCTGTGTCGAGGCGGCGCCTCGGCTAAATGCGTTCCTGGAGCATTCGTAAGACTGCTCGCAAAAGTGTAACAATGTACGAGGAGAAGAAGGTGTGTGAGAGGGAGGGTGGGGGCGATTCGAAACAAACTTGAAATGTGTATAATACAATGAGACAGCGGGATGAAGTAGAGATGGAAAGGTTGAAGGTGAGAGGTGAGCCTGGGATACGATGGCTACCATTTAAAGGGGATACGAGTCCTCAGCACGAACGGGTGACACTTCGGTTATCTCCGGGTCATCGCGTACTTCTACGCCATCAACGCTCCCAGGCTCGAAGGGAAGGAACAGTTCCGGAAGACGGGAGGATTAACAATACATCTAGAATCTCAGCGTACAACGGTTTCTTGCGGGTGGCAGTTGGGTGATGGGTGCCACACTCTACTTGAATCCGATCGTCTCCGGCAGCTCGTTCAGGAATTGCTGCAAAAAAAACCAAACCGATTAGTAAAGGACATCAACCTGACATGAGCTCAAGGTGTTGAAGTCATCGTCTCTACTTACATACTGATGCGGCGAGTGAGTTTCGTGACCGTAGTCGGCCCACTTTGTCAGATCGATTGATGGAAGGATACCGCTCTTGCATGGCACTCGGGGGTTGCTGTCGAGTAAGAAGAACAAAAAAGCGTTGCAAGAAACGTACGTACATCCCCCCTCATCATCCCATCATTACTTACATTTCGTGATCCGGCAACACCATCGGGTAGATTTGCACGGTATCGATCAGGTCAGTGTTGTCGCAGATCAGTCGGGCCAGCTTCGCCTTCCGGATCTCCTGCAGCTGCTCCGGCGTGAAGGAGGACGGCTGGTTGGGCAGCTCGTACCAGAACCGGTCGCCGCGGCGCACGTAGCTGAACTGGGTCGCGATGATGCAGGCGAAGGTCGGCCCCAGCATCGATCCTGGCAGCGAGCGCTCGGAGACACCGCCCGACCACAGATCCACATCAGCCGGGTGTCTGCAAAGAATCCGATGGTCAGTGTTAAAGAAATACAATCAGAGCACACCTGGATCCCGAACCAAAAGAGTCCACTCACTCGAAGATGCTCTCGTAGCGACGCACAGTCTCGTTCGGCATCGAGCCGAACAGCTCCTCGAAGCTGTCGGACGTCGGCAGGCCGCAGAACTTGCGGAACTCCATGTATCCGGGCACGCCGAACTCGCGGCCGCGCTGCATGTTGAACGACACCAGATCCATGCCAAACCGGGCGCCCTCCTTCTTGAACAGATGGTTCGTCACCTCCTGCGTGATCGAGTCGTCCATCGCCTGGGCCACCTGGTTCATCAGCCCCATCAGATACTCGTCGTACACGCCCGCCCGGTACAGATCGTACGGTCGGCGAATCAGATCCGACAAACGCTTGGAGGCGATAAACTTGTGAGCCTTGGACCAGCGCTCGACAGCCGTCGGCAGCAGCGAATGGCCGAACCGGAACGCAGCGGACGCGAACGAATCAATAATGGCCGGGTTGATGTTCTCATCGTACCCATCCCAGTAGCCCTCCTTCGGCGTGAGCAGTCCGAACTTCTCCATCACCTCCTTGCCGAGCAGGATCGGCAGGAACTCGTTGTACGTGATGTGCTGGATGATGGCGATGTTGATGCGCCGCGACTCCTGGAACAGCGTCTCGTCGTCCCAGTGCGGGTTGATCTTGCCGAGCTCGGTCGCGATGCGGTTGTGCTCGCGGGCCAACAGCGTGTGCATGCAGGTCAGCACGAGCTGCTCGTTCACGCGGATCTCGCCCGCCTCGAAGCAGAACATGCTCTTGTTCGGGCGCGTGCACCCCTCATCCGGAATGTCCAGCTTCAGTGGCAGCAGATCCTTCAGCCCGTACTCCGCAAACACCGGGTTCATGCGCAACAGTCCGTTGTAGCCGGTTCGTAGCTTGCGCGTAAACTTCTCATTCACACCGTAGATCGTGTTGCCGTCAATGACGGACGTGAGCGTGTTGAACTGTTGGCGGGAACCGAGCCGACAGCCGGCACGTGGCGACGGGAAGCCACGCACAAAGTCGATACACTTGACGTTAAACAGCCGATAGAAGTAGTCGTCGTCCGGCACGCGGATCTCATTGCAGTACGGGTGCTTCAGGTGGGGTGGGCGCTTGCAGCACTCCTCCGGATCGTTGCGGTTGATCGGGTCGAGCGGGGTCGCGGTCAGCGTAAAGTCGTGATCCATGAACTGGCCCCACGCGATCACAAACACCGTGCCGGCATGGTCATGGTAGCCCTCGTCCGGATGGATCGTGCGCGAGACGACGCGCGACAGCGGCAGATCGTGCCCGGTGATCGAGATCCGCGGCGCATTGATGCCGTCCGCGTACAGTGGTCCGATCAGGCGCTGGAACGGTGTCATCGCTGCGCCCCAGGTCGGATGCTTCAGGTTGTTGCACAGCCCGTCCACCCGGCGGTACTTGCCCGGGCGGCACTCGACGCCGGACAGGAACGCGGGACACACCTCACGGATCAGCGTCTTCGAGGTGTCGATCGAGGGAAGACCCTTTTCGATCTCCTCGTACGACAGGCCGTAACTGAGGGAGCAACGAGAGAACAGGTTAAGGCTGGCAGGAACTGATGTACCTAAGCAACTGGCTAGGGGCTACACTTACGTTCTTGCTAGCTGGATCGAGATGTCCAGCAGCAGCTCGCCGACCGTTGCGATGTCCTCCGTCTTCCAGTCACCCTTCGGCTGCGATACGCGGATCCGCTTCCGGGCATCCAGGTACGCCTGGTTGATGGCATCGTACGTGATACAGGTGGTCGCTTCAGCGTGCAGCGGTGCACTGGAATGTAGCCAAATAATGTAACGAACACCCTCACTCAATCGTTGCTCTGTACATTCACCCGCGCCGCATCCATACTTACATCGTTCCGCGGAACAGGTTGAGGTTGTAGTCGAAGGCGGACGACTTGCCGGGACCGTTCACGTACAGCGCGCACTCGGTTGCGTGCTGATCGAAGGCCAGAAACTGACCATCGATACCGCCGATCGCAATAGCCGCAGCTATTGCCAGTAACCTGTTGGCAGACGAGAGGGAAACAGAGCAAAAACCGGTTTAGCATGGTAGTGTCTTATCAACGCGATAGCTGGCTGCACCCAATTTCGATATACCATTGTAAACGGTATCGAAATTAAGCTACTGTTATTGGCAGTGGCTCGGTGGTGCGTTCGACAGGTGCGCTCGCTCCTACAAGGTCGGATAGGTACGATCTTCCCATTCCTGGACTGTTTGACTTGACTCGGGCTTTGTATTATTGATTGACTTTGACAACAAACCTACACACCCGATTGTGTTGGGACTACTTAATTATGAGAGGGTGTTGTAGTCCAGCAATAATGACTCCGCACATTTGTGGGACTTTTTGTTCAAATCAAGAAGAGGAAGAAAAGACTGGCTTTTTTTCATACGCCTCATAATTTTTGACAATCGAAAACGGGGTGGAGTTTTGAGCCCTTTTCTTCTCGCTTCGCTGCTGTGTGTTCAACTTCATTAAACCTAATCGAGCTCCATAAAGACGCTAATCCCACCCGCTGCGGCCTCCACCTCCCCAAGGACGTGTGAGACATTGTTCCCAATGCAGCAGCAGTTTGCATTTGCCCTACTTTTCCAGCCCAGCCCAGTTGGATAGGTCGGATTTTAGTTTTGTTTCGAACCTTTTTTTTCCATTTCAACGATGGCCGGGAGCGGTTGGGGCAAACCCTTCCATTTGCAGGACAATCAAGCTCGAAGGGCGTATATGTGTGTGTGTGTATCATTGTAGAATCGAACACGCAATACGCGAACCAGTATTTGCGTTCGCGCAACAGTGCCCGGGAAAGACGCACGTGTCAAGGGAAGCCGGGCATGCAAAAAGGTGGCGAAGCAACTAGCTCCCCCTTCCCCCCCCCCCCCCCTCCCAATCAAGGCTGGCTCTCGGAGTGATCTGCAGCATTGGACAGGGAAGGAACACACACACACACACGCGACCCCACAGTGGAGCCACATGTAGTAAAGTGTACTTTCACTTTCGTTAATGCTCGGACTCGACGCACGTTTAAATGCGGTTGCGCGAGCTGGCCGACGCATTGCGTATCTGGAGCACCCCCCCCTACCACCATCTGATGCTGACCGTAGGGCACCTTCCGGCCAACAAGAGGGGGAGGGGGGGGGCTGCTGAGGAGTGTGTGAGAGAAGGGGGAAGTCATAAAAGCAACTCATAAAGGGATCGCTAAAGCCTTGCCTTGGTCCTGCCGCAGAGGTGTTTGCTGCTGCTGGTGCTTGTTAAATTTTTTTCTTCTTTTTTTTCCATTCCACAGCATGACACCGGTGCTGCGCCGCCTCTTGCGGCAGATTTCTGCGTACAACAAATGCGTACGTATCTGCCGCGGCGCATTCTTTGCGCACCAGGACGCGTGATGCTGTGAAAGGTGAGCCGTTGCTGTATCAATACATTATAACCCCTGGCGTGTTGTTTTTTTTTTCGATTGTGCAAGCGATCAGAGGCTGTGTAGTGAAACGAGGGGGGAGGGTTGAAACATACAGAACATGCACACATAATGAACGGTGTGTGTGTGTGTGTGTGTGTGTGTCGCAATGTGCTCTTTTCTATGCAACGTCTTGGCGGTGACGGCGGTTCGCGGTGACAACGGCCCGGATCGATCGAGTGCGCGCATTGATGGATGGATGGGTTGCTCTCGTAACAAAAGCCCACCACCACCACCACGATGTGTCACCACCACAACTGATCCGGCGGCCCATGATTGTTAGGCCACGAAAGCATTCCGGCTGCAGCGGGCCCATTGGCAATCCGAAAGGGATTCGATTCGCATCGCGTTAACCCAGATCGTTCGGACTGGGCTGGCGGATTGCGTCAGTGCCCGTGCTAGATCCCTCGATCACTGCATGAGGGGTGGACCACCTACATGTACATGTAGTGTATGAGGTGTTTTTTTTTTAAAGAGCTTACCAGCAAAAGTGCAAATCCAACGCTTTTGAAAGATATGCTTCACAAACTGCCAGTCTCTCTTTTCCCCCGTTTAGCATAAGCCATAAAGCCGCCATCAGCCCGAGAGAACACCATCTGCGGCGTGAAATGTGATCCGTAGGTGGGTTGGCGGGTTGGCTGGCGTCAAAAACCCGAAACGCATTACGCAAGCGTGTCGGGTTGCGCTCGATGCCAATCATTTGCATTTTGCAAACTAATACCAAAAAAAAAAACCGCCTCCCACCGAAATCGAACACCCAGCGTGATCCCTGAACCCTTTCACCAGCTGGAGAGGAGGAGGAGGAGGAGGAGGAGAGGGGGGAGGGGGGTTTGTGACCCACGCCCTTGCTGCTGCACGCCTAGCGGGACGTTCTTGTCGCGGCGACGGTGCATTCACCCTCGGCGGCGGTACGGCAGCTCACCCTATCTTCGGCCGGCTACCGCTTTCTACCGCAATGGGGAAAAGCACGTGGGAAGTAGGGGGCCTCCGAAACGGTGGTTCACTGCATTCGGGCGGCATCGAGGCATGCATCTTGGTGCGCGCGCGGTCCGGAAATGCGCGAACAAAACGGAAAGTTGGGAAAGATAGCGAGGCGGGTTTCGTGCATGTGACACGCGACTAACGCTCCGGGAGGATGAGCTGGTGGGGAGTGTATGTGTGTGTGTATGTGTGTGTGTGTGTGCTTCCCACTCCCAACAATTAAATGTTTTTTCGTCCCCCCTCCCCCCCTCTTAAAGAGCTCGATACTTATCCTATTTGTTTTTAAATGCTTTTTTTCCAACCAAATGCTTTCGCATACTCCACAAAACAGGGAAACACGTGCGGGGAGCAGAAGAGAGCTGTTTTTGCTGTGGCAGATCGCTTTTCAAAGCAAAGCGTTTAGTTTTCCATTTCACCAGGCAGAGGAGGAAACGGGTACCGGGAGTGCGCTGGGGGAAGGAAGAAGCGTTTGGAGCGTCCCCGCTTAAGGGAAACTCGATCCGAAAACCTGATAGCCCGGGGAAGGAAAGTAAAAGCATTGCATCTCTCGCCTCCCTTTACCGGTGTGTGTGTGTGTGTGTGTGTCTTCGGTGAACCGTTTTGGCTGCGCCTTGTCAGGTCGGCCGCCCAAGAATCGCCCCAAGCAGCGCGCGCTTCGGGTGAAAGGGAAAAAGCGCGACCCGATCCGCACGAAATCCGGTCGAAATCCGAAAAAGGGGAATCCGGTCTGGGACGGGCGAGTGGGTCGCAGGTGCGTGGAAATGAGGGAGAGGAGCAGTTTGAAAGCCGAACCG
The DNA here is from genome assembly GCF_943734685.1 of Anopheles coluzzii. Taxonomy (NCBI): domain Eukaryota; kingdom Metazoa; phylum Arthropoda; class Insecta; order Diptera; family Culicidae; genus Anopheles; species Anopheles coluzzii. The sequence continues at coordinate 841,822 of NC_064669.1, read as the reverse complement.
ACGGCGGTTCTGCTAACCTCTTCCGCGCCCTGCCCTGGGTAAAACATGGACCGCAAGCAAGACGCGCGCGGGGGGAATCGTTCGGATCCGCAAAAGGGCAACGACATCGACCGTGAAATTGGGGACAGCCGTGGCCGATCAGGTTGAGCCCCGGGCCGGTTCGGTGCTAGGGCCCCTGATCTCTCGAAACCAGTTCGCCGGGACGCCTCGGCTTGCCAGAATTGGTCTACCGGGCAGGCAACGCCAACCGTGTGGCGTCCGTGACATATTTTGCTCATTGCTATTGATCTTGTCCGTTGCTTACGGGGTGGGGTCGCCCAAAAGAGAGGGGGTCTTAGCTGAGCTTCCAGTGTTTAGATGGAAATTCTAGTACGTCAGACGTCCTGGAATGCCAAAATGGAGTCAGTTAACAATTTTTGGAGTTGGACCGAGATGTGAAGATTTGCTTCAGAACTGAAGGGACTCAAGGGACTGAAGTGAGTTTATGTAGTTTAAATTGTAGTTCTGTAATCACAGACATCCTGGAATGTCATAAATGAAGTCATAACATTAGTTTCATAACTTTGTAGTTTAACCGAAATGTGAAAATTTATTTCAGAAAATTGAGAATTTGAAGTATTCTACGATGCATGGGGTCTCAATGGAGCTTACAACGTTTAGATCGTAGTTCTGAAGTGTTAGATGTCCTAAGATTTCAAAAATGAACTCATTGCATTAAGCTGAGCACTTTGGAGTTGGATCCAGAGATAAAGATTTTTTCAGAACTCAGAAGATATACATTAAAATAGACTGGAATGAGCTTAATGAACATTTAGACCGTAATTCTGAAATGTAAGATGTGCTGAAATGTCAATAAAGAAATCATTACATTAAGTTGACATCTTCAAGATTGGATCCTTGTGTAAAGATTGATTTGAGAAAGATAGTTTGTAAAAATTGATACTTCTACATGCATGTATAATATGCTATGATATGAAATTGGGAATTGTCAGAAGTATATATTCATCATCACACTAAAAGATCATCATTAGACATTAACTCAAAGTATATGAAGTATGATACTTAAGATTTTGCTACAAAAAACGACTTGAATAGGCTCAGGAAATTGAATGTTTACGGATGTCTGAGATATTGAACACTTCAGAGCTCCTAGCTATTAAAATAGATCCATAATATCTTCTGGAAATCTTGCGAAATGCCCGTAATAGCTGCTTTCGTGCTCGATCGAAGGTTTCATCCGTACTGTTACAGACCTACATTATGATACAATTCTGCTACGAAGCTTCACTTCCAAAAATGGCGAAAAGTTTCCAGTGTACATTTTATGCGGAACACACACAAACTTCACTAGATGCTTGTTTTTGTTTTAATGTACCACCCGCCCCCATTAACACTCCAAAGCATCGGAGAGCCAATCACTTCGGGGGGCAGCAATAAAATGAATAATCAAGCAATACAAAAGGTACTGCAGCATGGCACTAAGGGGGAGAAGGGGGGTTTGATCACATTGTTGATTCGATTCGTAATTTTCGTAGCCACACGTCCGCCCGTCCCTAATGTGAGTCTCGTGTGTATTAGACGGCAGGGTTGCATCATCATCTGCCCTCCACTGCGATACCGAGCCTAACGACAAGCCGTGCTGTGGAAGACGTGATTCGTTTCACTTCAAAGTGCGCAAACTTTCAAGTGCGCTCTCGAGCCACGGGTTGGATCCGATGGATGTGCTTGTGAACTGCACATTTTGGCACACCATTTGGCATTTGTATTTTTTATTTTTTATTGGTGTCCGAGCGAGGCCAATAAAGGGTAGCGGAGGCTTCGGACTCAATCGCAAGATAGTTCGGTGCGCTATCTGACGAAGTGGTACCGCTGTCCAGCCTAATTGTGGTTGGTCGGGGTGTTGTTGTTGTAGTTGTTTTGTGCGCTACAATGTTGATCGTGCTGTAAATTGAATAAAAAAACAACAACAACCCTCCACCACGATCCAAGTGTGGATCTCTTTGCGCCTCTTCAATTTCGGGGTGCCGTTCACTCCTCGCACTAAATGTTAATGCTACCCTCCCCCCCCCATTTTCATTCCCTGCCCATCCACACCGGGTGCAATAAATAAAGTAACATTCCCAGGGCGAAGAAACCCCCGCGGGGAGGAAGGCACACCGCCTGCCAGCATACAAAAGCCTCCCGGCCATCTTCCGAAAGCGGGCGGCCTACCCATCTTCTGGGAAGCGACTGTGCAGACTAATGTGGCAAATTTGCCGATTTCGGGTGGGCGGGCGGGCAGGTTGTGTTTTACGACATGCTTTCGCGCGCTTGGGCAGCATTAAATGCTAATTTTGTGGAGCAAACGGCAAACGTGCGGCATGTCAACCTTGGCGCTGCCGCCGGGCCAAAGAAAGACGTGCCGCCGCTTCTTAATTGCCGCGCAGTCTGACCTGAAGGGGGTAGATGTACATTGTGGAGAGGTGCGCACAAGTGTATCTTGTCGTTTCGGTACATCAGTTTTTGAATTTCTGTGGTTGCGGGTGGGTAGTTACATTTTTTTTTGTTGCTGCTGCGATTGTTCGTACAACATTCCGCAGCGGTTTCTTTCGCTGCTACTTCTGATGTGCGGTTGTGGCCTTGCTCTAGAAATCTTCCGAAAAAGCTCTAGCCCCATCAATTCTTTTGTGTGTTTTTGAACGGCAGAGACGGCACATCTTCACTCAGTTTTGCAAACAGTTTCGCCACCAGTGTCTCCATGAGGTTTTGATGGACCAGACCTTCGGGGTGGCAGAATATGTTGGCGCTCGTTTGTAAATGTTGTTCGCTACACATTCCAGACAATTGGGAATCGCTGATGATAGCAAAACAACATTCTACCGCCCTGTAAACGATAACAAGCTGTATCTATTTATGAATCCGAAAAGCCTGACGACCCTCTGGAGCTATCATGAGCAACGTAGGGCACCATTAGCCTCTCCCGTGTCGTTTTCTCCATCACGCTTGGAAGACCTACTTTTTTGCCTAACAGCTCCTCCAGCAACATTCGTGTTCTCCTGGCTTTGAGAAAAAAAAAAACAAAATCCCCATCTGAGCTCCAAAAGATCGTCACAAGACGGCGGAACGGTATCGAACCACACCGAGAGAACCTCCTGGGGCCCCGATAACAGACCGCAGACCGAGGCAGACGACAAGAACTAATCCCTCCCCCCCCCCCCCCTCCTACCCACAAATCGGGGTTAATGACATGAAAATGGGCGAAAATGGTTGCGCTCCAGCCCGAAGTCGTCTTCGGCGTGGAATGCTAGCGCACGAAGATGGTGACGCCCGGTGTCAAGCACCTGTGTGTTTATGTATGCCGATCGTGGGGTGGCTGTTCTTTTCTGCTTCCACTTCCTCGTTGCCAGTGTCAAGTGAGGTGAATACCGACGAACACGTACGACACACACACACACACACACACGGCGCGCTTCAGGTGACACATGCGTGAAGTGGGTAGGCAAGCTTTTACAGCATGAAGCAGAAGTACAGGCGGCTGGAGGGATGAAGAAGCGAAAGGGTGAAAGCCTGGGAGAAGATACGTAAATAAATAAAGCGAAGCAGAAGAAAAACGCGGTTTGCCGGTGAGGTGGTTGGGAATGCGTGCGAGCGAGAGGGCGCGATGATATACCGCCACCTGTCAAAGAATGGTAGTCTGCCTCGCAGACCCCCTCAGTTTGTTCGCTATCACCATCTCTAACAACCGTTAGCGCGCCTTCTGACTTTCCCTGCTGCTGCGACGATGAAATAGGAGATGCGGCAGCAAGCTTTTTGTCGATAGCGGCTCGGAATATCTACCGCAACGCAACACAGCAGCAGCAGCCGCCGCTAGGGACAGAGAGCTATGACCTTCTTTCCACCAGCCGGAAGATTAGCATTCATCAATAGCGGGGTGCTTTTAGAATCAACGGCACGACACGGTTTGATAAGTTTCTAGTCCTACGAAAGTGGTTAAGCCATCTCGAGTGTGTGAGTATGTGTTTGCTTTTAACACAGCACGGCACAGCTTCTGAATGACATATGAGACATATTGGAAATTGGTTAGCACTTGCTGGGGAACGGTATGACTTCGAGATTACCGTTTTGAATGAAGTACTCAGGAAGAATGTAATTAAAGCTGCGATTGCAAGAGACATATTCCATTATGTACATTTTTATGAACATCTTTGACTAAACTGTTTCATGTATTGTGGGATGATGATAAGATCAAATACCAATAATCGGAGTTGCTGCGATATCCTAGGTATTTTAGGCTAGGGCCTAGGGCCTAAGAGTAATAGCTCGGAGAAACAACAACAATCTCAAAATTATAGACATTGGATGACAAAGATTACATTCAAAATTCGTTAAAGTATTCAAACAACACCAATGTCTTGGTGAATAGTTCAAAGTAAAGAATATCTCAAAATTATAGAGAGTGGATGACAAAGAATACATTCAAAATTCGTTAAAGTATTCAAACATTCAAAGAGTCACATCTTTGGAGCTATTCCAAATAAATGAATGATGGTTCAAATCTACCGGGAAAATCTAGATGAAGATGTAGTTTAGGCTCCAATACAGTTCAAGACATCGCCTTTAGACGTATTTAGATTGGGCTATGTCGAAAAGAAAGTATTCGTGAGTGTATATATGTACCATCTCCTCCTTCAGAATGGCCCGCGGGAGTACAGCGTGACGCATCGGGAACAACCGCTGCGCCGAAGACATCAGATGTCAAATATTACGCTCAAGATTCGTTGAATATTATGTTCCAGATTCCAAAGCGTTCACGACACCTTTTTCTCACGTCCCATTCGATTGAACTATATGCCTGCAAAGCAATCATGAGCGTCTCTTCGCACCATCTCCTCCTTCAGAATTTTAGATCACCCAGGAGTGCACTGTGCCGCATCAGGAACACCTGTCCGTGCCATTCACTCGGTGTGCTGCAACTATCGAACTATTGGGCCCACATTTCACCCAATTAAAAACAGAAACGCAACCCGATTTGCCTACAATCGAGCCCAGTCTCCTTTCCAGCGTCATCATCCTCACCAATAGGGTCGTCTCGCAGACCCGACACGATTGCGCAACCCTGTTCGCTGTTAGTTGGCAACCCGCCAGGCCGCGTCGAAACAATTCCTAGCGAGCTGAGATGAGATGGTGATTTGTAGTGCTGAATGGAAGGCCATCACCTGTGACAGATCGTGGCAAAAAAAAACAAGACGATGGGAAAACGAAGAAGAAGAAGAAGAAGCAGATCCCACTTCACCCGACCGCTGATCGCAGTGCTCTGCATCTAAAGCACCCACTTGGAGCGAGCGTCTTCACGCGAGGGCACCGATGGGCAACGTTCACGAGCACGCAAAGCGCTATAAAGATCGCGATGCGATGACACGTTCCATTTCTACCAGCGCATCAACAACTCATCAACAGCTCCGGCGCGGAGCGGGGCTACAGCAGGAACAGACAGAGGCGCCGACAGCACGGTGTGCTGTGTCGGGTTCCCTTCACTCCTTTCTTGTGTGCCGCGACTGTTGTTTTTCTAGATCGTGAACATTGCGCGAAAATGGCGCAAACTGATCGTGTGTGGCTGTGTGTGTGTGGATTACCCGGGCGCGAGAGCATGGCCTACTTGTATGGCCCCGCGCAAGAGGCATCCACCGCTCCAGCTGGCGGAAGGTTGACGGTGACCTCGTGCGGGGAATAAGTTCTTCTTTCGGCGTGCTCAAACCACTGGCACTGGCTGCGTGTGTGTGTGTGTGTGTGTACCAATGTAGCAGTCGGTAGCTTCACTGTCACTTTCGAAAAACCTTCACCGCATCCTTCCCAAAGCCGCTCCTCCAGCGCCAGCACGCCGACTTACGGCGTTACGGTGCGGCGTTCGTCGCTTGACTGTGCACCGCAGCACGGCGGTTCTTTCGAGCGTTTCCCGACTCGTTTGGTTGTTGTTGCTGCTGCTGCTGCTTTATCGCAGCCAAGAGCTGGAGAAGGGAAGCCTGGTCTTTGTTGCAGCGCTCCGGTTTTGCACTGGCCCACTCCAACACCCGCCCTCCTCCCCGTCGTAACGGCAGTCGTGATCGAAAAACTCGCAATCTTCTCGCGAAATCCTCCGCTGCTAATCCAGCAATCGGGGGCAATCGTTCTGGATTTCGCTGCCATCATATTTACCGTTCCCCATGCCGTCTCCTCCCCCCCCCCCTTGGCCTTCCTTCCTACCGCGAAGGTTACCCCAGCGAAGGTGAAAGGGATCTCGGGGCTGGCTGGCCCGCCCGGTGACTTACCTGATCATGCTGGCTGGCGAACTGCGGACTGCAGCAGGAGTTGATTGCGCACGGACGTGACTGGGTTGAGTGGGTATGGGTGAGCAACGTTTCGGGCCCTCGCGGGGAAGGCTCCACTCCCGCTCTAAACGCACCGCTTGGTTACTGTCTAAACGCACCACACTTCGGGCGGGACACTTCTGGGAAGGTAAATTCACCACACGTGCACCACACGACCGCGCTCTGAACTGTTTTTAACTTGTTTTTGATTTCGCCTGGAGTTTGTGTTTTTTTTTAATGATATAAATGAAGAAACAAAAAAAAAGAGGATATCAGACACACTGCGAAATAACGTGACGGTAAAAGAGGAACAACCCGGAGATGAACCCGGAGGAGAGGAAAAATAATGTACAAATTGTTTCAAACGGAACAGAACAAACTAACCTAAGGCGAGGAGAAATCTCGCTGTACGAGCTCCACTTCGTGCAACACTAACTGACTAACTGACACCACAAACTGGGCAAGGTCTGCACTGCGAAAAAGGCACACCCGTTGCCGCGAACGGTTCAACTAGAACTGAGCGCACCGCATGAATTCGACACGGCACGTAAGGCTCCGCGGTCGTCGGTCGTGGCTCCGCGATCGTGGCTTGCGTCGCACGCGCTGGCTGGAAGGGGCACGATGGTGCGCAAATTGTAGCTGCCGAGTGGGGGGGGGGGGAGGGGGACTTTTTTAGGGCGGCTTGGGGATATAACCATGGCTCAAAAGGAGCCCCAAACTGTACATAAACTCTCTCACACGCACACACAAACCTGTCCATTCGGATGTCTTTTGTCCCGTGTCGCACGCGAACCCGAAAAGAGGCGACTCGAAGAGATAAAAGAAAAACTGGCCTCTCCCTTTCTCTTTTGCACACACACACATACACGCACGCACGTTTTATGCTGCACACAGTTCACTGAAGGAAGACAGGTGGCGAAGGAAGAAGGGCAGGTAAGGTAAGTCTTGAGGAAACTGGCACTTTCCGTTCCGATTCCGAACCATTTGATTCTTTCTCTTTGCTCGCTTACGCTACACGATGCACTGCGGCTTGTTGCTAAAGAGTCACGGGAGAGGAGGGACTAGAGAGGTGAAGGGGCGAAGAAATGAGGTTGCCCGTGGTGATATAAGAAGGTTACCACCCCGACGGGTGCACAGCTCCCGGGCGGGCAGATCTGCACAATCGGAACACCCGGATCCCGGTGCGGCGCAGGCTGAAGGTGGGGTTCGTCGCTTGCTTGCAGTCTTTCGTTATCGATCGCGCTTTTCGTGCTGGTGGCGTGGCAATGTGGCGTCGGCACTGGAAGCGGTTCTGAACCTGAAAGCGAACCTTGTCACACCGATAACGCCTGGTAGGTTGGGTGAAATGTTTGGGTTTTCCTTTTAACACTTACAACAACCAAAAAAAAAAAGCATGCGGAAAGGCTTGGACAGCGTCTAGACGGCGTGCTATGCGCACGCGATGGTTTGTTTAGCGTATTTTTTTTCCGTCTTTCGAACACGTTTTACCTTGAAGCGTTCTGCCCTTCTCACTTCCGGATGGTTTCGGTAGCTTTTTTTTTTTCGTTTAGATCGACACACGACAACGAACCGGCTTGAACTTGGCTTTCCTCTTGCTGTTAACGCTTGAAACTAAAAATGGGAAGCTTTGAAACCAAAAAAAAAAGGACACCATTTCCCAGCCCAGTCGAGCCTGGGCACAGAAGCGAGTTTGTTACGAGCAAATGCATACAAATCACTCATCTTCTTCGACCGGAGCCGGGGTCAGTTTATGGTTATGATATGGCCTCGGTACTTGCAGTGGCAGTGAGGGAAGGGTAAGGGAAGGGACCTGATGTAACCAGAACCACTTTCGCCCGTACTGCGCGCGCTCTCGGTGCGATTGCGGCTGTTTTTTTAATGGTTTTCGTTCGTTACAGGTCGCGAAGCGTGCCGGTCGGCGCTGATAGGAAGCGGAGGCTGCGGTGTTTTTTTGCCGTTGCCGTACCTCGATTGGTGGTTTGATAAAATTCACTTTCGCTTTACTTCGCCAAGTGGCAAGTGTCCTGCGCCAGTTAGGTAAATAGTGTGCTTCTCTCACTCTCTCTCTCTATCTCTCTCTCAGTCTGTCTTTTTCATTCCATGGAAATGCTGGTGGTGATTCACAAATTTAAGATACGGCACGGGTTGATTGGCCGCGACCATTGACAGTCTCTTTTACTACACTGACACGGACTATTCTAGAGGGCATTGGTGGGTCAGACTTTAGCTTTCCGAAAGTTAGCTTTTGCACAGCGAGGCAACGGTTGTGAGCTTCCGGCTGAGAAATATTGTCGATGCTGGTGGCAACTTGATCTTTTTAGTGCGCAAAAGGTGATGGCGATTGTAGATCGACAGCAAGTGATTGCGACAAATTTTTTACCAAACGATCAAAACGAACAGATTTCGTTTATATCAAGCCAAATCAAATCAAATTCAAATTACAGACGAACTATGAAATTGCAAGCATTGGAATTTCAAAACGTCTTCATGTTTTAGGAGTCTCCAGGCAGTAGCATAAAACATGTGTAAACAACTGTTTTTCTTAACTCAAAAACAAACTCAACCAAACTGATAGGGTTTGTGTTTATCGTTAAAAATCAATTGTGTATGGTTTGAAAGCAATGGGTATGACAATTAGCTCTCAAATTAATAATTGATTATAATAACACACCAAGCGACGAACCCTCGCCTTACATTGAGATCATTAGGCCGAAAATTCCGTACTAAACCAAACTGATAGGGTTTGTTTTTAATGGTCAAAATCAATTGTGTATTTTTTGAAAGCAATACGTATTGCTCACACATTAATTATCGCTTAGATGGACACACCAAGCGACGAACCCTCACCTTACATTGAGATCATTAGACCAAAAATGCCGTACGTATTGCAGAAAACTGCAAAGACTCTTCTTTTCGACTCGTTGTAAGTTATAACCAAAGCTGCAAAGTAGCAGAAGGTGCTCCAACAGTTTTTTAAAGCAAATATTGAACACAAAAAAACTCCTCACGTGTAGCTAGAAATTGAAAGGGCAGTTCACAAAATGGCAAATATCGAGCCACCGCGCTTCTATGTGCCAAATCCGTCCTTCTCAAGCATTTGTTACGAGGTTAGCATTTATCCGATAGCCAACGCGAATACCACCCCAGCAAGAGCCCCATTCCTTACATCCCGAAACGAGCCGGCCAAATTCTGCCACCGAGCTGCATTACGGGCCGCTCCAAACGCCCTGCCGCAAACGGCCGCCTGTGCCGGGTGAGAAAGTAAGTCGAGCCCATTTATAGATAGCAAACACCCGGGGAGGTTGCCCGGCCCAGGTGTCTGCGGGGTGGGTCGGGCAGCAATGTGTTTGGCCGAAAGGTCGTACTGCAAAATTCCCCTTCACATCACGCCCCAAAATCCAGAGCATTGAGTTTATGTGTGTGTGTTTTTTTTTTGTATTTTGTTATTTATATGTATATTCTTTTTTTTCTCAACGATAGTGTGACGCGACAGACGTCAGCGACCAATATTTATTTGGGCCCCGGCCTGGCCTGCAACGTGGGCTCTGTGTGTATGTGCACCGATAGCGATCGCATCCAAAATAGTTTTACTGCCATTATTTATTCGTTGGCCGCGAGCAAACCCCCTCGCTCACGCCCTGGCGACCCGACCCGACTGCTGCTTCGATTCTGCCGTGGCGTCTGTCCCAGGGTTGGACGGAACACACGCATCGACGGAACGGCTCCCGCGGGGCGTGTATTACATAATACACCGTAATTCGGGGCTCCCTTCGCCCCTCCCGGGCAGCTTCTGCGCCCCCCCCCCCCCCCCCCCCCTTGCAGTCTCGCTGCCGTTCGTGTGTATGCAGAAAACTAGAATACGGAACGCGTGACGTGTCAGCAGTGTGGTGTGGTGGTGGTGACTTCTTGCCGTGCCGCGGGCGAAGGGTTCAAGCTTCAAAAGTACAGCTAGAGGTCATTGGTCCAGCAGTGGACGAAAGACCGGACCGGGGAGAAGCAGAGCGATAGAGAGAGAGAGAGAGAGTAAGAAGGCGAGACCGTGCATAAAGATGGAGTAACCGAGACGACGACAGAGATACCACGGGGCTTCAGCGGCTGGCCCATTCACCATTGGAGTTCGGGTCGTTAGTCACCGGCTCGGTTTTGGTCTCGGTTCTATTTCGTGATCTTATTAGCTCCTCCACTGCTGCCCCGTCTACGAACTGTTGAGCTCTCTTTTGACCCGACCCCTAGAGCTGGTGGGGGTGCGTTTGGTGGCGGCGGTGAAGATTAGGCGTCCACCCGGTCCATCGCACCGCCGCAGCTCTCGCACCTATTCTGCATCGCATAAACAACGTCTTGGACCTATCGCGACTGATCAACCCCGTACAAAAGCCGCACACCGACAAGGGAAGGGAGTTGGAAGGGGAGGGGAGTGACTTCAACGCCCAAACAAGGCGAACAGTTAGGACGCTCTAGCCGGTGTGTTTTCATTCGGTCGAATCAAAGTCATTCATGAATTTATTTCATTAAAATTCTCGCCTGCCTTTCGCCCGGCGTGTGTGTGCGCGCGCGCGCGCGCGCTCGTTCGCCCGCGATTGATCCGCAATTAGAGCCGATTGGATCGCCCGGAGGTGGCGACCTTTTCTGTGGCGTGGCGGTGTTGCCGTGCCGCGATCGGTTCGATCGATTGGACCTAAGGGGAGTTTGTAATTTCCCAAACAAAATTAGCACCCAACCGAACAGCCGTTTATGCCGTTGACGCTCCGGTGCGAAGGAGCGTGCTCTTGCACCGAGTGAACCTGTCGTCCGCTCGAACAACAGGTGAGCGGTCATGGGGGGGGGGGGGGGGGGCAAAATTTGGGGACTTCCCACTGTTCGCACGAAACACAAACGCCGAAGGAATGTTCCGTCGCCCGAACGGAGGGAAAGCATCACCAGCATCACCTTGGCGGACGGTTTGGCTCACTCAGGTTCTCATGGTCTTGGAATGTTACGCATTGCCTTGGCCGAACGAACTGCTGCACGCTCTTTTCGTCTGCATTTCACCTCCCCTTGCGCTCCCGTCTGCTATCCCGCGTTTGACAGCTCTCGTTAATGGCATCAACCAGTGTGGTTGATATGCATTCGGGTTCGGTTTTTGGTTGTTTTTAGTAGCAGGTGACGGTCAAACAATATATCGAGATCGCACCGCAGTCGAAGATCTTGGCGAGTGGCACCCCGGGCACCGTTTGGTAGGCTAAGCCCGGTTTAGGGTTGATGAGATGGTGTTTTGAGCAATGTCTGATGTAATTGAGATCGCGGCCGAAGCCGCACATGGATGACGAATTGGGAATGCTTGATAGCTGTGACCCGACCTGTGACTCAGCCTTTTGGGATTTCGTTGTCTCTAAATAAATGTGTTACATTGCAAATGAGTCGTTAAGAATCTTTGACAGGAATCTTCAACGATATAAAGATTGACTGATGCGCTTTCACGATTGATTGAGGTTTAAATATCTGTTTGAAATCTCCAGAGCCTTCATTTGTCATAATGAAATCATTCTATCCTATCATGACATTAACTCTTAATTAAAACTCTCCTAAGAACCTTTAACAGATGAATGATGAGTTAAAATTTTACACAATAGGATCGATTGCATTCTGTCGAAAGTCGTCAGGGGTCAAATTTGAACGTAATAATATCGTCCAGTCTTGGGTGGAGGTGTCCAGGCTTGTCCATACTTATTCAGACTCATCCGGAATCGCCGGGATATCCGAGATCTTACCCTTCAGAGATGTCCAGGCTCATCCGGAATCGTCGGGATATCCGGGACTTTCTCGTTCAGAGATGTCCAGGCTCATCCGGAATCGTCGGGATATCCGGGACTTTCTCGTTCAGAGATGTCCAGGCTCATCCGGAATGGTCGGGATATCCGGGACTTTCTCGTTCAGAGATGTCCAGGCTCATCCAGACATCCAGACAGACTCATTCAACCTCCTCTGGATTCACAGCGACTCATCTAAAATCCTCATTCGGATTCCTCCAGACGCATCTGGACTCATTCGGGTTCGTCAGGGCTCATCTGGATTTACCTCAATTTGTCCGGAATCTGGTTTTGATTTGGAGTTGGATTTTGTTTTTTTTTTTTTCGAGACAACTCCATTCCAGATAACATAGCACTAAGATCGATATGAAAAAAAGATCATTCAAAATATGCCTACTAACATATTACATTGCCTGAAAGAGTGTCTGGCTGCTGCGCGGTACAGATAATAATCTCCTTTTAAAATTGCTATATATATCGTGACATGTTACGGTACGATTGCATCACATCAGAACCACGATAGACGCCGCTCCTACCATAAAGATAACACCAACGGGCAACATCTAACCGCTACCTGAGTTAATATTGCGACACTGCGCACCACCATGCGGATCAATGTGGAGCTCATTTTCCTATCACCCTGGTCTGGTCTGGCCCGCTCGCTACCCAGCCAAACGATGAACGATAAACCTTGATCGAAACTGCAAATTTGGACAGATATATTGCCCGTCCAGGCCCGTTGCTCTACCACTAACCTCGCACACTTGTACCGCGAGCACCCTAAAAGCAAGACGCAAGCGATTAACGATCTCTCGCTCTCTCTCGGCGCTCGCCGGCATAAATCCACCCACCTGCGTATGCCCACCCGCGAAGGATACGTGCCAGCCAGCCAGCGCAACCATGCGGTGGTAACCTAAATTGTCTGGCCACTCACCTCCCAGCGCCCCGGCTCGGACAACCATTAGACGGTGGCACTTTGGCTTTGGGGGAGATCGCGATCACGCTCAGATTGATTTCACCTTCGAAGCTCGCGGTCAGCCCCAACACGAAAGGACCCTTTTCAGACATTCTCGCTGGCGTGTGTGTGTGTGTGTGCAATTATAAAGCACTGCGCGCGCGCACCCGGTATGCTCGCGTACAGGGTGTACACCACACCTTTACCTTTACCTTGTACCTTCATACTGTCCTCGACTGCTTCCACGCGGTCCAGTAGCGTTCCTGCCGTACCGCACCGAATGAAACCTTGTTCCAGTTTTCGTTCTTCGCAGTTGTGTTTTTAAGCTGGCAAGATTCCCATCTCGGCAGGATCCGCCTGCGGGCGGTTTAGCGTTATGATCGGTGACCTTGGTACACCCTTGGAACGGCACCAAAAGCGCCGCTCCACTGGACGGTGGTGTGGGCAGCAGGCAGTGCCCCCAGGGTGCCGGAGGTCGCTCCCTATTTGTTTGTTTGCCGGGTGTGTGTGTGTGTGTGTGTGTGTGTGTGTGTGTGTGTTTGTCATCGCTCATTCGTGGCCGACGGCAGGACTCCGGTGAGACCGAGCGCGTTTCGAGGGCGGTAGCGCACGTTTTTGGCAGCGAACAAAGCGGGTCACAGGGTCGGTGCGTTGTTGCATTCGCTCCCCAGCGTCACACACAACAACGGCGTGGCTTGTTGACGTTGTCAAGCTTTTTTTTGCTTCAGTTTTTTGTTTTTTGGGGGGGCTCTCTTGCTACGTTTTCTCGAGCGAGGACGGGAAGGTGTACGCTGCGTGCGACAGATCATGTCGCATTTGGCCTCGCTTCGCAATCTTGTTGCCCTTTGGCCATTGCCCGCACTCCTCTTTTCTCCCCTTTTGCTGGGACCCCGGATCGGGAGAGCTGTGCGAGTGCTGTGGGTGTCGTGGTTGGTTGCGGTGTGGAAGAATTCGCGACTTTTTGACCTGCCGGACCGAAATCACCATTACCACCATTGCCACCACAGCCAGCCCAAGCCGCCGGACATTTCAGCGCATGCATCCGCTGCAACCCCAATTATGCACCCCGTTATGAGGAGCGCGGAGAGCGCGGGGAAGCTGTGAGGGGCAAAAAGGAGCGGGCCAGCACAGCCGATCGTGCGTGTAGAAAGTTGATCGACAGGATTTGCGGCCACCTTCGGTGGCCCGACCGTGGTTTGGGTACCGGCACAACCCCACCCGCAGTCGTCGCGCAGCGCACTCGCTCTCGCTCGCTCCCGCCTTGGTCGGGCGTTGAAATCCTTCCTTCTAGGTTCGTCGCGCACGGGCTTCGCGCTGCCGTGTCAAAGGCTGGCCGAGCCGCATGGAGCAAGGAAGGCCGGAAAGAGGCGACGCCGAAAAAAGCAAAAAGGAGCACCGCCGTACCCCCGTCGCCCCCTGGTCACTTCGCTTAGGATGTCGTTCGTTTATTGGAAACGATTGCTTCAATTACGAAATGTAGGTTGCCGACTCGCGCACGAGATGCAATTTTGTAGCTGGCCTGCGTGTGTGTTTTTTTTTCTGTGCCTTATTTGCACGCATTTGTTGTGTGCGTTTTTGTTGTTGTTGTTGTTGTTATTTTGTCAGCCATACCATGTCATGTAACATTATTATTTCTCGTCCCCTGCGCAATAAGCGTCAGTGGAATAATGTTTTTAGCGTTGTTGTTGCTGCCGCTGTTGTTGTGTGTGGTCTTCTCTGGCAGTCGTCATAAACAAGGATGAGGTTAGGAGGCAGATCCCGGGAGGGTTGGGAAAGGGGCAGAAAGGAGCGGATAGGAGGTTTTTATTTATAGTATTTTTTTTTTGTACGATCACATTGCACTCGGAGCCGCTGAATTGGTGCAGTTCCGATCCGGTCGATGCAATTGGGCACTAGAGCGTAGGGTGCAGCAGTTGACACCTCGGTTGCAGCACCCGAAGCTCTCAGGCGGGTGGGTGGTGGTAGGGTAGAGCCACAGCTTCCTTTCGTCGGTGGTTTATTGGGGGTTTTTTTTTTGCCCCACTCCATTCCGTCCCGGGTTGCAGCGGCGATGGTGTAACCATTGCGTGGCGTTTTAAAATGCATGCTGCCGATCAGGGGCGAAATTCTGCTGGAATTGCAGATAAGCAGCGGCTTGGTTGGAATTTATATACAGCTCGGTACCGTTTTAATTGTACAACTTAATATGTTGTAATCCGTTTTTGTTTCATATTGTAGTGTTGCAACAAATAAAAGCGTCACAGAGCGATCGCTTACCGAACGTACTTGATGGTCGAGCGGCATCCGCTGTGCACTACCGTTCCAGTCGTCGTGAGTTCAAACCCTGTGCTCACGCTATGGGATCTTTAAACAAAGCGCGCTTATAGGTGGTGTTACGCGTTTGGTAGTTTTAAAGGTTATATATATTAATAAAAAACAAGTTCAATGTCATTGTAAAAATCTACTATTTTAGCCTTTGTCTTAAACCTGTTGACCATACAGTGGCGGCAATCATTTTAAGAGCACACTCGCAGTTTTGTCAGAAGCATCTAAGCTTTTAATGACTTTTGATAATTAGAAAACTGAATAAAATGTGACTCAATGAGTATATTTTTGATTTATGATTTTTGAAACGCAGAACACACCATAAGCGTATTTTAAACATTGAGCAATGTTGTCTTTTTTTTTAAAGAAACAATCTCTACTATAAGGAAATTCAACATTTCCAAGCGGGTGTGCTTGTACGAATTTCTGCCACTGAAATATTATTGCACAAATGTATGGCATAACATGGGTACAACACCCAGGTCTCTACTCCCCTTCGTGTCAATATTGTTTGTTGCGTTAATCCCGTCCCTTCCAAACCGCCAGGCAGGGTCATGGTAAACAACAGGGTCCGTGCCTCGTGTATTCGTCGATCGCCCTAACGCGTACGCCTCTGCGCCTGTTTTGCGCCCTCGATGATTGATCAGAAAATAATGAGGCTGCGCGAGATGATGCTGACAAGCGAGTGACGATTCCGTTCGGTAACTGTGCACGAAACAGCGATGTAAACATGTTGTTCGCGTGTGCATATGTTGAAGGGGGAGGGGAATAAATAATGAAAATCTTCAGCCGGAATTTCTAGCGCTGTGATTATTCGTTCGCAAAGCAGGGATAACCTTTCAGACCGAAACTAACAACCTTCACTGTACCATTAGCGCAACGCCGTGAGTGCAGTGAGTTGGATAGTCTTTATCGAATTTTAATGCTCGTCTCGTTAGTGTAGCATTTTTACGGGCTCAACATTATCAACTGTATCAACGTCCTGCGTCCCAGCCGCATCGCATCGTACAGAGCTGCCCCCCCAAAAAGCGGCGAGCAGAAAGTACCGCGCAGGCAAATGGGAACGGAAAGTGCGGCAATGGCAAAATGTCACTGCCCCGGTCGCATATTGCACAATCTGGTTCACGCGCCCAAATCCTGCTGTGACCCTAATTTGTATCTATGTCTTTTCTTTCTGTTTCTGCTGTTTTTCTTTTCTTCTTTTTTCGGTTCTCCGCGTATCCCTCGCGGGCCGGCCGTGTGGCTTTTGCCGGTACAACACACACGCCGGTACGCTGTTGCATATTTTGTGGGTTTTTGTTTTCTTTAGACCCACTGCAAGGCCAATCTCTTTTACGCTCCAAAATAAGGCGCTGAGAATGGCGCTGAGCGCAACACCGCACCACACACAGTCGTCCCCCGATGGTGTGTAGTGTTGTGCCTTTGGTTACGCAATCGTAAGGACTTGATTTGTCACGAAGCGGTATGAGAGAGTGAGAGAGAGAGGGAGCGAAAGAGATAGCGCAGGAGCACAAATAACAACATTGACATGATTATTTGGGTTGATTATTTATTTATTTTTGAAAAGCAGCAGCAGAGCTATTTGATTTCTGTTTTTATTATACCCAACTTTATTTTGAAGTGCACCTGTATCAGTTTTAGTAAGACGAAGAAGAAGAAGAAGAAGAAGAAGAAGAAGAAAAAGCAAAATAGCTGCTTCAACTCAACAATATCAATATTTATATAGAAAGAAAACTTTAGCAAATTCTATACCACACAGAGTTATCACAGGGATTTGAACCACCGCCGCCTGTTTTAATTACCTTCACACCCAAAAATCACAACCAGTCGCTTTGTCCGCTCGGCTGTCGAGCCAGCCACACAGTGAGCGCGCAAGATGCCAATTTGAACAGCGTCGTCCCCCGATCAATCACACTGCGCAAACACAAACAAGCCGTTCGTCAAATGACAAAAGGTTAATCGTTTACATTATGCCACATACGATTAGAGCCCGCTGCATACACTCCCTCGGCGTGGCTTTGCTGCGTTGCGTGCACTATTGTATAACGCGTACGCGCACACGTGCATGCGTCCATGCTGCATGCCTCTAATGTTCAATGTGCAAAGCCGCTCCTCCTTTGGCCCCGCCGGATCCCCTCTTGGAAGTGCGCGAATGCGTTGCGTTGCTCGCAAAGTAAAGTATAAAAAAAAACAAAAAAAGGGCAAAACGGCAAACGATTTAGCAGCAAGCTAAAAAAAAAAACAATAAGGTCGCTGGGCCCGTTGGGCACGCGCGCTCGCGGGCAGGAAGTTGTCCCCCTTTTGCGAGGAGGGAGAGGATATGCTGGGCGGGCGGGATAGTGCACTTTCACCGTGGCCGAGCTGCAGCTTGCAAGCTGCGCACCGGTGGTTTGATCGTGTGTTCGCGAGCAGCAAGATGATCGGGAAAGGGGCGCGGGGCCTTTTTTTTGTGCTGGTGGACCCCAACCAAGTAAACAACTATCGCCCCAACCAGGGCTGCACAGCACAAAGAAGAAAAACAAATCATCGAACGGTGTTTCGATTTCTGACGACGCTTATGGGGTCACACACACACACACGAGCGCGCGCGCGCGCCTGCACACGTGGGCAGAAACTGGGACGCAGAGCCGCTGCGAGATGGTCATTAAGGAGCGCTCTATGCTCTGGGGTATAGACACTTGGAAATATGCGATCCTGTTAGGCACACATGCGCACACCAAAAAGCTCCCCGCCGATACTTCATTTATTGGCTGCGTTCTCACGCACAATCAATTATTTCGCAACGCGCCAACGTACCTTTTACCAGCCGCTTAGTGGGCCATTCTATGTTTACACCCGGTTCGGCGGTGGCGGCCCTTGCACTGCCCGCCCCTCGATGGAGTACACCGCACTGATTTCAATACTCTCTCCTTCGGGCGATAAATATATTCGCCCAGCAAGTGCGTGGCAGTCGTTAAAATCACCTAGCCGGTTGGTCAAACGTGACTCAAAAGCACCCGTTCGGTGTCGCGGTTTGGCCGATTTTCGCGCGCTCGGCAATTGGTGAAGGTTTGGAGTTTTATTGCCACTGCCTGGCTTGCTCCCCAGTCGCAGTAAAAATCGGCCTTGCGCTGTGGGCGCTGCTTTTGCTGGCCTGAAAAAACGGCAAACTCCCGGCATGGCGAGTTGGCATTTGCGACACTTTTTTGCTGTTGCTGCTGATCGCACCCTTAATTGATGACGCGCGAGAGCGCAATTACTCCAACGCAACGTGATCTTCCCGATCGCATCCCTGGTGTAGCCCTCGCCACACCTCTCTAATGTATCTACGTCTCACCCCTTCCTGTTGTCCCATTGCCTAAGAGGCTACGATTATACGATGTACATTCTCTTTATCTTTTACAATCTTCACAGAGCGGCTCGCGGTGGAAAGGGGATTTCATGCGATTCGTGCAACCTCCTTTCGCCCCTAATGGCAGATATTAGACCGGCCAGCCTGCTGGTGCAATTTTCCCGCCACCGCTCGGAAAACTAGAACAGCAGCAGCGGCAATGCGGTCGATAAAGGCTGGTTCAAGAAGCCGCTGACCGCACCACGTCACTGCTTCGAATTGGTTCGAGTTCGATTCGCGCAAGCGCAAGCGACGAACCCCCGCAAAATCGCGAAATCGTCGCTGAGAGGCGGCCACTGGTGTCACTGTGGCACCACCGCTGCAGCATCATCGATCAGGCTCACCCGCCCGGTCGGGCCATTGTTGCACTGGATCGGGCTGCACGTGTGCTGATGGCATGTGCGCGCGCGCGCATCACTTCGCAGGCAATCGATCGGACCGATTTGTGCGCCCAGCGGACAACGATCGTTCGCAGTGCAAGCAACTGGGGTGTTCCTGGGGTGGGCAGCAGAGACACCCCGGGCAGTGCCGGCGGGACAGCGGCATCAAATCAATCTGCCGAGTGTGCGCGCCGGTTGTGTAATGTCCACCGCGGCATGACTTTGGAGTCCTTGAGACTCGCGCCTTGCGGTGCACGCAAACAGTGCGGAAACTTGCGCGAAAAGAGGGGATTTGCCGCGTGAGATTGCGGAGATTATGCGAGCATGCCGCGGACTGGGCGCTAATGGGTTCCGTGGTGCTGTTGTGCCCTCCCCACGACCGCACGACCCGACTGAAGGGAGCAATTTGTTTAGTGCGGACTTCGTTTGCAACCTGCAACAACGAGAAGAAAAAAACAAATGGTCGCAAATCGTTGGCAGACGTTCTGACGTGCTGCTGACAGGCTGAGAAAGGGGCAACAGAAGTGCTGTGACCTGGGATGTTGGACGTAAAGCACTCGCATCGCTGCCAGCTGACTGCGACAAGAGTGGGGCTTTAAACGCGTTGTTTCAAAAAAAAAAGTCGCTGGATCTCTTCAAGAAGCTTCCAAACGTTCGGCATTCGCCCTGAAGCTGTTTATTACTGGGGCAGAGCAAACATCATAAACAAAACCCACTTCAAGCCTTGAACTCTCTGCAACCTTCAATCACAAAATCTCATTTAGGAGCATCATCTGTTTTGAGCAATTCGCTTCGGTTAGGCACGATCTTCAGGCAATTGCGCAGTGGCCCGATCTGTTTACAGCGTGCGTGCGTGCGTGTTGGGCATCCCGGATTTCCGACCCGAGCCCCTTTCAATGCGACATCTTCATGCAAAAACGCGTCACATCCCATGACGCCAAATCCCTCCACATCTCGGCACTTCGACGATGCGTGGAGCCCGAACGGGCTGAGTTGCCCTGCCGCGCCAAAGGCATCCGGCAAGGCCATTCCCTTCATTTTTCTTGCCGAACAAAACATGTCAATTATGTTCTTCAGAGCACGTTGCACGTCGCCCAAACTCCACACCGCATGCGTTGGGCCGTCCGACCTCAGCCTCGAGTGAAGGACCTGCGGCCAACTCCGGAACGCACCACGCGGCAACAAAAACAAAGGCGCTAAAGGATGCTGGGCGTGCGCAGCAAACAAACGGCGCAAAACACCAATTCCATTCGCGGCGGAAAGGAAAGGCAATTCAAGATGGCCACACATCACACTTGTCCTTCGGGTTTGGCTTGGCCACGACGGTTCGGCCGCTCGTTGGGTCGGTTGCACCAGGGCTTTCTATCGCTGTTTTAAGTTTTTTTTTCTTCTGCTGTGCGCGCCTTTCTGTCTCACCCGCGCGTTCGTCCGCCGGGGGCTGATTTTGGTTCCTCCCTCGCGGCTCTCGTGCGCGATGAATTTTTGCGTAACCGATTCCACGCCGGCGGCGGCGGCAACAGCGCCAGCAGCACAATATCTTCCTGTTGAGGGGCGTTGGGAGTGGGAACCGACGCGGGGGTTTTTTGCACATTCGGCGAGTCCGCGCCCACCGACCCATTTGTGGGGGAGAGGCATTTGGAAGAGAGGGTAGCGAAGGAGGAAAACAATGTTGCCAATGCGACTGGCCGGTAGCACATGCCATGGCGCACGGTCTGCCCGGGAGGTGACACCGGGCGGCGCGGCGGATTCGGTGGCGGTGTCTGGCCTGACCCTGACCTATCGGGGACTGAATTGCCACCGGATGGTTGTGGGATTTGGGCAGCAGAGCAAACTGATTTGCTTCGCGGGCTGGGAAGGTTGCAAAGATGTGGTGTGATGTGTGTGTGTGTGTACGTGTGTGTGTGCGTTTTTACTTCTCGCAACTTCTCGATGCTGGTAAGGGTCATTGCTGTGCCCTTGCACAACAAAGACGCGATTGAATTTTAAACAACCAAAAAGGTTTGAAAACTGGAACATCTTTTGCGAGTGAAGTAAGTGTGTGTGTGTGCCTGACATCCTTCAGCCAAATTTTAAAAGCAGTTTGAAGTAGCATCTTCAAGTAGCAGGCATCAAAGAGATGTCTTTGGAGCAATGGTAGGCTCTCAGGATCGGTATCGACAGCTAAGAATTGGTCTCGAGCGTCATTACTCCAACTTCAATTCCGAGTAAATCCCACCCAGAGCCGTCTGAAGCAGTCAGAAAGTCATTGGAGTGATCTGAATCAATGGAACCATCGGAGGCGTATGGAGACGCAGCGGAGTCATCGAAACTTTCTAAATCATCGGAGTATACAGAGTCGTCGGAGTCTACAGAGTCGTCGAAGTAATCGGAGGAATTTGCACCATCGAGTCCTTGGGAGTTACCGGAGCCAACGCAACTGTCGGAGTCTTCGGATCTCTCGGAGCTTTCGGAGTTATCGGAGCAGTCAGAGTCATTAGTGGAATAGTCGGAACCGTCGACACCATCGAAGTCGTCGGAATTGTCGAAACCATCGGAGTCAACGGAGTCATCCAAGCCGTTCGGTGCCGTCCGAAGTCAATTACGGGCTAAGAGCATTGCACCTACCTTCCAGAGTCGTTTCCGACAGTAGTGGCGTCGTATTCATTCGCAGAGCTTACCCAACACTACGTTGGAGTTCCCAGACACACTTGCACTTGGCGCGGCGAGTTACTCGTTACCGTGCCAAAGGACCGCAAATCCCGCAATCGCGCTGGCCGAACGATGAGTGTATGTTTGTGTCTGCTGGAGGTTAGCTACCGCACCAATGGGTTTTGCCCATTATCGAGCATATCGAGTGGATAATGACGTTTCAACAGAGCGCGCGCGCGCGCGCTCGTACCCGCTCCAAATGGCCGGCGACACTGCTAAGCGGCGGACCGCCATATTTGGCGGACCAGCGGTTTGGTCGAGCTGAAATAGGGGGAAACTCATTAATTAAATTGATGTGTGCAG
Source organism: Anopheles coluzzii (assembly GCF_943734685.1). NCBI lineage: Eukaryota > Metazoa > Arthropoda > Insecta > Diptera > Culicidae > Anopheles > Anopheles coluzzii. Next base: position 819,713 of record NC_064669.1, on the reverse strand, counting down.
ACAAACAGCTGCAACAGGGGCAAAGAATGGGAGATGCTGGGAATGGGGGTAGAGAAGCAGAAAGAGGTTACGTCTAACGGGCGATAACCGAGGCAGCGTTAATCACAGTCGTTAATTAAGGGTGACAAACCCGGTATCGGGTACGCTGTTTTGGAAGGGCGGGCATCGGGCGGGGAAGGTTATTCGTAAAAAAAGTTCACTCCCTTCCGTCTGGCAAAGGGCCACCCCGCTGGCGACCACTCTGCCGGAGAGAGGGCTCATTAGGCGAGAAACATCCCATAGCCGGGCGCGCGAAGGATCGGTCGCTAGAAATGCGGCCGGTGACGTTTCAACACCGCCCGCGCCAATCTGGTCGTTGGCTGATAAGCAAGCGAAACGGGGGGGGGGGGGGGGGAGTTTGGGAAAGGGTTGCCAATTTATAGAACGGATACGAGGGGCCGGTTCGCTCCAAATATCGGTCGGCATCGTTCGAATTCAAGGTGAACGTAAGCAGGCGTGAGGAGACACGGGCGAAGAACTAGTGCACTGTGGAAGCGGCCTATACAAACTTCAGGATAAAAATATGTTTAAATAGATCGTAATGTTTTCTATCGAAGAAGGATTTTAGGTTCTATGTAGGTTTATGCTTTGTGCAACGACAACAAGGTTATTTACTGTGTGCTATTCCCTATTTATTTACCTTTCTAAAACACTATTAACATTGAAAATCAAAGCACTACTTTTTCAAATATTGTCGTTGAAAGATGATCCTTGAAAGATGTAATAGTATATACTTCAAAGCGGAAATATAACCAGCATTGAAATTTAAAAATAAAACAAACATTTTCATCCCGCTCTGGATCCACTGTGCAGTGGGGCGGTGAATGGAGGGACAGGTAATAAAGGACGAATGAGGTTCGAATTCGATTTCGCTGATAGTTGTTATACCGACAAGTGTGCCGCTGCTTATGTTTTTCATACTGCATTCACTAACAGACGTGCGGTTACACTAACCCGGGCGTCCTTGAGGTTCGTTGGTTGGCAAAAGGGGAATGGGTAAGCAAAACTTGTTAAGCGTAAAGGGGGAGTCGCCGTTTGGGCAACGATAGCTGTCGAGTAGGCAAGCATCTTGCGCACATGCATTCCAACGAAAAGTCCGCAGTAGCAGGACATCTTTGCTGCAAGTGCCCCTCAGAGGAGGTTAGTTTAGGGAGGGGTTTTTGTTTTGAGTGGATGTTTCGGACCTAAGAAGACACGAGAAGTATCTCAAAGGGAATCTTTTTTTATGCGGAACTTTTCGCATGACGAAGTAAGGCAACTTGAGCACTTGAAACATTTCACGGAAATGTTGTAGGTTAGATGGGGGATTTCGAATGCTCATTTTCATCCAGATATAAATCATTTATGTTAGTGTTATCAATCAGCTCCGCACCGACTCCGGAAGGTAGGTCCGTCCAGCATTATCCGTAGTCATTCGGAATCGTTCGGAGTCGGAGTCGTCTGAAGCCGCCCAGAGTCATCCGAGATCTTTCGGAAGAGTGATGGTAAAAATGAAGGTTTCGTCGGAGTTGATTAAGGCTAGCTCCGAAGTTTTCTGGAATCGATTCCGGATAGTAAGTCCGGAATCAGTTTCCGAAATTGATTCCGGAATTGGCTCCGTAATTATTTTCGAAATCGGAAACGGTTCCGGAATCAAAATCGGCACCGGAATCGGAATTGGTTCCGAAATCAGAATTGGCTTCGAAACAGAATCGGTTTCGGCATCTGCATAGGAATAGGCATTTGGGTCCAATGATGCTTCGTATCGATAGCCGCAAAGAATCAAAATTTCCTTGATCTATTTTCATGGAGATTTCCGGAATGATTTCGCTACTGAAACTTATTATTTCAATTCACGAACTTCCGGAGCTAATTCCATTTCTGGAGTCAATTCTGATTCTGCCACCGGAACAAATTGCGAATCCCGGGTCGATTCCGATTCCGGAGCCGATTCTGATTCCGGAATCTGGAATTGGCTCGGGAATCGGTTTCGGAATCTGCTCCGTAATCGGCTCCGGAATTGATTCCAAACACGGAATCGGAATCGGGTAGGTCCGATTCCGAGCACTCACCACTAGTTTGGAGCCGTTTGGAGTCGTCCGGTATCGACAACAAAGGCCTGTAAACGAAGTGCACGCGCGGACGATTTCGAACGACTCCGCGAGACTCCGTCTCCGGACGATTTCAAACGATTCCGGGAGACTCCGTCTCCGGACGGCACTAGTAGTTCGAATTTAGCCGGAGTCGGATCGGAGCCGTGGGTGCGCTCCAAAGAGCACATCACTAGTGCAGATCTCTAATTGGAGCTTGAAATCTCTTTACCATGCATGGCCTTTGAATCTTCAAATAATGTACATCAGAGTTGTGGTCATCATGGTGAGGCACAAACAGAAGAAGCAAAAAAATCCGCACCCACGGTAGTGGTGTAGTACCTGGCAAAACTGGCTGCCCTAAAATGTATTTATTAATCGTAAAATTAGGTTACGTTTATTCAATCTACCATCAATTCATACGTGCGCAAATAAACCGTCAGTAATCGTAAAGACGGGAACGAAACGGATCAAGCATCATGCGGTGTCCTCCCCCTTTTTGTTGTGTCGCTATTCCTACCTTCATCTTCCTTCTCCTCTTCTTCTTCTTCATCATTATTTCCGCACTTTCTACACGCAGAGCAAACAACCAAACCTGCATTAGTGAGCTATTTAGTGGGGGTGGGAAATGAATAGAAAACCATAAATTACACGATTATACGCTGCTGACACATGTGACACAAAAAGAAAAAAGAAGAAGAAGAAAATGATTCGTTAGCAAACACAACTTTCTATACACGTGATTTTTCGCCGCGCTGCGCCCCGTCGGCAGGGTGTATGGATGAGTTTATGGTTGGGTGTGGGTGTGGACAGGTTGCGTCTACTTCCGAAGCCCATACTAACGGTTGTACAGCACACAATTTCGTCCAGCGGCTCGTGCTGAGACTCAATGGAGCCTCCTGGCCAGGGAGCATCATTTGGCTCATGTTTCCGCACAACACAGGATGTTAAAAGAACTGCTCAGGGCTGTGTTGCATCCAGACATCGTTCCCGAACGCACGCTCAACAGTATTTCGCAGCACTGTGCTGTGTTTTCGTTTTATTTTGGGAAGAACATTCTAAACTAATGCATTAATGTTGTGACCTCACAGACTGTAACGTCTTGAAGGAGGTTGCGACCGTAACGCAAAAACGCGACTCAGCTAAATGGATGACGTTCGAATGCCTATGTACAGAACCTCGCGGGATTAGTATACTGCCAATGAGCATACTGTTGCATTCGGAGGGAGCAAGCAAACAAACAAATAGGTAAGAAAATGATGGCCACGTCAAGCGCTAGTAAAGGTGACACTGGATCGTGCCCTTTTTACGAGGGTGGTGGTGGTGGAGGCGGTGCCAAGATGTGTGACGGCATGCCCGACATCGGTGGGGGCGGTGGGGCCGGCCCCGGTGGCGGCGGAACGAACCCGCCGTTCGGGGCGGGTGGCCACCCGGACGCGATCAAACCACCCCCGGCGGCTCCTTTGCCCCAGCCGCCCATGGTGGGCGGCGCGACGCCGGCACCGTACGTGTGGTGGTGGCTCGGGGCCGGCACCATCGTGTCCGCGGCGGCCGGAGGCGGTGGCGTCCACTGCATCAGCGACGGCACGGTCGGCGGAGGCGGCGGAGGATTGGGCAGCGTCGGTGGGGCGGGCGGCATCGGCATCATCGGTGGCCACTGCTGGTGACTGCTGCCCGCTCCACTGCCCGTACCGGACTGTGACCCACCGCCTCCACTACCCCCACCACCACTACTACCACCACCACCACCACCGCCAGCGACATTCGGCGCGGACAGCGAGTTGCCCATCAGGGAGGGCGGATGGTGCGGGGTGGCCATGAGCGGTCGGGGCGCCGACCGCGGCTCAAACATATTGTACGAACCGCGCGAGCCTCCTCCGCCACCACCGCCGCTTCCCCCATGGCCGTACCCTCCTCCTCCTCCTCCTCCTGCTCCTCCTCCGTGGTTGGACTCCTGGGGCGGCGGCGCCTCGCCCAGCTCCGCCATTAGGCTCATGTACTCCTCGTCGATCTTGGTGACCGCGCCGCCGCCGGCCGCCGACGGTGGCCCACCGTGCCCCGGGCGCTTGCTGCGGCAGTCGCGCGCAATGTGGCCGGTGCCGCCGCACGCCGAGCAGACGATGTTGTTCGTAATGTTCGGCTTGTCCGGGCAGAGCCAGCTCTTGTGCTCGTTCGAGCCGCAGTTGTTGCAGCGCGGCCCGTCCGTCTCGCGCAGCGTGCCGTTCAGCTGGGCCAGCTCGCGCAGCTGCATCCGGCGCAGGTCGTTGTGGCCCTCCGGCACCTCGATGCCCTGCCGGATCACGTCCTTGATGCGGTCGACCGCCTTCTTCACCGCCTCCGGATTGCTCGCGGTGATGAACGCGTGCAGCGGCTCGTCCTCGCCCGGCAGCGGCTGCCCGTCCTTGCGCCCCACCTTACCCTCCTTTACCGAGCCCTTGCCGCGGATGATGATCTTGGCGCCCGTGTCCTTCTCCATCGCCTTCAGCGTGTTGCCGCGCGGCCCGATCAGCAGCCCGACGAAGTTGATATCGGGGTACTCCTCCTGCGGGATGAGCACCTTGTCGCTGACGCGAATCACTGGCGGTCTGTGGGCAAAGCGAAAGTAGCATTCATGAGTTGCCTTCTCCATCACCCCCTTCATCGCAATCACTTACTTGTAGTCCGACGGCGGCTTAAAGTCCGGATTGAGCGACTGCATGCGCTGGATGAGCTGGTGGCGCTGCTCCTCCAGCTTCTTGCGCGTGCGGAACTCGCGCGTGTTCAGCCGCTTGCCGTCGCTGCTGTAAATCGGTTCGGGCGACGGGGACCTGTTGTTTGCCACGGTGGTGGGAGGTTCGTGGTGCAGAAAAAAGTGGTACAGAAAAAAAAACAAAACATAAAGAACAGCAAACATGTATTAACGCCGCATTTGGGTGGATGCGCGGGGAGGCGAAGGTGTGGCGCACACGCCACAAAACTATCGACACCTCCGCCACGAGGAAGATGCAGAAGAAGTAGAAGAAGAAGAAGAAGTAGGGGATTCGCTTTCGTCACACGGACGGAAAAGAGAAAGAGAGGGAGAGAGAGAAAATCGAATTATTATCATCTCGTTAGCGCTCGTTGCACGTTTTTTTTTGCGAAGGATCCCACACATATTATTTGCTGTGGTGGCCGCGCCCGTGTCGGCGTCACGGATAACTGAAAAGTGATCATTAATGTTGCGACAAAGTACACAGTGCTAGAATATTAAAAGGGGGGGCGGGAGGGATATATCATATCATCATCGTTATCATCCTCATTAGTTGGTGCGTACATAGACACACGCGCGCGAAAAAGGCGCACACAGACACACATATGCACCGGCGCTTTAAATCCTTTGGAAAAAACGAATTATTTGTTATTATGCACAGTAACGGCTAGAGAAAGGTTAAAACATCCATTTTTGTTGTTGCTGTTGCGGTTGTTGTTGTTGCTTACACTGCATGAGCTGAATCTGTGTGCGTATGTGTGAGTGTGTGTGTGTGTGTAGGTGGGTGTGTGCCACTAGACACGCCAACCCGGTTATCCTGCTTCACAGCACACAACGAGAGAGCAATAGGTGCACACACACACACACATACATTACAGATTTCACCCAAAACGCCTGTCTTTTCAAACAGCGGCTGTGTTGCTCGAGCAAGAAGGAATTTGAAGGTAGAGAAACAGAGGTAGCGTATTGTGGTGCCTGCATGCCTGTCTGTCTGCCTGCCTGCCTGCCTGCAACATAAGTTATGTTATGTTAAGAAGGGGGGGAGGGCCTTAAAAAATCAAATTATACGCTAGTGGAACTGTGGAAATGATTAGATTAGAATGTTTGCCAGGGCTTAAAAAAACGGGAAAAGTTCTTTGCATTAGAAAAGAGAAAGAAAGAAAAAAGGAATACGTTAATATTATCCTTTTAAAATCTACATTAATATACGCTGATACGCTTTGTTTGTTTGTTTGTTTGTTTGGTTTTTGTCTTAACGCTTCTCTTGATGAAATGACTCGTCAGGAGACAAACGCTGCCACATACACATTTTTACACAAAACCACTCAGACGTGGTCCATGACCACATCCGGTGAACTTTTACTTTTTGATCCCGTATATGTTCAGTTAAAAGCATACACATATGCTACTATGTTCATCCCAAAACGGTTCTGAGGTTCGATCATACAACAGTTTTGCACAGTACGCAAATCGATTAGTGAGACGAGGGCCTAAAGCTGAGAATATCATAATATATAATCGTAAGAATGTGTCAATTAGCATCCATATGGTGAAATTCACACTTTCCTGCGTGTCACAACGGGCAGAGGGCAGAGATCAGCATAATGATACGCTCATGGGAAGGGACTGGTTGGGTGCTGGAAACGCCCGGGAATTAGGCGCTTCAGTGAAGAAAAAAAAAATAGACAGAAACAAAAGAGATTACAAATATACGAAACACAAATACAGACACGATGATCTCGACACACAAATACAGACATGATGATCTCGAGAAAAAAAAACAGTTGCAAAAATCCGATTATCTGGACGCGTGGAGAACGCTTATACTGCAACTCTTTGGCACAGTAACTTCGAAAAGTAATCATCACTGTGAAATGATTGTGTGTTTATTTAGGGGCCAATAGGGTTTGTTTAGAAGTGTGCGTTATGTGCAGTGCTGCAAAATGTCATAAAAAAATTTGACCGAAACAAGATATATGTCAGCGTCACGTACACTAAATTGTGATAACCAGCAGTAATACTCAAAAACGATCGGTGTGACCAATACATGCTTCGTGACATTTTTGCAACCATCGCTTGGTCAGTCACTATGCCATGACTTTTTTTTTACTGTAATCAGTTCTACAAAATGTCACTGACATAGTCATGACAAATTCTGGCTGAAACAAAATCATGTCAGCGTCAGACTACTGTGATGATCAGAGGTGAGACACAAAACAGTTGGTGCGACTATCACATGCTTGGCGACATTGTGTGCAACCAATTCTTGATCAGTCACTTGGTCGCGTCATTTTCTGTCAGTGATTAGCACGATAGTCATGGGAGATATGCGGTGCTGCTTGCTAGTGGCTTCATGAAACAAAATGAGCATGTTTTCTCACTCTGTTTGGCCCGTGCAGACAATCAAAGCAGATAGAGGGAGAAAGAATGCTCATGGGACCACACGCTAAGTATATTCCAAGAATGTCGTGATTATAACCAACAGAAAATGTCGTGACCAAATGAGTAACCAACAGTTGCGTGCTAAACAAAATGTCATGTGATTGACCCACTAACTTTCTCTAACCACTCTCTTCCACTCTCTTTCACTAACGAGTCTGACCTCTGATCATCTCAATTTTGTACGTGAGCTGATTTGAGCTTCGCTTCAGTCCGGAGTTTTGGTGACTGAAACAGTGACATTTGGTAGCACTGTTCACAGCCAGAAAAAAATCATGATTATGCTTGCGCCGGTATTAAGCTCAGCTCGGGTATTAAGCACTCGCACGTCGCGTTCGGAATGTTCGGAACGCACTTTCATTGAGTATCAGCAATGAGCATCAAGCTACCACGGATATGTTCATTGTTTTCGTTGGTGAACATCTCGTGATGCTCATGACATTTTGCAGCACTGGTTATGTGTCACTTCCACACGCCCGACACACTGTGACAACCGAGCAAAACACGAAAACAATCGGCGCCGGTTGGGTTGACGACGACGTGGGGCGGCGGCATGAAGGATTCGAGGCACCGACCGGGCGAAGGCTCGATCGCTTAAACGGGAGGATGGTTCGTTAAGGCTTGTCCACTTACGTGTCTCACTCCACAGAAATGCGGGGAGATCGGTGGAACACCGATCCGCAGGAGACGAGCTGACGTCACGAGACACAAAACAGAACGATTCCGGTGGGCTAGAGGGCATATTAATTTAAAAAAAAATCAAAAACAGAAGAAACACGGAACAGTTCCTACACAGTACAGTATCGCGAATGCCAAAAAAAGCCTCAGCCATTCTCATGGCTGTACCAACAACATACGAGAAAATATTCAGACAAATAATTCCCTTCGAGAAGCGTCGGTCCGCAGCACGTTGAAGAGTAAATAGCATACAATTCAATTCTGTCGGATTGATTGCCATGCTTGAACAACGAAGCACAGACGCATTCGGAAGTACATTTTGTCCCCCGGTTGCCACAAAGGAAGGTAGCAAATGCACTCGAGAGCTCGAGCGAATAAAAGGGATGCGACGCCCACGCTTCGAGCAATCTTTACGAAACCTATCGAAAGCAAGAGGGAGGGGAAGAGCGGGTGGAGTACATCGTGCTACTCCACCAGCAGGACCATGCGCCATGAACAGGCACACGTTGGAGCAAGGCAAGAGACCAATGGCTGGAGGCTGTAATAAGGTTCGGTCACGGTTAACATACTAAGCACCGGAAGCAAAATCTAACCTTTCCTCCGGATTCTGCGGTATCATGAGGTCGCCGGTGCGCAGCTTGCGGCTGATCTCTTCGATTTGCAGTTGCACTGAAAGTAGAAAGAGGAAACTCGATTAACACACACATACACACAGGGCCTGTGTCAGAGATGGTACCAACCTAGGTAGGCTTCCTGCTGGTCGGGCGTCAGCGTCGACGGCAGCACCGTCGGCATGCCGGGGATGAACGTTTTGTCATGGTCGCTACCGGCCCAGCGCGACTTTTTCTTGCGCCGGCGGGCGGAATCGCCGCCCTCGCCACCGCTGCTGTTGCCGTTGCACATCGCCTGCGTACCGTTGCCGTTGTCGCCTAGAAGCAAGCGAGGGAAAGGGGCGATGGAGTGTTAATGTTGAGCCACACAACGCTACCGTATCTGCCTTTTCATATTCAAGGGAGGTTTTTTTTTTTAAATTACTTGCTATTGTTTCCGCTAACTGTTTGCCGAAACTTTCTGCTATCATGTCTGGGACAGAGCACGCTTTACAATAAAACTCCTTTGGGATATAAACCATCTAAAATAAAACTAATCTAAACACTTTTAACAAGCTTCTCGGTAGCTCACAGGCCGCTGTGCACAATTTATATGCTGCTCACCATATGTTTGATGTACACTATTTTGTCAATCTTTCCCTTTGCATTGCAGCATCTGTTAGCCATCAATATACGGCAACCGATGCCGCGTTAAACAAATGCTTTCATATCCTTCTATTCAATCACTGCTCAGGTGCCCATACTGTTATAGAATTGCCCTACAAACAAAACAATTTTCTCAAAAAAAAAAAACATACAAAAAACCTCGTATAAAAGACACTTGGAACAGAAACAAAATTGTTCAATTAAGTAAACCTCGGCTCTGCGACGAGAAGTAAATCTGCTTATTCATCCCAAAGACAGCGGGACACTTTTGCGATCGATCCCGTATCCGGCAGCAGCATATCATGTTTGAACATGTTGACGTTACCCGATACTGCGGCGCTTCTCGACACGTCTAAACACGGATTCATTCGAACTTCCCATGCCGCTGCTATCATGCGAGATTGATCGTAAACGCATCGCTCAACTGCTCGACCATTTGCACCAACTTAAACACAAAAAAGGAAACCACCCCCACCCGCCCCAACCTGCATTTACCTGTGAAGTCGCCCAGCATTTGCGCCGACATACCTTTCGAACCGACCGACGAGCAGCTGTTCTCGTTGTGCTGCTCGAACAGGGCCTGCTGCGTCTGGATTTGCTGCTGCTGCGCCTGTATCTGCTGCTGTTGATTATAACTGTTAAGTAATTTAGCAAAATCGTTCGCGGTGGACGCCGTCATCAGCATGTTCGAGATGACGTTCTGCGTGTACTCGATGCTCTTGTAGTCGTATCGGTCTGGGCTGTCCATCAGGCCGCCTCCGCCGCCGCCGCCGCCGCTGCTTTCCATCGCCCGGCGCCCATCGTCCGCGTGCTCGCGCGACCGGTGCCTATGGTCCCGATCGTCCCGGCTACTACCACCTCCGCCACCACCACTGCCGCCACCGCCACCGCCGCTACGGTGCTTGCGGTCCCGGCTGCGGCTGCGGCTGCGCCGCTCCCGGTCCCGATGGTGGTCGCGGTGCCTCCGGTGGTCCCGCTCCCGGCTGTCGTCCCGCGTCCGGCTGTGCCTGCGCCCGCCCCCGTGCCGGTCCTTGCTGCTGCGCCGTCCGCCACCGTCCCGCCGGTCGCTGCTGCGCTCCCGGCTGCGGCTACGGTGCCGCTCCTTCCCACCGGACGAGCCGCTCTTCTCCGAATGGCGCTCCTTGCTTTCCTGTTCGCTGTGTGCAAGAAGGTGTAAGGGGTGGTTAAAATCGTGTGCCACATTCCAACCCATGCTCGTAACGCAGGGCGGGGACAGGCAGTGTGCTGTTACACCTCCCCCACCCCCCCGCGCGTGCTTACCTTTTCCTGTCACGCTCTTTGTCGCGGCCCTTGCTTAGCCCGCTGGCATTGTTGCGCGATTTGCTGCTGCTGCTCTCGTAATCCCGATCCTTGCCCTTACTCTTGTAGCTCATCGCATCGATATTGCACTAAACTATGTTACAATTTATTTAAAAACAATACTTAGAACCACCACCAACCACCAAGCGACCACGAGCAATAAGACCGTGAATGACGTATTGCCGTAAAACGACTGTGTGCAGCTGGGAAGTGGGGGGATTGTTAAAACTTTGCTCCAGAGCAAGCCGAATCAACGTTTTGACAGATGCGCGAAACGGCTGGCGGCGACACTCTCTGAAACGCACTAGCTTTGGGTAGGATTTTAATTTATTGCACGTAAACTAAAGCACGAGGTAAAACAGTTCTTTGCATTTGTCAGGTAAGGTTGCTCAAAATCATGCGACTAGAACATTGGGATCAAATGGCTATTTTTTTCAGAATCAATCAAAACCGCTATGGGGCGAAACGAGCGGCCATATTTGATTGACGGTTTTGAGGCGAAATCAAACGGCGCATTGGGTTGGCTCATAATCCCTTTGACCAGCCGTTCATGACAGATGCTGTGACAGCTGAAGTTTATGTTTGTTTACGCTTAGCTGCTATGCAAAAAAAATTGTACTGTGTTCCCGAGCACAGAATTAAAAGAAGAAGTTTTCCCGGGTTACAATTCTTGATTTGCGTGGATTGAGAGATAAGAGGTTTTATAAAATTGGCAGTTGTATTATTTGAATACAAATTGCCCCAGGAAAGGGTCAAGTAAAAAAAAAAACAATATTTGGTTAATATGTTAAAAGCATCAAAATGTCTAAATTAGGTCAGAACTTCGCCGCATGCGATTTTGCCGCATGCGGCAAGAAAAGAGTTTTCGCAATTTTCTAGCTATTCAAGGTACAGTGGAGCGCCGTTTATCCGGGCTTCTCGGGACTTACCCTCGCCCGGATAAGCGAAAAGCACGGATAATGAGTCAAATAATATATTTTATCACCAATTCCTTATTAATTTTTGGAAAATTATCTAATTTTTTGATAAAATAACCCCGTTTTTAATAACTACATGTCTTTCCAATGAGAATATTTGAAATTTACCTTGAATTATCGTGTCTTTTGTTATGAGAATGTGATCTTATAACCGCTTTTTCAAATATCCTCCTCATAACGCAATGTCACCTTTGTATTGAACTGTCATTTCTCAATAGCACGGATAAACGGAAAGCCGGATAAAAGGTACCCGGATAAACGGCGCTCCACTGTATTATAATGATATTTTGTTGTTTCTTTATAAAGATAATCATTCATTGATATGATTTTAGGCATTTGACATCTGAAATAAAATCACATGCGGCGATGCGGCAAAATCGAATGATTTTGATTTTGCCGCATAGCCGCATGCGGCAGATTCGCAAGAGCTGTCATTAACGTCAAATCCCATACAAAAGCTTGCGGCAAAATTGCATGCGGCGAAGTTCTGACCGCTGCCTTACCATATTTTCTACATTAATCGTATTAATGTAAAAGATTTGTGGATTGAACTGCTAAGTCAAATAAAAACTATCAATTTCTAACAATTATTTTCAAGTTTCAAGTTGGTTCTGTAGCTGAAAATCGTAATATTCGACTTGGGCGGATGCCTTTGGAACGGATTTGTTAACATAAAATGCCTATTCTTAAGAAAATGTGGCCTAGAGTTGTCTTATTAAGAATTTATATTTTGGAAAATAACGTCAAGGCCAAGTTATATTAATAGCGAAAGACATTGTCCATTGGAACAAATAGATGTTCTTCAACATGAAATAACAATTTCAGGGGCTTCGGTAATAAAATTAAGAAGAGATGGTAGGGGGCCTTAAAATCTTCAAACCGGCTACTATAGCTAAAAAAATATTTTAATATTGATTGCATACAAAATTATCAATGCAGTTAAACCCGTACAATTGTTATTAATTTAATTGGTGCAAAATGATGACTGCTGCTTTCTCGATAAATTGTCAAGCTGTTCATGATATGCTCGCCAAGCTGATCGTACCTTTTGTTTGGACATGCGGATTGTTATGGTGTCGTTGACAGATGCCATTAAGCGGTTACGTTACAGTCACATTGCGGGGACGGTACTATGGGCGAAATCGGTATTAAGAATTATGTACACAGAAATTTTGTCCTGACAATCTTCAACCACTGTGCTACCTTTAATTACATTTGAATATAATTTAATTTTTGCTTACAACATGGAGCGAATTTGATGGAAATAGCGGTCCTACATTGCCAATAAATGTTGTACACGGTTGTATATCCATGCATAGGTCAACAAACAACAGCAACCCGTACTGTCAAAGTGACAGATCAGAGCGGGTGCGACACGCCTGCCGTTCGCCGGCCCAAGCACAGTTGCGCTGTTTGTACTAAAAATCCCCCGCTCACCCATCCCCGTATTAGTACGAGCAAGTGTTATTGTGCGTTTGAACGCGGACCGTTCAGTTTCGTAAAAGTTTTCGACCGGATTGGACGGTTATCACCGGCACTTAGTGTTCGGTTGCGGGCAGCTAGTTTTGTTGTTTTTTTTTCGTGGAAAAAGTGCCACTTCCTTCAACATGCAGCAAGTGTTGTGGAAGAAACATTTCGAAGAGCTGTACGGTACGGTGAAAGATATACTGCACCTCCACGCGTACGAGGATTGTACGATCGTGTGCGAGGGCGAGCTGTTCCGGGCGCACCGGTTTTTACTGGCCAGCGTGAGCCCATATTTTCATAAAATTTTCTCACAAAATGAAACAAACACAACTGGTAAGTTTTTTTTTTAAATGTTGCAATTGTTAAGTTCAATTTTGTGAAGTTTAATTGCGTTGTGACGTCATTTATTGGAGTGGGCCAATAGTCAATTTGCAGAATCGGATACCACACGTTCGCACTTGTGCGAAAGTGTTTGAACCAGTACTTCGAACAGTTACACACATACACACGCACAGAGCAGTCACATTGCAGTACTATGCTGTAAAATTTATCACAGTAGCGTAGATTTACAGTTGCAACGAAGGTTCTTTTGAAAAATGACAATAAAACCTTACTTTGTTATGTGGCGAAGAGTTGGAAAATTCAAAAGTGTCGTTCACGAGTGGTTGAAATTCATTCGAATGCTTTCAAGTTGGTAGCTAGCTGAAGCTAGAAATTCAGTGCTAGAAATGCATAATTTCAATGATGTAGAGCTGTTGGAACTATCGCATCGAAATGAATGAGCTTTCTACAAGAATTGGGAAATTTTGGAAATATCCATAGAATATGTATTTTTAGAGCATCTTCCTTTAGCAATTTTGCATTGCCTTTCTTCGATTAAACTGTTTATTTGGCCTTGATTTTAATCTCTATAAGGAGCGCATCATGCGCATCAATAAACATCTTACCGATGCGCAAATCGGATTAGTCACAAAGAGCTAAGCTCATATCTGGCTACGGAACGCCTAGGACCAAACGATCCTCAACGATCGTTGGCGCGAGCTATAGTCATTCACCATGCGTCATATGTGGAACAGTTGTGGCTGATCTTTGTGGAGTTTGCAGTTAAAGTTGTCACCTCAACTAACCGCTTTGAGCTGAGCGCTGCACAACATCAATGCACAACTGCGGCAAACACTGACGCATATCCTAGCGCACGGTACGTTACCGTCCGGGCTGCAGGGGTAACCGTCCTATCTATCCTATTCCTATATCTTCCTACCAAACAAGCGTGTATTGGGCGAACCCAGGCGCGCCTATCTGTATCGCCCAATGTGTGCGGCCGATACACGGGAAAACATCTTCCATTACAAATCATTCACAGATAGATTATCATGTCTTCTTTCGAGGCAAATGATACGCGCGCCTCCCCCCTCCCCCGTCGCCGCTCCCCTGCCTGATGCGCCTGTCGTGTTACTTATCGTGTTGTACACGCATAACTATAGTTGCTGCGCCGCCCCGCCGTCCCGAAAGCGCCTGATACGGGGTGCAGGGAGACGCATTTTCTCAGGGCTCCCGGGGAAAAGCGAGGGGAAAGGTAACTTCTCTGAGCCCTTCTTAAATTTCGTGTCTGTGTGTGTGTGTGTGTGTGCTGGCGTGCGTATCTTTGTACACTTGTTGCGATGGTTCAATTGTACAAATTATCGCCTTAGCCTTTGAGATAAAGGCTCCGAAGTGTGTAGATAAATTGGCTGATATCGCTGGTAAGGTTCACACTTTGATAAACGGCGGAGGCGACCGAACCGAACCCGAGGCAAAAGGCAAACGCCGTGTGTATCGGCATCAATTGGGTAACAGAAGTTATCAAGCGTTCGACAGGCACACCCGGGCTGTAGGGCAACTATCCTGAGGACATCGGTAACGCCCGGGTCCCCGAACGGGTGGGCAAAGCATCGCAGAGTAGCATTATCATTTCATTCGCTTCCCGGGGCCAACCCCCCCCCCCTCCCCCCGGCCCGTCCGTCTTCGTCTGCGGCAGGGCCAGGCCGGGTGGAGTGCTGCGTGCATTTGAGACGGCCCACCGGCTATCACACGTATATTAAACTGATATCAGCGAAATGAAGTGTGTCCCCGCGGGATTACTGCTAAACAGATTTATCATTCTTCGATATCACGCGCGGGTGCGTGCTTGCGGGGAGGAGGGGGTAGGGCGAATATAGACCGATTGTGTTTCGATATACATACCTACATGTTGGTGCCACATTGTGTTACTGATTAGGGCTCGTACGGCCACGTGTCCGGCAAGTCCGGCGACCACTTGGAACCACGGCTTCTGATGTCCGCTCTCTCTCTCTCTCTCTCTCTCTCTCTCTGATGTTCTGTCTCTTCCTCCAGTGGTGCTGAAAGATGTCTCGCCGCACGTGATGCGCATCATCATGCAGTTCCTCTACTACGGCGAGGCGACCATCTTCGACGGCGATCTGGAGAACGTGGTGGCCGCCGCCGAACATCTCGACCTGATCCCGGTGGTGGCGATGCTGCGCAATCTGGGCAAGGAGCAGCAACCGGCCGGCCACCACCGGTCGGCCGCCAGCTACCTCGGCTACGATGCGATCGCGCCCGACCAGGCGGCCACGCCGCCCCGCCTAAGCGTACGATCGCAGTACATGGCACCGCACAACCGGAAGCGCATCGCGCCCGACTCGGACGACGAGCAGCTGCCCGAGCGGCTCAGCCCGGTGGAGCTGACGATGGCGGCCAGCCGGGACCTGCGGGACCCGTCCGGTGCGGGCGCGGTCCAGACGCCGACGTCACCACAGCAGCACCGGCCACAAGCAACGAACCCGCCACCGGAGCAACTGTCGCCCGGGCTGCAGGAGGGGCAGGCGTCGCTCCGCGAACCGGACCTACCGCTGGCGACCCGCGAAGCGACCGACTCGCCCCACACCACCTCCCAATCCTCGTCGGTCGACGAGCGGGACAAGCTGTGGAGCTACTACGACAGCGTCGGGCTGAAGCTGCTGACCGACTCGGCCCAGTCGACGCCGCTCGCCGACGCGGACAAGCGAAAAGCGACCGCGGGCAGGGCCATCGTGGGATCGGCCGGCAAATCTGCGCCAGGTAAGCGCAACTGCTGGGAATTGCGGGGGGGGGGGGGGGGGGGCGTGAAAAACGTCGTTAGAAAAAATGCAAACCCATCCCCAACACGAGGAGCATTTTGCGCTCATTATCAAGTGCTGTGTGTGTGTGTGTGTGTGTGTGTGCTTTCCAATAGTTGCAATAGGAGAGTAGTCGGTGTCTCACTGCACAGGGCCGAGCAGGATGGGTTGGTTTATCCTCGGAGCCCCGGAGATAAGCCCCCGGATGATAAGGTTCGCTGTTTACTGTTTACAGATTTCGAATATCAATCATTTCTCGTCCTGAAATGACCGCGGGGGGACGGTGTGCGCTTTGCATGCATGCATGCATGCATGCACCCAACCTTTCCCTACTATCCCCCCCCCCCCCCCGCCCGCCACTGGCCCCTTGCCACAGATAGCTTTTGCGCAAGCGCTCGCTCCGCGCGCTTCTCGGGCTCAATACACTCGCGCTCAATATCATAAATATTGTTCCTCCCGATGGCAAAGGTTAGGCCGCACTCGCACATTGTGATCTCATTTTCTTCCGTAAAATGCAAAAAAGCAGCAACCAGAAGAGGGGGGGGGGGGAGGGGAGGGGACGATCCGAACCGCCACTCACATGGCAGAGGATAGTCTCAGCCCGTGCGCTTTCCTTCCGCGGCAACGCAGACAGCAGCAACACACAGTGACGTTCTATTCCTTTGAATGCGGGGAAACGATCACAGTGTGTTTGTCTATCGACTGATTGCTGGTCAGTTCCGATCCTGCACTCCCCTCGCCCCCCCCCCCCCCCCCCCCCCCCCCTCCGCCTAACCGACGGCCAATTCGATCAACGGTGGTTTATTATCAACTCGCACCACCAACACGGCTCCGCTCGCGCTAATGAGAACCCCGGGTCGGTGTGCGGTGTGAATGTGGGGCTGCCCCTTCCCCTCCTTCTCCAATGTACCTCCCCCTCCTCCTCTCCCGCTCCCTCCTAGTCGGCCACCTAAGTAGCTTGTTGCAGTGCGCAACGATAGAATGTATTGCGCTAATCCCTATTTCAGCCCCACAGGCCCACGGAGATACCGCACGCTGAATTGGGTTTTTGTCAAGTGGCTGCCGATAAACGGTCTCGGGAAATATCGGGTATGTGCGCACACACACACACACACACACACACATACACACCCATGCTCAATTCAAACAATCTTGGATCTAGTAAAGTGCCTACCAGCGCACCAATTCGAAGTGGCTTATCCAAGCGAACGAGTGCGGGGTGCGCTTGCTGTGTATGAGGATGCGCTCCCGGGAATGTTCTATTGAGCGACGGGGCCGCGCGATAAGTCGCGCTGATAAAGGATAAAGCTGCGCGAACACTCCTCCTCGCCCTACATGGCATGGACGGCGAGGAGAGCGGGCCCGTTTTGCTAGCAAGCGTCTTTGGCCCTGTTCCAGCGGCGGCGCGCACCAGATAGATAATAAGCCTGCGGATAGTGATAGTGCAGCCGCGAAGACGCGCAGATGCGCATGTGCGATGGCGCTTCCTGTCCGCGGAGACACCGACATCGTTCGTCCAGGGTGTGCGGTGCAGACCTTTGCAGACGTACTCAGCACTTCGCAGTTCCAGCGGGCGCAGCGCAAGATCCAGTCCGGCAGGGCCGACTGGGTCTTATCGGATGATGATGAACGCTCGGTTGAAACTACACACACGCGCTCTCTCTCTCTCTCTCCAACAGAGTGGAGCAGCAGCCAGCACTCAGCCAGCTTTGGTAGCTTACCGAGCGCAAACACAGCATCAGCTAGGACTGATAATAACCTTTATGTTTTCATTGGAACGTACACATACACGCAACCTTTTTTTTTGCCTTCACCTTCACACACACACACACACACACGCGGACGGACTGAGGGGGAACTTTGAAGGAGTTCGTGCGCATGACACAAGGCTCGATAGGCAGAATATAATCATCACCCCAAGGGGGCAGCAGCGCTTCTTCTCGCTTTTCGCTCGCGCTGGATCATCCTGCCGCGTACACCACAAGCCAAGGAACGGGCGGAGGGGCCGGGGGGGGGGGGAGATTGTTTTTCGGGATGATATTTGGGCATCTTCCCGGTCTCGCTCCGGAAACGACATCCCCCCGCGCCGCCGGCCCGGCTCGGCATGTGAGATAGCGATAAGTCTTCTCTGATCCACTCCACTTGTGTGTCGCGCCGCATCTCCTTGTCCCACCGCCTCTGGCCCGAATCGATCACCTCCCCCTTCCACCACCCTTGAAGGTTAGAGGTTGAACTTTACCCATTGCCGTCTTCTCCAAACGCTCTTTTTCCGTCGTTGGGATGTATTTCGGTTTTTATCAACGCGCGCCGCACTCCCGGCAGGCTCTCCCGAAAGAAGATCATCATGCCCAGTGAGGAAGAGAGATGTCAGAAGTTATTAGTAACTGGTCACTCGTTTTTTTTGGTTTGTTTTGTGTTTAAGATCACCAAAGGCCCTGACCAAATGTAGAGCACTGTACGTCTTAATCTAGCCCCGCACACTTAATCACTTCCGATAGAAGGGCAGGGACGGAGGGGGTGCAATTTTAATTTCGGGTATTCGGGGAATGCTTCCATCTCCAACAACTGGGGCCTCCCAATTCCTGCGCTGTGTACACTGGCACACAATCGGAGAGGTTAATTACTGGAACCAAACAAGAAGAAGGGAAATCACACAGAGCAATTGTCTGTGACAATTCTGGGCGCAATTCTGATTCGTGCAATGAATAAATGTGGTAGAAAGTCTATCCAGGATCTGGAGTGGCGAGCCTGCCGCTCGGCAGCATCCGATAGGAGGGCGGGAAGCTCGGCCCGGCTGGCAGGCATTGGGTGATAGCGTGCGCAATATTGTTTCTGTTGCTGTTGTTATTATTTTTAAATATTACATGTTTGCAAATACCTTACGAATCGCAGCTATTTTCCACTGCGCGAAACGATCGTTCAACCATCAGCAGATAAAAGGGAACTTGGGAATCGACCGTTATCACCGATTGCTGTCCGAGAGGTAGGGTGGAGCAAAGGAGACAGAGGGGGAGAGAGAGATAGAGAGGGAGATAGGCAGAGCGGGTTGGTTAAAACAGTGATAGCACGGCAACGGAGTGCGGACGGGGACCAAAGTCGATGGGATCGGTAGAGACGATCCCCGTAGCGGGTTGTCTCGATCGTGTGCGCAAACGCTTATTGTGGAGGCTGTGGCATTATCAAGCACTCTATTTTCTACGGATTTTAGGTGATTAGCGCACTCGAAGCACAGGCGAGAACCGGGCTCGATCGTAGATCCAATCGGAAGTGAAACGTCTTTACATCATGGTTATGGAATGTTTTTTTTTTTCTTGTATTCTCTCGATTTATTCACTGCTTTGCATGGTTTATTGCAACCGTTCCAAATTATTGGCTTCTTCTGTGCGTTTTTGTGTCATAACTTCAACGTGTTGGGACAAGCCAAAATCCAGAACTTCATTTCTTTTAAATTTTATAGCCTCGGCACGCAGATCAGATCAATCAAAACGATGATAAAAAATGAAACGTAATGAACGTTTATATTTATTATTGAACATCTTGTGTGCTATGGCTATCGTAGATGATAATCAAAGATGTTTCCTGGGGGAGCATGCCTAATATATCCAGGGATTACTGATCTTTAATCCTACAATCGCCTAAAAGATGATCAAATAATCATTTGTTTCCTCTTCTTATTGAATATTCCATGGGGTATCAATGATCAAAAATCGAGAATGTAAATCTAAAATAACAATTGATTTGATGAATATGTTTTACTCACATACATTGTGGTGAAATTGTGAATTATCCAACCATCTAATAGATAGTGAATATTATTTAACATATCCACAAAATATCTCAACATACATAACATAGTTCTAAAACTGGCCTGGCACTCATCTAAGTGTTAAACAAAATGGAAATGGTACTGTTTATTGTGCAGTAAAAGCCACAACCACCATGGCTTCAAGCTCCACACAATACATACACCAAGTACCGAGGTACCTATTCCAAGAAACGATTGTTATGAACATGTGGACAATTGTTTATTGAACTGGTCAACCCTGGCACATTAAAACTACAATGGAACCTTTCATAACGAGTACCCATCATAAAGAGTATTTCGCATAACTAGAAAATCGAACTATTGCGCTATCGAACTTTAAGGGTTCCTTTTACCTTGAGGTGTGCACCAAAATGTTGGACTACGAAACCCAATTTCAATGAAGAACTAATGACGACCCATTAAGAGACCAAAAACAAAAACCAATACCTATCCTTAAATCGATACAGTACCCATACTGGCTTAGAAACTGATCATGACTTCATGCCGATCCTGGACCTGATGCTGAACCTATACATAATCCATACCAGTTCTGGATCCGATCATAAACTAATACTGGTCCTGGAACTGATACTGAACCTATACCTCGCATAACGAGCAACATCACCTAACATAATTTAAAAAAAGCTGGAAAAATTAATATCTATCATTTCTTCTTATCATTTCCGAAAAATTACTGCTTCTCCAGTGACACCGGGCGAAAAGTGGTACCAGGGCAAGTTGCAGTTCATGCTCAGCCAGCGGGGCAAACCGCTGCTGGTGCACGACGGCCACTCGTTTGGCATCCAGTACATCCGCAAGGACAAGAAGTACTGGCAGTGCAACCTGTCGCGCAAGTACAACTGCAAGGCGCGGGTCACGACCACCGACACCGGCGACATCATCGTGACGAACAACGAGCACTGCCACACGGAGATTCGGCAGCATCTGCGCAAAGACTACAAGACGATGAAGCTGGCCGCGTCGCTGGCCGCAAACAGGGGACTGTCCGCGCTGCCGCTGCTTTCGCCGAAATCGCTAACCCTAGCAAACGCGTTCCTGCAGTCGACCGGGGCCGTCGATGCGGCTAGCTTATGCCACAGCACCAGCCCGAACGCGAGCCACCAAAGCGAGCCAGCGCAGGATTCGACCGGCAGCCTCAACCTCACGATCAACAACTGGACAATCAAGCGGGAGACGGGGAACTATAGCGAGTGACACTTACCGCTCAGTTGACCGCTCAGTCTCTCTGTCTCTGTCTCTCTCTCTCTCAATTATGCTGCCCATATGAGTAGCAGGTGCAGGTGCAAGCAGCACAGGAGGAATCGAATCTACTCTATATCGACTACCCCGGGGGGGGGGGAACTACGGCACAATCAACCATAGTTTATAGTACCTGAACCTGAACTCCTCTCCACTACTCACGCATGGGCCACGGTTTGCAACAAAATGGACCCTGGACCCAAAACAGCTCCACTCCAGGGATTGTGCCATCGCTGTTTGGCGCGGAATGATATTGATTACGTAGACGAAAGTATAACTCTCTTGTAAGCTACTAAAAGCGATCCGGGACGGTACGGTCGCGTCTAATGATGGTAGTTCTTGTACGCATCAAGTAATCGCACATGTCCTTAGCATATATCTTTTCGCTGTAAAGTTAGCGAATGTAATGGAACTAAGATTAAGGCCCTCTATATCCCTCTCTTCCACGTTGGGGAAAGGCAGCAACACACAAAAAACACTCCCCAAGAGCACCTACCACTACACCTAGAAATGCTCTATACTCATTAACCTGATTCCTGATCGATTGGTATTGGTTTTGCGGTGTTTGCGCCTCAGCTATACTCCCATGCGTAGATTCTATTGCTGAATAATGTTATCTACTCTAGGTTGATTTATCGAGCAAAAAAAATGCCATCGATAAACGAAAGACGGTCGAATGTGACGGTGCTTTACTGCCCTGGACCACGCTTTATTAGGGGAATTGAATAGGCAATAACACACCCGTCTTTTTCTCAGATCTTGCGCCCGTTTCGTATCTTTTGCAGGTTTTTTTACAAGTTTTTTTTTCTTCCATTATTATTTTAAAGCAAACCCTTTCCTGGCCAAACAGATGGTAGGGTAACATTAGAATACTTGTTAAAAAGTATAGCAACATCACCGCCACTGTTCACGTTGTCTGTTATGATATTTCGGCCGTCCTCGTTTTGATTCGGGGTTTTTGAAAACAGTAAAAATCCGTTGGAACAAACCAATCAACGTGTGGTAACCACTAGCCCACTGATAAGCGAGGGCTTCTACTAACTAACCTCAACGAAAAAGCTAGACATGATCTAAGAAACCCCACAGCAGCATATCACCAGGAGAGAAAACAATGATTGCGGACACGCACAGCTTCACGTATTGCCTTCCGGTTCTTTCCAATGCATTAAGTAAGCATCTAGACCAAACGAACGCCAGTATATACACACACACACACTCACAAATACTTACTCTCATTCAAACACAGACACACACACATACACATAATTTTCTTGTCAAAAAAGCTTCAATTTAGAGTAAGATAAGGTCCGACGACGGCTAGTAGAGCGCGGCGAGATAGCGAGGAAATTGAACTATTTTTTAAATCCTCCAAAATGAGATCAGATTTTTTGTTGTTGCTGTTGTTCTTGTGTTTTGTTTCTCTGTTAGGTCGTTATTACCGCTCACATAATACTCATCATCGATAGAGAGTATGTTGGCATGTGTTTGTGTGCGTCAAATATGTTATCTCAGTAAAGAATAAACAAATCGGCACGGGGAACTTTCGGAAGGAGTGAGGGAAAATTGAATCGTGAATCAGGAACATATATTTAACGTACAAAAAAGCCTTCAGGGCAGCTATCCTTATGGACACTGTTAATTATTACACTATGATAGAAAAGCAATAAAAAAAATATTTACGAGTTTGAAGTGAAATGTGTTGGTTAGTCTCTCTTTTTTATTTTCTGCGGTAACTAGTTCCCTCTGCTCAAGTATCGAACGATTAAACATGATTCCCGACAATGGGTCTTCTTATCGCCACCGCTCGATAAGAACATGTTCGAGCTTTAACGTTTGGGTAGGCGATTAGTCAATAGCTGATATTAATCCACAACTCAGAGCAAGCCTCAGATGATCAGGCCAGAACAGTCACTTCATTCCACAAGAAACATGTTAGTAGTGTATCTTGTCCCTACGATTTTGGGTATATTCATAGCAATATGTATGGTTAAGGTGAAAAGATAATGCATTTACTGATATGAATAATAAGAGCCTACAACGGATACGCTTAGAAAAAATGATAATAGAACTCGCAAGCCGGTGAGCAAAAAAAAAAAGAGATGAGGATTGAGATTGTTCAAGTGATCTTATAGGAGAAAGAGCCTTTATAAATGAATCGATATTCCTCTTTTTGATGGCTTAGATTTGGCTATCTGTTTCTGGGGGCTCACATGAGGCTTGAACCCACGACGGACGTGTTATAAAGTCTTGACTGGAATTAACGACCATACCACGGGACCGACCCCAACTATACGTAAATCTGCTCTTATTTTCACATACATTCTCTACTCTGTTTGAATGCAAATTCTAATTTTTAGTATACTTCAATTTGTAGTTCAGAGGACACAAAGAAAAGTTTGTACTAAAATGTTATAAAACCGAATATCGGATTGTTCTAAAATTGCTTTCACTTTGAATGTGTCGAGACGGCAGCGATGCGGTATACGTGCACACAGCAGTCCAGTACTCAAACCAACAGTATAGTCGCTAATGTTTTTACGCTTTCGTTACAGTCCATTGGAGAGAGTGTGATAGCGCATACAAAATCAATTTCGCGTACTCTTTTCTGCGCGCACGATGCGAGCGAGCTTTATTTTGGGCTGATCGAGAAATGTAATCGAGTGACGAAATCGAAGAAGAAACGGGCTTTATTTTAGTTTGTGTTTATTTTAGCCACGTAGAGCAAAATTGGTTTTACGATTTTATTCCAGCAATGCGCACCCTCTAATACCGTTATTCGAATCTGTAGGCACATTTTAATTTTTTTTAAATTCAGGAACAATACACGTTTGCGGTACAGTTTGGAGTTATTTGAGATTTTTGTCTATTTTCTATTTTTAATTAAATGTTGAGTGGATACAATTGGAAGCAACAACAACAAAAAAAAAGGAAAATGTGCTAACTTGTATCACAGTGTTTTGAGTTAGCATGTGAGCAGTCGTTTACTTTATTTCAATAAAGGCCTTATTAGACGGAGGAAAATACTGTCATTTCTCGATTGGAATTTATCTGTCCGATTAAAACTTTGGCACAAAAATGCCTCTCGTATGTGTAATGAGGCAAATTAATTGTTCTGTCGTCTTTTACATTTATCATTGAATTTATTGATTTTCTTGGCGTTATCCGAAAGAATCATTCGTTGTTTCGCATTTTTTTGTTATTTCGCTCTATCGACGTTCACAGAAAATATCAACTCGGGCGCAAATCGGAAATGAGCATGAAGAATTCAGATTTTCCGACTGGCATCTATCTGTCAAACCCTGTTTGAAGGATAGATTTCAAAATGGAGTGACAGTGTTTTCTTTCGTTTTATAAGGCATTAAGCGGCCTAGCACATGCCATTCTCGTTCTTTCATTCCCCGTTCATTCGTACAAGAAATCCGTACAAGTGAAATAGCGACAACCGCTTTCGTTCGTTCGTTCTTCTCGAACCGTTCGGAATAAGCTGTCAGTCTCGGGCGTTCAGAACGACTGCAGTCTCTACGGGGAGGCAGGCAGGCGAGGTTGGGCAGGATGCGTGTTGCAAGGAGCGCTGTGGAAAAATCTCGCTAGTGACCAGGAAAAGAAAAGCCAACCAAGGAAAACCCAACAGTTGAGGAAAAAGTGGTTCCAAGCTTGGTTCGTGGTGCAGTGTGTGTGTGTTTTTTGTGTTTTGTTGCGTGTTTAAAAAAAAGAAGCCAAAAAGAGCAGAACAAAAAGGATATTATTGGCCCAAATGGCGGCATTGCCGTGAAGTGCTGGGCGTCGAGATGTGGCTGCAGCGTTGCGGTTGTACTAACTGTGCAGAAAAACGGATTGCAGCAACATTCACCAGCCGTTGCCGTTGCCGAAAATGGCCAGCAGGAACGGTGGTAGGCAGAGAGGCGGCGGGTGAAGGAGATATCGGATCAACTTCAACGTTCAATTTTGTTGTTCTAGCCACCAACGACGGATAAAAGGAATTGAAAGGGGTAAAAAGTGTACACACCCTCGCACCGCTGAGTGTAGCCAGAGCCGAGCCAAAAAGAGAGGGAGCGAGAGAGAGAACGAGCACGAAAACCCGAAGGAACGCACCGATATAGAGGACGGATTGGACGATTGGCAAGAAAAAAGGGCGAAGATTGGTACCCGCGCAGGGATGCCGAAACCAACGGAGGAAAGCTTCGGTTCGCTCGGGAAGCCGGACTCGTCGCTGGACGATGATTTCGAGCTGGACGAGCTGGCCGTGTCCCGGAAGCCGCACTTTCTCGACTACGACAACAAACCGCCGGCCGAGCTGCTGGTCGAGCCGCACCACCGCTACTGGAATGGGGTGAGGAAGGAGGTGGCCGGCGACCGGAAGCGTGAGCTGGACGTGGAGCAGGAGCAGCTGCAGCCCGAGGACCCGCTGGAGGTGGAGGAGCAGGACGAGGAGGAAGAGGGCGGGCAGCGTTTGGCCCGCCCGGTGGCGCCGCTGGTGTGCGAGCAGTCGCTGCTGTTCCAGCGGTCGAGCGCACCGGACGTGGCCGCCATACCGCTGATGAACGTGTCGTACGATGTGCCGACGGCAACGGCCGGCACACTGAACATGTTGCCGGGCAAGAAGCAACCGGCCGGGGTGAATGGGGCGCGCGTTGGCAGTACCTGGCCGATGAAGGAGCGGCCGATCGGGGCGATGTCGCCACGGCGACAGCCGCAGCAGCAGCAACCGCCACAGCCGCACTCCCTGAGCCGGGGGGAGCTGGGCGAGGTCGGCCCGAAGATGGAGTGCGTGTACTCCCTGCTGTCGATGCTCGGCTCGACCAACGTGCTCGAGATGTCGTGCAAGTTTCTCGAGCTGTCGCGCAACGAGGAAAAGTGTTCGGCCCTGCGCCGGTCCGGCTGCGTGCCGCTGCTGGTGCACATCATCCACAACGAGCCGAACGAGGTGGCGCGCCGGAACGCGCGGCACGCGCTGGTAAACGTGGTGCGCTGCAACCTGGACGAAGGGTCGGCCCGGCGCGAGCTGAAGGTGCTGCGGCTGATCGACCAGCTGATCGACTACACCGACCTGCTGAAGGAGCAAACCGGACGCGACCGACCGGCCGAGGCGAAGGAGCAGCCGGCAAAGGAGCAGGAGGACGCAGCGCAGGACGAGGAGGAGGAGCAGGAGCGGAGCGTACCGATCGTGGCGGAAGCTAGGGAGGCACCGGCGGTCCCGGGCACGGACCCGGAGCGCCACCCGATACAGGCGATCGGTACGCTGGCGAAGATCAGCTACGACGAGGAGCACCGGCACGCGATGTGCCAGTTCGGGGCGCTGCAAACGATCGCGTCGCTCATCCAGCTGGACCACCAGGCGCACGGGAGCGGTGCGCCCGACGCGCTCAAGTGCGTGGAGATGCGCCGGTACGCCAGCATGGTGCTGACGAACCTCACGTTCGGGCAGGGCAACAACAAGGCGCTGCTGTGCGCGAACCGCGACTTTATGCGGGCGCTCGTGTCGCAGCTCGGCTGCACCGAGCTGGTGCAGGTGACCGCGTCCGTGCTGCGCAATCTGTCCTGGCGGGCGGACACCATCACCCGCCAGACGCTGGTCGAGATCGAAACGGTGACGCTGCTGATGGAGGCGGCGATGCGCTGCACCGTCGAGAACACGCTCAAATCGATCCTGTCCGCGCTGTGGAACCTGTCGAACCACTGCGCCCAGAACCGGGCGAAGGTGTGCGAGGTGCCCGGTGCGCTCGAGTTCCTGATCGATCTGCTGTCGTACGAGGCGCCGAGCAAGACGTGGAGCATCGTGGAGAACGCGGGCGGCATACTGCGCAACGTGTCCAGCCACGTGGCGCAGTGCGAGCAGTATCGGCGCGTGCTGCGCGACAAGCACGGGCTGAAGCTGCTGCTCGATCAGCTCAAATCGCCCAGCCTGACGGTGGTGAGCAATGCGTGCGGCACGCTCGGCAACCTGTCGAGCGAAAACGAGCAGGATCAGCGGTTTCTGCGCGAGCACGGCGCAGTCCCGATGCTGCGCTCGCTCATCTACAGCAAGCACAGCATCATCTCGAACGGGTCGCGGTTGGCGCTGAAGAATTTGCAGCAGCAGCAGCAGCAGCAGCAGCAGCAAAGGCCAGCGGTGGTGACGGCGGTGCCGGCCGGCACCCTGCACGAACCACACCCGGAGGCGGCCTGGAATGGGAAGGGCGGCGAGCAGCTGCCGGCCAAGGGCGGCTTGCCGGGCCTGAACGTGCGCAAGCAGCGCGCCATGGAGCAGGAGCTGGGCTGCGCGTTCTACCGCAAGCAAGCCGAACCGGCCGGCCCGGGCGAGGAGCACCACGGCACGGCGGTGGGGGACGTGGCGTCCTCGCCCGACCCGGACCCGGAGCCGGAAACGCCCATCAACTACGGGCTGACGGAGGAGCGGCTGCACCAGCACTCGTACGACTACCAGGAGACGGACATCGACCAGCTGACGGACTACTCGCTGCGGTACGCCGAAAACCAGTCCGACTCGGAGGAGGAGGTGCAGGAGGTGGTGGAGGTGGAGGAGCAGGAGAAGGAGGCGGCAGGGGCGGCGGAGGCGTTTCGGCATCGGGCGGCCGGCGCGACCGACCCGGCCGTGAACGTGCTGATGCCGGAGGATTCGGTCAAGTGCTACTACACCGAGGGAACGCCCCAGATCATCTCCAGCGCGACGTCGATGAGCGATCTGCGGGCGAAGCAGACGGAGCTGGAGCCGGGCGCGACGGAGCAAGCGACGGCGACAGTCGTGGTGGTGTTGGAGGGCGACGCAGCGAAGGGCGACGCGCGGGGCCCGGTGCGCAAGTCGAACCCGATACCGATCGAGCGGGCGCTGCCCGCCGGCGATGATCTGGGCTGCAACACGCCGGACAAACCGTTCAACTACTGCGAGGAAGGCACGCCGGACTTTAGTCGCGAGACGTCGCTCAGCATCATCGACCTGCAGGAGGAGAGCGACGGCGGCGTGCTGCAGCAGCAAGAGAAGGCGGACGAGGCGAAGCAGGAACATCCGCAATCGCCGCAGCAGCAGCAGCAGCAGCAGCAGCAGCAGCAGCATCAGCAGCAGCAACAGCAGCAGCAACCGCAACCGCTGGTAAAGTCACCGACGGCGGCATCGGTAGTGCTGGTGGACCCGACCGCCACCATGCCCGGCACGCTCGGCAAGTCCGTATCCTTTCTCAACACGGGCGCGGACGAGACGCCGCTCATGTTTTCGCGCACCAGCTCGATGGGCTCGCTGTCCAGCGCGGAACCGGCCTGCACCGACGACAAGAGCTCGATCGTGAGCGAGTTCAGCCGGATGGCGTCCGGCGTCATGTCGCCGTCCGAGCTGCCCGACTCGCCGACGCAAACGATACCGCACTCGCCGCACCCGCAGACGAAGCGCCCGATGCTGCCGAAAACTTCCCCACCCGACGACGGCGGTGGCGGTGGCGGAGGTGGTGGAGGAGTCGGTGACGGCGTTGGTGCCGGTGTGCGTGGTGATGGGGTGGGCGCGTTCGCCGACACGGTCAGCAAGTTTAACGTCGAGCACACGCCGGCCCAGTTCTCGTGCGCCACCAGCCTGAGCAACCTGAGCCTGCTGGAGGAGAAGGACGAGCGGCACAGGGACGAGGCGCAGCAGCAGCTGGAGGGAGGCGGCGGCGGCGGCGGCGGCGGTGGTGGTGGAGTGGTGACAATTGCTTCCCAGCCGCCGGTGCTGCCGAACCCGGCCGATGTGGTGCTGCTCGGCTGCATGCTGAACGGGACGGCGGGCAACTCCAATGGCGCCACGATCGTCCCGACCCACGACGAAGGGCACGCCTCGGACGGCGACTCGGACGGGGGCGGCGGCGAGGACGACGAGCTGCTCGCGTCCTGCATCAGCATCGGCATGAGCAGCGTGGTGGCCCGCAGTGCCGCCAAGCACCAGCAGCACCAGCAGAACAGTTCCTTCCCGACGATCGCCACAATGCAGCGCCAGTACGACGGCAACGCGGACGGGGGGCACGATTCGGACGACAGCTCGAACCTCGACTCGGACAACAACGACCGGCTGCTGGAGGAGTGCATCCTGAGCGGCATGCCGAAGCCGAAGCAGCCGCTGCATCCGCTGCTGCCGCCGGGCGGGCCGGTGCTGAAGGAGCACCCGTTCAAGATGATGCGCACCAATCACAGCCATCCGCTGCTGGCGGCGCCCGCGAATGACGAGCTCAACCCGTACTACATCGAGGACAGCCCGTGCAACTTCTCCACCGTGTCCGCCCTGTCCGACCTGACGATGGCGTCCGACACGATGGCGACACCGATGCGCGACAAGTCGCTCGAAAGGTTGGTTTTTTAATGTCTAACTCGTTGTCGACTTGTGGAGCTCTTCCGATGATTCTTCTTTGTGATGTTGTGCTGTGATATGCCACCCAGAAGTTGTCTTGATGTTCCGTCAATATTTCGTAAATATTTACTATTGTTTTTTATTTTGTAATGTTTTATTTTCATTGCTTTTGATCCACTAAGATAACGTAAGGCCGCGGGGCCACGGGGCTTTCTCAAGCTGAGAAAACATTCTCAGGCCGCGGGGCCACGGGGCTTTCTCAAGCCGAGAAAACGTTCTCAAGCCCTCATTTAAGTTTCTCAAGCACTCAAAACATGTTCTCAGACTCAAGCCCGTGGCCGTCGTCAGTTTTTCTCACTCTGAGAAACTGATATAGACACTCAAGCTTTATTTAGAGCTTTAAATAGAAAAACAGTTTTTAATCGCATATTTTTTTAACGTTTTCAATTATAAACATTGAATACATTTTCCAAAGTGATTTCCGATAAACAAATAGCACAATTCTCCATATTTCAGTTAGCCGATCGCTGCATCGTCAACTTTCTCAAATATTCTCAAAGATTCTCAAAACCGATTTTGTTCGGCCGCGGGGCCACGGGGCTTTCTCAAGCTGAGAAAACATTCTCAAGCACTCATTTAACTTTCTCAAGCACTCAAAACTTGTTCTCAGACTCAAGCCCGTGGCCGTCGTCAGTTTTTCTCACTCTGAGAAACTGATAAAGCCACTCAAGTTTTATTTGGAGCTTTAAATAGAAAATATGTTTTTGATCGCATTTTTTTAACTTTTTCAATTATAAATATTGAATACATTTTCCAAAGAGATTATCGAAAAACAAATAGCACAATTACTCATATTTCAGTTAGCCGATCGCTACATCGTCAACTTTCTTAAAGATTCTCAAAGATTCTCAAAACCGATTTTGTTCCGATTCGACAAACGCTGAGAACGAGGATTTCTCAAAAGCACTCATGAGTGCTTGAGAAAATGAGCGCTGAGAATCCCCATGGCCACGGGGCTTTCTCAAGCTGAGAAAACGTTCTCAAGCACTCATTTAAGTTTCTCAAGCACTCAAAACTTGTTCTCAGACTCAAGCCCGTGGCCGTCGTCAGTTTTTCTCACTCTGAGAAACTGATAAAGCCACTCAAGTTTTATTTGGAGCTTTAAATAGAAAATATGTTTTTGATCGCATTTTTTTAACTTTTTCAATTATAAATATTGAATACATTTTCCAAAGAGATTATCGAAAAACAAATAGCACAATTACTCATATTTCAGTTAGCCGATCGCTACATCGTCAACTTTCTTAAAGATTCTCAAAGATTCTCAAAACCGATTTTGTTCCGATTCGACAAATGCTGAGAACGAGGATTTCTCAAAAGCACTCATGAGTGCTTGAGAAAATGAGCGCTGAGAATCCCCATGGCCACGGGGCTTTCTCAAGCTGAGAAAACGTTCTCAAGCACTCATTTAAGTTTCTCAAGCACTCAAAACTTGTTCTCAGACTCAAGCCCGTGGCCGTCGTCAGTTTTTCTCACTCTGAGAAACTGATAAAGCCACTCAAGTTTTATTTGGAGCTTTAAATAGAAAATATGTTTTTGATCGCATTTTTTTAACTTTTTCAATTATAAATATTGAATACATTTTCCAAAGAGATTATCGAAAAACAAATAGCACAATTACTCATATTTCAGTTAGCCGATCGCTACATCGTCAACTTTCTCAAAGATTCTCAAAACCGATTTTGTTCCGATTCGACAAACGCTGAGAACGAGGTTTTCTCAAAAGCACTCATGAGTGCTTGAGAAAATGAGCGTTGAGAATCCCCATGGCCCCGCGGCCATAGAAGCTCCGGCAAGATTTCAAGTGCTTGATATAAACGGAGAAGTGACACATATGGGTAAGCAAAGACATGCTGTATTTTGTATGTGAACACTTGAATCTGGAGGGTATAAATGTATGTTTAAATGAACATAATTCATTTTGTACTGGGCGCCGAAACGGATTTCGTCGAACGTAATCCATGCTCTGGCCGAAAGATTAGCGGTGCAAAGAAGATCGGATTAGATCAATCCGGATGGGATTACAACATGGAACAGGGGACGGGATGAAGGACCATCACTATAAAGGGACGACATGATAAAGCAAGTTTGATGCAGGACGCGGACCGAGACAGACGAACATTGAGTGTACCACAGCATACAATGAGATAAAACTATCATCATTTTGTAGAACGCTGCTCTAACCAATCCGTACCAACTGTTATTCTCTCCTCCAACAGCATGGATCGCAAGCTAATAGATTCGCTGGTGAAGGAGGGTTTCCCGAAAAAGCGCGAAATTGCCGTCGTCAGCTCACCGTCGGTCGAATCCGAAACGGACGAACATCTGCTGGACGAAGCGATCGCGGCGGGAATCACGGGCAAAGGTCAGCAAGTGCGTGGTAAGTAGGCGAACGAAGGGAACGTCCTCCTCCGTGCCGTTTCGCTAACGCTCCGCTCTTACCTGCAGGGGACCAGACCGGTTCAGCGAGGCAGCCCGACACGGACATGTTTGGGGGTGGAGCTCGCGATGAGCTGATGGCGGTACGCAATCGACCGTCAGCGGGCGGTTGGGATTCGCCACCGCGACACCGGCGCACCAACCACGACCACGACGACGACGATGACGACGAGTCGGAGCAGGAGGAAGACTACCAGCTGCTGGTGGAGTGCATCCAGAAGGGCATGCGACCGCCGTCGGCGCACGGTGGGAGGCTGCGGGACGACGGGCCGGCACCACCGGCGACCCAACAGGACGGGGACGAGCACCAGTGGCCCCTGGGGCCGCACGGACTGCAGCGTACGCACGTGCCCGCCGCCACCGCCGCCACCCTGCCGAAGCAGTCGTCTTCGCATCCAAAAAACGTGCAAACTACGCCTGCGATGTCGAAGGATGTCGGTGCCTTCGAAGTATCGCCAGGCGTAGGAAACAGAGCAAACCGTTCACCATCGGGCCGGCCAGCCAGCGCTGGGGCGAAACAGTCGCCGGCGGGCCATTCGCAACCGGATACGTCCGGCAGCACCGACACCACCATCCGGCCCAGCCGGCGGCCGTCGTCGCCGTCGAGCACGGCCGGCAGCATCGGGGGGGCCCTTCCCGCGGCCACGACCACCGGGGCCGGGGCCCAAGGGCAGCCGGCAGCGGCGGCGGAACCGACCACACCTTCCGCCCGCACAGTCCCGATTGGGTGTGAGGTAGTGCGGGCAGGGAACGGCACGATGCGGCAGGACGAGCGTGACGGGGGAACGTGCGCGAAGCACAAGGACCCGGAACGGATGCTCCAGTCGGTCGAGCGGCTCACCCAGGAGCTGGTGGCGCAGGTGGAGGAGTGGCACGTGCGGGCCGCCAACCCGGTGCCGGACGGTCCCGAAGCGGACGACGAGCTGGTTGCGGTCGAGCCGGCGGGCATACAGTTCAAGATCGGCGAGAAGGTGACGAGCGTTTATTGCGACTCCGCCCTCAAGCTGGAACCCATGCTGCAGGACGAGTCGCAACTGGAGCTGGTGGACGCGGAGGGCAATCTGGACAGCGTGGAACCACCGTCGATTTTGTACCAGATGTCGATGCAGCCCGTGCCGCGCCATGAAGCGGTGGTGAGCACGCTGAACGCCGATTGTCTGGCACCGATCAGCGAGCAGACGGCCACAGCGGGTGGTAGACCGGTGGCGATGACGAACGGCACACCGAAAAAGCAGCTCACCATGCACGCGACCAACAATAAAACGCGATTGGAAGATTTGAAGGTAAAAGCGAGAGAGAGAGATAGAAAAATAGTGACACACACACACATCCTTCATCGTTGCGATATTCTACTAATGAGGGAAATGTTTCGTTTTTTTTTTAGGGGAAAACTAACAAACATCCGGAGCCAAAAAGCCCCAAGAAGGATCCAGCCCGCGCGAAGATTGCGAAACCGGTCGTCGAGAGCGTGGCGAAGGTGGCACGGGGCCGTCCAGCGGCGCCAATCGTCACCGGCCGACCCAAGGCCAGCTCCGCCACGAGCAGTCCCACCCATCGGCCGTCGCCGAAACGGTTCGCTTCGGTGAACGGCCCGCGGGTGACGCCGAAGCCCGTCAAAAAGGCGCCTGCCGAGGCAGCAGTAGCAGCAGTTGCTGTAAGCAAACCGGCTGCCAAACCAACCACCGTCACGCTGGTGCGCCAGGGCACGTTCGTGCTGGAAGAACCGACGCTCTCGGTGCACGTGCCGAAGGTGCTAACCGATCCGGCACCGGCGGCCGGCCCGGAGCGCAGACTATCCGCGGGCGGGGCAGGCAAACTGGGCGAATCGAAGATACCGCTGCCGAGGGGGCTGAAGGAGCGGGCCGACGCCAAGCCGCTGCCGGCCAGGGTGAGCCGCATTCCCCCTCCAAAGCGTACCGCGCTGGGGAAAGAGTCTTCCCGCTCCGTGCTGCACAAGTAAGCGGGCGATGCGCACGGCCACGGCCCGTTGTGGCGGCCTTCGAATCGTGTCGCTGACAGCAAACCAACGCTCACCTAGTGGTAGTAGTTTACTGCATTACATATTATCAGCTTAGCTTATGGAATTCTTGCAATAATCATTACTTGATGGGAACCAATATTCTAGTCCGTTTGATCGATTTTATTCCGCGCGTCCAATGCCATCCAGTGGATGAATGAATGAACTTTTGCCTCTATTCCTATTCCCTATTGAAGCAAAACAAATAGTTACAACGTTTCGGCATGCCCTCTGCACGCAAGCAGGAACGCCACGCCACGAGCTGTTAGTAAGAATTGATTTACCCTTAAAAGCCAACAAACATCCTCATGATCTACAATCGACGTTAAGTTACCGCGTCTTCGCGCGCATATGATATTCCGCTAATGTTTTATTTAATTTATAATTTTCTACTGCGAGCTTACCGCTTACTGCACGCCAACTAGTTAATCAAAAAAAAAAAAAGAAACCAACAAACAAAACAGAAACAACCGATATGCTAAATTATAGAGCGTTTCTATTTGCGAGCCAGCGCTGGTTAAGCAGTGTTGGCTGGTAGTGAATGCGTTTAGGATTAGAGTCTACTATATGTCGAATTCAGGTATGCGTGGTAATATTACACAGTGCATTGAAGTTAAGTACAGCATGAGACCACGGCTGCCCAATGCGATGCGTATCAAGCTGGTCAGCGGTCAGTAGGATTAGCAAAGTCTCTCGTAAAACATAAATTGCAAATTTAAATGAAAAGTTGCGTTGCGTATCCTTTCTTCACCATAACAAATAATCGCATTCGTGATGACATCGCTGTGGCAAAGCAATTGTGCACTGTGGAAGTGTTGCAGATACGGGTAGACATAGTTGCTTTCCTTCTCTTACAATGATGGTATTGTTCCGAGAGCAAAATATCACTTATTTGCTTGTTAAGACTTCTTCTTCTTCTTCTTCTTCTTCTTCTTCTTCTTCTTCTTCTTCTTCTTCTTCTTCTATTTGGCGTAACGTCCTACGCGGACATGCCGGTCTGTACAGGCTTTCGAGACTTTATAAGCTGGATAAGAATAAGGTGTAATTGCAAGAATTAGGCTCTGGCATGATAATTCTGAAGTCAAATACACTGGAACCTAACACACATAGGTTTCAGAGTTCTATTTCCATTTGTATAAAGCATTGCAGCATTTATTTCCTTTCCATTCCTGATATGATGGCATTCTGCATTTGAGAAAAAGCCGACGATCGCCGATGAGCGGAGAAAAGGCACTCTGCATATAATGTTAGTGAGAGGCGAATGCTAAAAAGCCTCCTAAAAACTCATGGAGTGGGACATGGAGTGACAAGAGTCGATAAACAATTTCGTTCTACACCTACTGGCACCTGGTCCGTGCAGTTTTCGGAGCAACATATGTGTTCGCCTCATTAGGCGTTTCGTGCTAATTTTAAGTACCTACGGCCGTCGCGCTTCTAAGCTTACACAAACATCATCCTACGCGGAAGATTGTGAAATTATCTCTGTAAACGAGACGAGATGATCCTGCTCGTCCACCTGAGAGGCTGCTGATGTCAGGAATGACGTCTTGCAATCTGGGTAGAACGTTATTCATAGCAAAAGCAGAAAGAAAATAAAGGAGACGTATTTGCGTACGGTAACGTGTAAAGCTTCTGTAAACTAGCCGTACGAACCAAGCCGTCCGGTCAGGTCTCCGGCACTTGAGGCAAAGAAACAAAATGGAGAGAAAGGATTTTAAAGTTGAAAAGCGCACGCCGCGCCACGCTAGAATCTGCTACGCTGAACTTTGCTCATAATTTATTTAAATGACCCGTTTGTCCGTTGTTAATGGACCTTGAGTGAAGTTTGTGTGTGTGTGTGTGTTTGATATCCATGTCGTTGTCCTGTGATGCGAAAAAACGGTATGACTTTTCTATGCCTTTTTTTTATTATTTTGGTTGAGATAAGTAACGGCGTGCGGACTGACGGCGGGTGAAAGAAGAGTACTCGACTCGCTCAGGTCAGCGATGTTTACCGAGCGGCTAAGTGTAGAGCTTTTTGTCCTTTTTTTTTGTCTCCCCCGAGTTCTCTGGACTTTGACTCAGGGCTTTGGTGCTTTCGAACTCCACTGAAGCAGCGCTCAGACACTCGTACCTCGCCGGAGCCACCTGGCCCGGGAGCTTCCCAGTATTGGTGCTGATAATTAATGCAAACAGACCGGACGGAGGCAGCCTAACACACTGTCGCAAGTTACCACCAACCCACCGTACATTGTGCACATTCTATTTGCGGGCAGGAAGGAACACTGTTCAGGCGCAGTTCCATCTCGCCGGCTGCATTGCTGCTGGTTGCAGGCGAAACATCGTGCACACTCTAATTCAATAATTGCATGTATGCAAGTTTTTAACCACCCGATGGGAGTGGGAGTCGTACGGGTCGCCCCGCCCAGCATCATCAGCCGCTCACCGCTCGTGTGGGGTGTCCATGCGCCCAGTGCCCTGAACTTTCTAATTAAATCAATCGCGCGATGATAAATTGACATTGATTAACGGAGATTGAGAGTGCCGGTGTCTATCGATCGGCCGCCGGGCCCCGGGGAGACCGACCACCGCAAAAGTACACACACACACACACACACGCACAATGTGCATCACGTACCCGGCTAGGCTAGATGAAAGGACAGTGTGTGCCAGATGGTTTTAAGGAACCGAAGGGCCTTTGCGCCTCCGCAACTGGATGTGCCCGCAGGCACCCACGGCGGATGCCGGGCTAATGTCAGCGCCCGGCCAGGGAATTCAAGCCTGCAAGGCAACGGCTCAATTAGAGGCGCGTTTGTTTGGTTAGAGCAGTGCTGGGCCTGGCTCGGAGGTGGGCGGAGCGGTGTCGGAAACGGCAACAACTTTACCGGCACGGGATGTGTGTTGATGTAAATGAAATTAATTGTGAGTAGCAGTGTGTCGACTAATGAACGCTGCATACTTCGGTTGGAAATGGTTGAGCGCTTTTCAATATCCCTGAAGACAGAAGCCAGAAGCTGTCTTTGCATTCAATTTGAAGAATTGATCCTGAAGCCGTTGGTAGACAGTGCTTAGAGCCGTTGTTGATGTGCCGTTCTATGTGCAGGGATGCCTAGGGAGATGGCATCATCAACTCCTACCGTAGTTTTGGAGGCTAAGGGCATCCTCACAGCAAGGATTTATTGATCAGGGTGATTCGGGCATCAGACGACCTTATGTTTGCGAATGTACTGGTTGGGAACTAACCAAAACAATTATTCAATTAGAAAGGCATTCAAGTTTCAGTACATACCAGGAAGATTCCTAAGTCTCTAAGTAGAGCATTTAATAAGCTTTACCGACAGAAGTTCTCTGCTCTGGATAGGGCCGGTAGTGGTGTGATTGCCAAGTGTAGTAAACCTATGCCACGGGTAGTAGGTAGCAGATCTATCCAGTAGACCACTGGACAGTCGGTGTAAATGAAACAATATTTTTGTTCTATTGCTCGATCTATAATAATCTTGATACCTAAGGTACATTGATGAGCTCAAAAGGTAAAGGTTTAGAGTCGTTTGTTGTTGTAGTTTAAACTACAATGAAAAACTTCTAGGTCCAATCATTTCTGTAAAAAAACTGTGCATTTTAAACCAAACCGTCAAATCAGCTAAAAGTAAACTTTTTTGATAACATTTGATAACAAAGTTTTCGCAAACGACATCATTGTTAAAGTAATGTACTTAACATATCTTCTTAATTTGAGAATTCTAACATTTCGCCATCAAAAGCCCGCTCCGCGTGCCGGGATAACGTGCTAAAGTTAAATTAATTATCGTAATTAGACTTGCTGCCGCCACAGGCACACAGGCAAATGTAAACAATGCTGTACAGTTTGACAGAACCAACACTGGCATTGCTAGCGCAATTTTCTTAAGAACTGAGCTGCTTTTTTGGGTAGCGCTGGGACGATGTAAAAGTTTCAAGCGAGTTTCTCAATAATGTTTGACTGTTTATCACGTATGTTTGAACCCCCTTTGCTACAATGCTTTATCCGTTTCCAGGGAAATCAACCTCAGAAATGATTCCAGATTATCAGAAAAAACATTCAACTGCCAATTGTGCTTTGAGGGAAAAAGTGAAAAGGTCTCTTTCAAACCCCGAATATGCGAAGACCCGAGAAAGATGGCGTAAGATTACAGAGCGAGTGATTTAGCCAGGGGTCGTCAAACTTTACAAGCAATCGGTAGGATTGAAGAAATACATCGCCTGCAGGGTGCAGATTTTCGGCTCATTAGCTATGAGACATCAAGCTGTGGAACAATTTTCCAGAGAAGTGTATCCAGCTGTTAGAGGTCACCATGAGAGCAGAGCAAGGTGAGAGTATCGAACTTGATGTCGTTCGAATCTCACTGGGGTCTGAGACTGAGGTGACGGACTCCCGTCTGCTTTTCAACATTGCCTTGAATGACATGACATCGAGGATGACATCGATAACATCGGCAAGATGACTGTGAAGATGTGTGAGGCCAACTCAAACATGAAGTAGCAAGTATTGGATTGGATAGAGAATCAATGCTAGCAAAACGAAATACCTGCTTGCCGGTGGTTCAACCCGTGATATGCCTAACCTTGGAAGCAGCGTAGTAGTTCCAACGCAACATCCTCGAGATGGAAAAGAAGTTCTGCTATCTTGTGACGGTCGTAGCTTCGAAGGACGTTATCAGCAGTGAAATTCTGAGCCACACTGTGCAGGTAAATTGTGAAAACTACCGGATTCACCATCTGCTGAGATCCAGAAGACTGGGAGATATGTGCGTCTCTCCTTTCACCCCGTTGGTGCCGTACCAGTGTGTGCTCAAACGCGAAAGGTAACATTGTATTTGCTCAAACTCAAATCAAGCAAATCAGTGTTGCCGGTAAGCCGAATGTCTTTGCAAGCAAAACGGTAGTGAGCTACCTCGAGCTGACTGGACAAACGGACGCTCGCCCAAACACCTTCCCAAACACTAATGAGCAGGATCTGTGCTAAACTTGCCGAACTGGTGCATGCCAGTGACAGGTGTACTGCTGTGCGGTGCTGTGTCTCGTTAGCTGGCGTTCCTCGCTTACCCACGGCAAGCTAAGCTTGCAATGAAGCGGCACTAAAAGTTACGCCAAACTTCAGACTGACCCACCCGAGCCGTCTCCCGATAAAGTGCAGCCGTTGCTTGTGCTTGTCTTTTTTTTCGGCAAAAGTTTCTGTAACCGTCTGTTACGGTGGGCGACGAGACTCTAAAAAAAAATTGGTTTACTTATGCAGTTAGCAAAAAAAAAAAAAAAAAAACAATCCACCCAAGTGTTGCCTGTTCTTGTTTCTTGTTTTCATCGCGCTCTGCAGCAGACACTCTAACGGCTGCTTATGAAGGCATAACTTTAAAAGGAAACGTGTAAAGCGTGCGTAAGCGACGAACTGCAACGCACCGAAACGCACCGATCCGCTACCGAAACTGCAAATTGCAGTTTCGTCACAGCACAAACGGGAACTAATTGCCACCACCTTCCCCTCACGTTTTGGAACCAAGTGGTCGTTTGAGTGTGTGTGTGTGTGTGTGCTTTCGCAGAAAACATTTCGGAACGGTTTCGGAAACCGTCGATGGTTCCGGTAGGTTGGCTTTCCTCAGGCTATACGCTGCTCTCTGTCGCGTCACCAAACGGCGCTCGCAAAAGGCGCTTGAAGGCGCCTCCCGCTTCAGGCGCACCCCAAACCCCCCCCCCCCCCCCCTCTCAACCCTCAACTCCCGCTCTCCAAAACACATACTTTGAGCGACGGAATTAGAGCCTTCGCCGTGTGAGCGAATCGATCATTTAGAATGTAAATTTTTATGGCGATAATAACCATCGGGCGCTGGTTAGTGTAACAAGATAATGGGGCACCATTAAAGGCAGCGTTACGGTTGTTTTTTTTTTGTATGTCCTCGAGACACCTGGCCAACCGTGTGCGGCTCCTTTTTTATGGGGCTCGGGTTAAGATTTATGTGTAATTGCGTCGCTTCTTGCCAACTGCATACGCATGAGCGCTGGGTCGCGTTGAACTGTTCTGCCCGTTGAAAGGATAAACATTACTCATTGTTTGTGTTGGGCTTTTCAGGCAAGTTATGACAACTGAAATCATCGTAAGGCTGAGTTATGCACCTGAAGCATGACTGGAGCGATCGTAAGTGTCTGGAGTATGGCGAGGAGATGCAAGCTTTTAGCATCAGTGCTGATTAGCTTCGCCGCTCTCGGCTTCCAGCAGCTGGTTCTCTGACCAACTGACAGATAGGCATCGTAAGCCTGTCAAGAGGGCACGAAATCGGCCGCCTGTACTGCTCTGGCAACGGCGTCAGTGTTGACGCATTCCATCGCACTGTAAAAGTGTCAAGAGGCGTACAACCTTACAAG
Organism: Anopheles coluzzii; assembly: GCF_943734685.1. Taxonomy (NCBI): domain Eukaryota; kingdom Metazoa; phylum Arthropoda; class Insecta; order Diptera; family Culicidae; genus Anopheles; species Anopheles coluzzii. The sequence continues at coordinate 779,345 of NC_064669.1, read as the reverse complement.
CGAATAATTCTTTCCCCAATCTCCAAGTGAGGGGTTGAAGAATTCCCTGTCCCTACCCACGGGAGTGCCGTGCAATCTGGCTGGTATGCAGATGGTCCAGAACGGTGTGTCCCCGCTGTGCTCAGCCCGTCGTCTCAAACGATCGCGCGTGCCTGCGTTACGACTTCATTTGCAGGCGCCATTCCACCAACAACTCACACACTGCCGGTTCAGATTCGGGAAATGATCGAACCCCTTTTTCGGTTTGCAGCGGTACGGGGGCTCGAGCTAATCTTGCCGGCGCCACACTGCCGGTTGCACTGCCGTATCTTTCGTGTGCGATCATGGCCGCGCCCTGGACCAACCGTCCGCGTGACGGGTTGACGCGTGTGGCCGTCGGACGCGTTATTTACCGTGCAGTATGGAACACTACTCCCTCTAGCCCCTCTAGACATTCCAACTTCATCGGTGGCGAATGGAAGGAAACAGAGCGCCGCACATTCCAGCGTGCACACTTGGAAACGCGTGTCGCCGACTTTCGGTTTCGGTTCTTTAGCGCTGGCGCTAGAAAGGAAGGACATTCGGTGCCCTCCTGTCACCCGGGTGCGAAGCCCCGGCTTGCCATTGTGGGGTGAACGTTGGGCTGGAGCTTGTCATCTTACCAGCTGCAGTCATCCTGCCGGTACGACGCAATTCGCTTGGATGGAGTGATACACGCATTTGCGTCAGCGGAAGATTTAACCTGGGCGGGTGGAACGGATCTGCCGCTAGAATTACTTCGCCGGTCAAGATCATGGAACTTTTCCGTACAGCATTTCAATTCGCTGCATTTGTTCTAATGAAGTGGCTAGGAACTGTTACTACGATGAAGGTACAGCTCAGTAGCAAAAATCGCAAGGAAGATGAAAGGTGGCACTCCATTTAGCAAATTAGCCGTAACATTCCCAGCAAGAAACTTCCACACCGGACGACAATAGAACTCGGGCCACAATGCGATTGTAACTTGTTCAATTACATCCATTATCATCAATCAATTTTGAAGTGTGTTAGGGCATTAGAGCGATAAAGCGAATTAAATGAAGTTTCCCTTTAACCGAGGTGAGACTCAACGAAATGGGTGAGGGAATCAATTCTAGATTAAGCTGGTTTTGCGTCACGCTCAAAGGTTGTGTTTTATGTTTGAAACGATTGCTAATTGCATGAAGAGTCCTGCTACACATCATGTCAAACTAACATTTCCAGTGCAATTAAACTATGCCCAAGTATAACCCCGGATTCATCAACCGTTGTTTGCTTGAAATTCTCGGGCACAATGCAAGAAGCAATCGTGCCTAGCTCCTCGACTCGACTCAGAATTTCTACAAAATCTCTTCAATAAAAAAAAAACACTTACACTTTAACACAACAACAATCTTTTGCTCATACACCCTCATACACTTTCGTGTAACATTTATTGAAGATCTGTGGACTAATCATTTAAATGTCATGCGTCATTATGTCATATATCGAAATGTTCTTCCTAAATTTCCTAAATTCTTCGTGATTGTTAAGAAAATGTTTCAATATCGTGTAGAAAACCCGAGCGTTCATGGAAAAATAGCTAGAGTTGAAGCTCCTGCCGGGCACCGGCAACGGGACTATCGATTGATTTTTTGGCAGGCTCTACTCCCAGTCCCTCGGCCACTTCCGGCAGGTGCTCATGCACGAGCATTCAGCCTCCGCAGCGCAGTCTGTTCCTCGGTGTATTTTCGTGTGTTACTTCCGACGAATGCCGCCGCGCAAAACTAGGTGAAGCGAAGTAAGAAAATATTCATGTGCCGGGCGCTGTGCCGTCATTTTTACCTTTGCCGTAGCAGGCACGTCCCACTGACAGGCTAATCAACTCGCACCGAGTCGCTGCCAGCACCCGGTGGTGCAACCCAGGGTGCGTGCGAACAAAGCGGTGACGCAGCTCGAGCGATTTGTATAAGTAAATTAAACTTCGCTTAATTTTATTTCCGCTTCGGGGAAATAAGCCAACCATCTCCTTTGCAGCCACCGCCGCCCCCCCCTCCCCCCCAAAAAAACCACGCACGAGCACACCCGCTAGTGGGAGTTATTTTATTGCGCGTGGTTTTCTTTGGCCGGGTTGCTGGAGTGGCAACGGCACCGAGCACCAACTGGTCGCTGTTGATTAAGGACGATCTTTTTTTTTTCTTTTTTTACCGTCCCACCGTTCCGGTACCGAACATTTCTCCCGGGTGACATCCGGGGGGGGATTTTTTTTTTGGCTGCAAAGATTTCCTTCCTGTGCACCGTGCCGGAAGTTTCATTCGTCCGTAGAGCGATTGAGCTTTGTGAAGCTGGAAGCTGGAAGGAATGGCAAGTGGTGTGGGCTGATGTGTGTCACCTGTGACCCTCTTCTGGGGACTTGGTGGCGGTTGGAGGACTGTTAGCTTCACTTAACTGCACTTCACTTGGCGTAGGAACATCGTCCTCGTGCCTTCGCTCGTCCGCTTCTCCGGCGGAGATCGCTAAACGAGCTAATTTAGGTGACAGTTATATCTAGATCAAAAATGTCGGCACGAAAACAGATGACAGGGAGTGGATTGAGGATTGACGTAAGCATAAAGCAGCGGAAGGTGGAAGAAACAAAAAAAATAAAGTCAAATAAACGTTTCTACACGTTGAGTCAAATTTCTTAACGCTCGCTTTGCTCGCTCGCCCATCCCGCCCAAGAAGACGCAAACGTTTCAATTTCTCCGGCAAACAAATATTAGATTACATCCACGGAAAGAGCCGCCCGTTCGTTCCGGTGGGCGAGAGGTTGCAAAGGTTAGCGTTGCGGGGCGGTTTGGGAGCAGCTCGAGGCGCGCGAGCTAACGATGGATTTTATTTAAACTTCTTCGTCTCCTCTCCAGCGCCATTCCAGCCAGTTATTATTATTATTATTGCTACACATCCCTTCACTACCCTTCAAGATGCGCAAGGGACACCGCGTTCCCGGCGAAAGACTGAAAAGGGTGCGTGCTGTGCGGTGCTCTTCCCACCGCCAAATCCTCACAAATCCTTTCGCGCTAGCAGCGCCGCCCACGGGAAGTGAAAACATTTTTCTTAATTAAAATGACGAATGGGGGCCGCCCTTCGTCGGGTGCTTGCACGCTGCAAAATGGCACCGAGTGTTGCCGTCTGTCGCGACGGCGCTGACGGTGATGCTGATGCGTTCTTCTTGAGCCTTCGGTTTGGGGATTGGGGATGAAAAGACGCGTGTTCTCGCGCTTTCTATTCAACGCGCTTTTCTTGCCTTCTTGCCTTGATACCCGGGCGCCAGGAAGCCGTCGCTTGAAGAGTGCACTGCAGTCAGGGCTGCCCGAAGAAGGACGACAGCGCCAGCAAGTAAGCTGACCTTTCGGAGGGCCTTTTGAAGGAATGGTTCGTCGCGTGGGTGGTTTTGGCCGCGGTTGGTGGACGCATCCATTGGCGACTCACACCTCGCAGTCCGAGTATGGGCGAGCATTGGCTGCAAGTTGCTACAGGTGTTGGGTGGGGAACTTTTCTTCAATGGAATTAGGCATCAGGGAGTCAGGATGATGAAGGATTAGTGCTCGATAGTGCTAATGGGATGTTTTGACTTTATGCAGTCGTGAAGAAGTCCAGACCGCTGGGAACTTGGTGGAACAATGGGAGGTTGGACTTACTTTTTCTGTTAATCTGATAGTAAATATCATGAATAGAGATTAATCAACAAGGGTAATGAGGGTTTCAGGAGCATTATAGGTGGAACACAAAGAAGGTAGGCGTAAACGAGATCTTTTCTACTGCGGACGTTAGAGATGGACAACCGGCATGAGATCTTTGTCGTTTTGTATGTATTGAAGGGTTTCTCAGTGGTTCCGTTACACATTGAACACTTTCTGACCAAAATCTGACATAAAATCGTATCATTTGATGTAATCAAAAGTCCAATATCACCTGTCAACTAAAAATATAGACAGAGAGCGACTCATGCAACAGAGTGAAATCGATTGAGACGAGGTTCGGTCATCATAACGCCTAATTACAATCTCTGGTCGCTGTTTTTTTTCTCCAAAACACCTCTAAAACCCTTAATCAGGGCTTATTATGTGACACGGGTGTTGGAGAAAAAGTGCCTAACTTGTTGATTGCTTTTATGATGCGTGTAAAGCAACTTAATTTGTCCGTAGTGTGACGTCGCTAACCTCTCTAACGAAGGATTTCGCAAGCGCTTGTATTACTTAACACCTGGTTTGTCAGATCAACGCTACGGACAGGGTTTTGGTTTTCCGGGCAATGGGTACTGCTTCAAGCTGCCAAACAATCAAATAGTTGTGCGTAATCTATGGACGACCCCGTTTCATCACTGAATCATTACGAATGACTTACCTTTTCGTGGAAATTGTTGTAAACACTCTCCAGCAGATCTAGAGGACCTTTCCAAAAAAAAACACCGAAGCGCATGTAGTTGGTAAACATTGTCCCACACTAACGATGCGTAAATGATTGATTCACTAAATTTGGAATGCAGTTGGCCAAACAGTTGCAAACGAAGCGGCGTCGTAACACGCTGCCAATGCCGCGCTCTCGGGCTTGAGGTTTGGTTTTGCTCGGGTGCGTAATTGTATCGACCGGGCGTATTTGCATCGTACGCTAATCGATTTCCAGCGCCCGAGAGCCCGATTGGCAAACACACACACACACACACACGCACATGGGCTCACACGGGCTCGGTTGCAACCCGCTTTCCGGGGCTGGGCGCTGGGTTCGACGGCCGCGAAATGGCAGACCTTCGCCGCCCAAAACTTACACACAAAGAACGGCACCCCCAAGCCCGCCCTCATCCCGCCGGGCCCCGAAAGAAAAGAAACAAGTTGGAGCCCCAGAACCACCCACACGCCGAGCCGCGACTTCCCTTTCGCAGCCAGTTCGGGGCGCCGCATCGTCGGCCCCAAAGGTGTTGGGATACGATTTTGATTGGTTTTGCGAGCGCCCCACAACGCTTGGGGCCCGCTTGGCACGCTTGGCAGCCGCGCGGCACGTTGCATTCCAACCATTTCAGCCATTCGGAAAGCGTTTTTGTGGGGCGAGTGCAGTTATTCCTACACCCTCCCTGCCCGCGGACAAATAATGCGGCCAGCAGTGCTTTTTTTTTATCTCGTGTGGCTGCGCGCGCGCGTGTGTGTGTGTGCGTGCATAGTGCATTTAAGGTAACACCGAGCGAGCGCTTTAGAGCGCGCGATAATTACGATCGATTGGATGCAATCATGATAGCGCGGCGCGGACGCACGACTGGCTGCCCGAAACTAATTTCAATACCAGGCTCGGGGTATGTGGGGAAAATGGTTCGGGCGTTTCATTTTCGGAGGTCTGGTAGCTTGGTAAACCGTTTTACAACCTTGCTGGTGGCACGCGAAATCAAGCGATGAACGTTATACTTTTACCACAAAGTAGCTGTTGGGTTTTCCAACAATAAATCAACTGGAAATATTTTTTGGAGCTGGAACTCTGTAAAAAAAATCGTAATAAAATAGTGATGCATAAATATAAAATATGTGTAGCCAGTGGCGGATAATATTTCACCAGACCATTCCATATGGTTACCCATGGAAATTCAGATTTTTAAGAAGTGTTTTTATGTTTCCTGAAATTGTAATTTTTGCTAAAAGTCGTTTTGGCTGATAATTGTATTATATGCCTAATTTTCTACGCAAAAAATTTTGTAGAATCAACTGCCAAACAACTTACCAACAATAATTCACTTTTGATAGTGATAGATGGTAGACACTCAGAGGAATACACAAGATAGGTATTATAATAAAGGTAATGTTTCAGCCAGTAAATTCAAGCAGTTTGCTACGGTGAAGGATTCACAAGACTGCTTGTGTCTTCTGCAGGTATTAAATGTGGTGTCTTTATAATGCCCTGTACTTGTTCTTCCAGGAATGTCGTGTTATTTCGTTCGATAGGACTAGACAATCATTAATCTTTAATCACATCATAGACAACTAAACTCTAGAAAAAAGTCTTAGCTTTGGATCCCAATTTGAATTCGTGATATAAAGAGCACGCTACGTTCCTTGAGCGTCTTCGGTTAATGTAGAGAACACAAGTTTACTGTTAAGAAATTCATGGAGAACTTGTCCGATGAACAAATGAGCTCAATTAAGTATGGTTTCCTGAGCAACTATACATGGATTTGAAGCTATTAAACAAAAAAATTCGCGTATACTAATTATGCGTCTTCCTTAGTCACGTAGTGTCGCCTGTCCGCAATATAGAACTAGCTGTTTAGTATTTGGTTGACTGCTCTTTTCTATAACTTTGTAAGCTCCACTTAGACCCAGATCATTATTAGAAGCTGGGTTCTCTGCCCCTGCTTTAGGTTCTAGGGACACACAGGCCAGTATCATTTAATCTTATAACGATAACGATAACGATAGGTAATAGGAATGATTTTAATATTAATATAGAATATGGCGTTATATCCCTCAACTCTTGACAGGCTCAGTTCCGATTGAATTCTGAGATCCCTGCTCCAAGGTCCCCATGCGGGTGTGCTTTGTGTATGATCCGCTGTTGGATGCAACTCTAGATAGAATATAGAATAATTCAATACTATATGGCGTTACATCCCTCCATTCTTGACAGGCTCAGAGATCCCATTGAATTCTGAGATCCCTGCTCCAAGGTCCCCATGCGGGTGTGCTTTGTGTATGATCCGCTCTTGGCTGCAACTGTTGAAAAACATCTCTGGAGATGGAGCAATCCTCCAGAAGCCTAAAATGTTGACACATTTGTCACATTTTTATTGCCTTAATGACAATGAATTTGAGTGCATTTGAACATGTTTTCCCCTGTACTCATTCGTTTCAATTATTTGTGGCCGCTTATCAGATCAAAGCAAGTTCACTTTTATTACTCCCTGGACATTCTTTCACTTGCGGTACCGTGTTCGTCCGCATCCGTAGCTGCGTACATTGGCTACATCAAAGCACATGTTCGCACGTTCGAAGCATCAGCGCTCGACTCACAATGACACTTGCACTAGCTGCCCAGGCAGCCTCTAGACCACTTCAATGCTTCAGTGCTTCCTGCCTGGCAGCACAGGCGACGGACGCCACAAACCATTCGCACACACACACACACATACATACAAATAAAATAAACGGAAAAATAGCCCACCGGTTCGAACATTTACATTCGCTTTTTCGCGCCCAGACCTGGAGGCCGCCCACTAGCCGTCGGCTGACCGTGTACGGGGTATGGGTACCGATATCGGTATTCGGCAATCTATTGGAGCATTTTCCGCGTCCTCCCACGGGCGCTTGTTTTCGCTTTTCACCAACGTGTTTGCTCAACTGGGTTTGGCCAGCGAGGGAAGGGTCCGGGGGAATTTAAGGGTTAACTCAACGCCCGTCCCGATGGCGATGGTTCCGAAAACCTCTTCACAAATGAGTTATGTGACCGCAAGGCTTCGCTCTCTCCCCCCGGCATTGTCGCGCGAGTTTTCCAGGGCCGCGCGCATCGCGTATGTAGTATGTTGTAGGTGTAGGTGCGTTTGTTGGAAATCTGCAAATACTCTCCCAGCCCTACCTTCCTGGGAGCCGTCGCTCCCTCTCCTAGATGTTGCTGCTAGTATATTCGGTGTCCGCCCGGCCGCTGCCAGCAGCACGGCGCGGTTAGCGCGGTTGGTAATTAATTTTAACAGGCAAAAATAATTGGATGCCAGCTGAGCGAGCTGAGCAAACGCGAGAAGCGGGAAGCTGTGCGGGCGGGAGCGTTGTGGTTGCATCGATTGCGTTTTATTGACAGTGGCGCGGTGGCGTTAGAGCAGGGCCAATTTTCGAATTTTCGAACACGCTCGTTTTCACCGCGCCTATCGCAGGGAGTCGCTGGGGAGGGCTTGGTGGAGAGGGGGTTAGGGGGAGGGTTGTCTGTGGAGGAGCAAGAAGAGAAAATTGTGGCAGTGAATTTGACAACACTTGGCGCCATCGCGGTCCCTTCCCGCTACCGCTGCAGCCTTCCCAGGCGTCCCATCGCAGCGCGCTGGTTAACGTGCTATCGCTGTCGCTTAATAAGCTTCCTTCCTACGCTGCACCATTCGCTCTTCCTCGCCGGCCTCGCCGGCGGCTGCTTGCCGTGCCGCGGCATGTCACCAGCGCACGCTGCCAGTGCGATATAATGCTAGTTAAATGAGCGTTAAATTGATACGGTGATTGAGATGTTTCTTGCGCGGTTGCCTCCGGGCGCGCTCCGCGCATACCTTCGAGCCCTCGCGGTGGGTTGCGAACAGAAGGAAAAGAAAAAGTGAAGCAAAAAATGAAAAAAAAGGTAGTCGTGGTTGGTAGTTGCGCCACAAAAGCCGGCAATATCCCAAGACCGTGTACGAAGCCTTCTGGTATCGAAAATGTTAACGACTTGTTCTCATGCCAGCTGTCACATTTGCGTGAGCCGTCACCGAGGGTGGGGTGTTCTGTTTTTTTTTTTTATTCATTTCACTGGTTACGGTGTTGCCGAGTGAAACAACGGCAACAAAAAAAACCCGAAACATTTCAGGGGAATTTATAGCGCTCATCCGCTGTATTGACATTGAACTTGTCCTCCTGCTTGCGGGTAATGGGAATTGCACGGTATACACTCCACAAGCCGCAATAGTGTGCTGCACGCTAAAAGTGAACAGGTTGCCCGGGTGTGCTGATGTTCCCTTTTTAGGAACCAATCGAAGTGGTCCAGCTGGACCTACTCCGGGGAGTCGTATTTATTGCGTGATATTTAGCGAATGGAGCGGCTCAGCAAAGTGCACCACACCACCGCCCCGGTGCTGCGTTAAATAAACGCCAAATAAACTAAGGCGCAAGGAAGGTAGGTGCAGTGAAGCGAAGAACGGACCGGTCACGGCTGCTGCTCGAGATCGATTTTCGGTTGCGACTGTAAATTCGTCGAACTCGTTAATGGGACCCACTAGCGCTGCTCGACGGTGGCCAAATTCAGCTAGCGTTCAGCATTCTGCTTTTTGTCTTTGCATTTGCTTCGAGGAAAGTTCGACTTCCCGACCATTTCCATGTAACTGGCGGCCGTCCATGTTCTACTTACTTCTTTGCGCCGAGTTTCGGCGAAGTAAACGGTCCTGCCAGGGCCAGTGTGGTCCGGTTCGTGTGAAAACTACAGCTTGAATGCAAGGATAAGATAATCTTCTGTTGCTGAGCATAGCAGATACTAGTGAATTGTTTGCGTTGTCGCTACAGTTACATTCCTAGTCTCACAGATACTAAGATTTCATGGTAGAGATGTGCAAATGAACTTGAGAAGCGTGAAAGTAAAATAGTAATGTTGCTACGCCTATAAGACATGTTGATCAAAGATCATTAATAGAGATCTTGATTCCAAAAAAACAATTAATTTATGCAAATCTACTGTTATTGAGTGTGATTGATGTAAAACAACTTCAAGAATTTTGGTTAAAAAAAAATAAAAAAAAGCTTGAAGTTTGGTTATGAAATACTAAGCATTTTACTAGGGCTCTAACACATTTGCACTACACTGAGTTTTTGAGTCACAGCGTATAGGAATGCTACCATTTGTATGTTAAACGCTTTGGAAAAGGTCAAACATTTTAATCTTTTTTTTTAATGTTTTTCGCAAGAAACGTGTTTTAGTGCACTACAATCATCAGCTAATCGATAACTCCTAATATTCTCTCCGTGATGTGATATAATCACTTACTTAAGTAATCAATTATCTTTTCTTATTTTTTTCCGCGAGCGAAGCTACTATCACTACCGACAGGCAATACTGTATTCTTATTCTAATTAATTAAATACACAGAACTCGGCAGCTCCGATTGCACTACCGTGGAAATTAAATCCTATTCGCGTCGCTCGAACGCTGCCGGGAGGTTGTGGAGGGATGCTAATTGATCCGAGAGGTATAAATAAATCATCATTTACTATTCGTGGAAGGGACGAAGCCTGACACTCCCAGGAACCGACGCAGAAGCGACTCCACCCAACATTTCACCCGAAAGTGCTCCTCCAAGCGCACCTGTTCGAGCAGCGCGTTTCCGAGCGCTTCTTTGACGCAACACTGTAGGGGCACCAACTTCATCCCTCAAGTTCATCATTAGCACAGCTGCACCGAGACTGTGCGACCATTCGAGAGTGGAGAATGGGATTTGCGGTAGTGTAGAATAATTTAGCTGTAAAAAAAAAAGATTGTAGCCCATCGGTAAAGTCCATCGAACCGTGAAAGCTGCGGCAAAAAGTGCAGCAATGCAAGTCCCCATACCTACCGAACTACACACAAAGAGTCTATTAAAGGGATCAGTGTGAGTTTGTGTGTGTTAGAGAGAAAGGGCGAAAGTAATGGAGATAGAGGGTGTTTACGTTGCGGTGTACATTAACAAGCCATCGGAGCCTCTAGCGTAGGGCGTTCGTGTTCATACTAATTACATCCGGTACGTGCGAGATCGGGTTATTGAATTTTGGAGTTCCTTTCCACCGCCGTGTATTCCTCCCTTTGCCCGTCAGCCGTTTCGATTTAATTGGCCAGTAGCATGGGGACGCTAATTAGATGAATGAAAATTCTACCTCCAGGAAGCGTGGGCACAGTCAGCCTCTTTCTTCCATATCGTAATTGAATGCCCCGGTATCGGATACTTCTGGGTATCGGGTTGTGTTTCAGCAAGCATGGCGAAACCAGGAAGCAAAAGTGGCGCGTTCTAGAGCGTGCGAGAACGCTTTGACAGCCACCAAATGGCTGTGACCCTTTTTTTTTTTTTTGGGAGGATTAGAACGCACTGGTACTAGCCCGGCCCCAGGGACAATGTAATCGAGAGTATGCTACGGTGGCCTTGTACGCTAGACGGCTAGAGAGTGTCCCAGCAGGGCCAGATTGGCGCCTACGATAGCAACCGCAACGAGATAAAGTGCCGGACAGAAAGGGCAACATGAGCGAGTGATAGTCAATACAACGGCGGCACGGTATAATAAATGAAGTTCAGTTTTCATCTCTCTGCTGGTGGCCCCTTCAAGGTCCGGCTCACACGCTACTGGGAGCTCTGTCGTCACAAAACAAAAACAAAAAAAATCCTTCTTTTTTGTGCGTTTGACTGGGCTGAAGGAGAACCAGAGCTAGAAGTGCCCGGGCCGGCCGGCTACTGCAAGTCTGTAATTAAGAAAACAAACCAAAGCCCCCTACCACCCCCAAGGCGGGGATAGAAGCAGTTCAATTCAGCGAACCGTTCCTTACAGATAATAAATGACAGCCCGCTAATCTCGAGCCGCTTATCTAGATTTCAAATCACGCGAACGGATCTCTTTCAGGAAAGCCTCGAAACCTCGCGAACTCCTCGAAAAAAAACACACACAGTCATGCCGATGTCCACGGCCACCATCGCGCGCGGTTGACAGACGCTGACGGGCGTACTGACATTGATGAATTGAACCTGATATCTCTCTCTATCTCTCTATCTGGGCCGGATCTTTGGGCCGGGACTTTCGGGGCACGGTCGCGACCAACCTCAATCTCCGCGCTTGGAAAGGTACACACGCATGCTCGAGCCGATCGGCTTTCGAAACCGAAATGGTGCATTGTTTGCAAAACATTCCCGGAAGGGGTGGAGCCTAACCTAGAACGACGACTCCTCCACCATTTGCTCAGGTATGGAGCGCTCGAGCATGGAACAGAAGTACTGCGTATGCATACCAGACACAGGCGCTATTACACCTTCACCTTCAAGCGGGCAACCGTCATTCCGGCTCAAGATCATCGAGCCAACGCGGCCCTGTCAGGTTGGCGGCAGCGTCACGTTGGGGCCCCGGAAGGTGACACCTGACTCTTCTGACAAGTCAATCTGCTGACGATTACATTCAAATAGCACCGCGGGCTGTATGACGGCGCTGCAAAACTGAAGGGGCTCTTGGGATTTGAACAGTGCCACTACATTCCCATGCGAAGCCTTGGCTGCTCCGTGACAAATAGAAAGAGAAAGAGAGAGAGAGAGCGAGAGAGAGAGAGATAGGTTAATAAAAAAGGACGATGTTATGGAAATGCTTCCAATATGTCACTCCGAATGCGTTACCGATGTCAGTGCGCGTGTTAACAACCGCAACATCGAAGCCGGCAACGTAGCAACCGAACCGACCGGGGGTTAGGGGTGGGTTCTCGCTTTAACCAAATTAAGTGCGCCGCTTTTTGTCCGACCCGACCCTCACCCGGGCTCTCGTCCATTCACTAGTGGGCAGGCATTCTAGAAAACACGCAAGCGCAGATCTCCATTCACTAGAGTACTGTCAGTTTCGTCCCCTGGACCTGTTGTGCACTCGCGAGGTATGCAAACCGCCACCTGACCACCGGCCATACGCGGGGTCCAGATGCTTATGATTGATCGTGCGAGATATACCCACCTGCCTGGGATTACGTATGGGGATGGGGAGGTAGAAGTAGCGTGGGCGTCATAGCCGGTCTACTTTCAAATAACTTCGAAACCGCGCGCTGGCGAGAACGATATCACCATACCCAACACACACACTGGATGCCTTACAATGTAGTGCGAAAACGCCGTGGCTATTAAATTCCGGGATTAACCTTTCGATGTGGAGAAGCGGGCAACTACAATGTAGGATCGGAAGTGGACTTTGGCGAGCGTTGGGAAGATGTTGGGCTTGAAGATGTTACTGCACCGAAATTGACGACGAACATATATCCGTAGAAGATACTACTGCGCCATGCAATTTTCCTGAAGTTCTACTTCAGAAGTACATCATCCAAGGTTTCATCCAAGGGTTAAACGGTACGAATTGATTGTAACAACTGGTTCACGGGTGTCGCGGGTGATCTGTCGCTCTAATTAATCACTAACATATCACCCCTTCCCCCACTCCCCCACCCTCACTCCAGAGGACCTGTTGGCTTGCATGTGGAGACTAATATTGATCTTATGCTAATTGGTGATAGATCGTTCCGCTGCCACATTGCAAACGGTTATCTGTGTGGTCCAGCCATCCTCTCCCACTCTGTTTTTAATGTACCCAGTACCCTCTCCTTCCGTAGCCCGCTTTACTCCTCCGTAATGTCATCACATTGATCGCCCGAGCGAAAGGCGGCACTCGATCGCGCGAGAAGGAAGTCGGTTAGGCCGGCCTTTGATGGTCCCAGCGCCTGTCAGAATGAAACATAAGCGAGCCCGGCCAACTTGCCGCCCCGAGACCGTGTCACCGTCCCTCACTGGATCCAGTTTGCTACAGCGGGAGAGGGTGGTCCGTAAACATTCCTAAAATGTGTCTCAAGAAGGGCCGGTTACGGTTTGGACATTAGCCTTTTTAACGGCTCTGCGTCGTTTCCTGCTAGCAACTGGGCAAGTGCGCCTTTGTGCGCCCGGGGCTTATGCTCACCACTTATGCTCGCTCTCCGATCATTAAATTGAGCACTGACACACACACACAGCACAAGGCTTCTTTGTGGACAGTAGCGGTAGGTCTCCTTCCCAACTCCGGTCCCACCTCAGGGCATGGGAAAAACGCCAGGTGGAGGCTGCGTGTTTAAGATATTTATTAAATGAAAATTTACTGCTTAAATGTTAGTGCGCACACTCCCTGCCCCCGGTTGCTGTCAAAGGGGGTTTGTGGTGCACTCATTGCAGCTCGAAAGCGCGTTCTACGTAAAATGGGAAGTGGGGTCAGTAATGGTAGGTGGGCGTGGGCAATGCACCGCGATCGACACGACCGTTTATTGATTATTATGTGTTACGGAATGCATCGGAATTCGTACCGAGTGCAACATGAAAGGGTGGAGGCAGAGTTACGCAACACACAAGCACACTCACACACAGCAACGTGAGAGAGAGAGAGAGAGAGAGAGAGAGAGAGAGAGAGAGAGACGACGACGACGCGGAAACTGTGGCTCTCATAGACTCGCGTGGTGGTTTCCCTGCCCTGCATAACCCTTTGGGGCGGGCGAGCAGTCGCAGCGAACCGGCAGCGACAGAAATTCCATCACTTTGGCGATCGCTTCCGTGCCCAAGGTCACGGGATGGTAGTGTGCGTGTGTGTGTGTATATGCTTCTATTTGCAGCAACCGTTAGTGATCCCACCTTCACCCCCTTTTCGGAAAGGAAACGAACACACCGACACACCGACGGACACGGTATGGATGGAACGGTTAGGCGTGGGTTTCCTTTTTGTTTCCAGTGCATTTGCATTTCCTTTCTCCACGCCGAGCGCGCGCTCCCGCCCCGATACGTGCACCATTCTTGGTAATGGCTTAGGTTTACTTGTTTTTGTTGTTGCTATTGGAAAGAATAATGGTACCTGGTTTACGCAAAGGGGTTTCAGAAGAGGGAAAACACGCGGTGGATCGGACCAGAGGACTTAGGAACGATAACTCGAAATAAAAAAAAAAAAACATTTACAAAGCATCCATTCACAATGACATAACGAGTGTAATCCGTCTTAGTGAGTGCCTAGAATAAACATTCTTTTTCAATCATAAAACGTAGAAAGTCCTACTACGATGTATTTTTTTAAATACATTTAGCAAGCTATAGTCTAAAGTGTATTGGAAAAAGTCAAAATTTCTTCCAAGAATGTCAAACAAAAACATGGGAAACTTTGTAGGACTTCAATTTTCTTATAAATCCAAGATACAGTATTATAAACTCAGAAACATTTATTCTGTTCATTAAATGTCTCCACAAATACGACCTAATAAAATCCTTGAAGTAAGTTTTTTCCAGGCTCGAATGCATTTTCGTGCGGATTCGACAATTACTGCACTTACATATATCTATTTCTTCCTTAGTTCTCCTGTTCTCTGCTGAATATCTGTGTAAACTATTTAGTGATAGTCATCTCCAACAGAAGAAATCAAGGTCACTGGTAAGATCTGAATACGGTAAAACTGACTCCGGAGATATTCCACGGGATGACATAGGTATATGATGATTCTGATATGATCTTCTACTTTGAAACAACAATCATAGTTGGTCTAAGTTGGTCAAAATTACTTTTCGATATCTCGGGCTGAGTGGAGTACCTGGATTTCTTCCCACCAACATAGGCATACGAAGAATGTTGGTCTGGAACCAATCATGGATATGTTTTTAACTTGTATGGTTTGGTCTTTAACATGAGAGTTTTTAAATCTATACTCCCCAAGGGCCTAAAAATCTGATCTGTACTTACATACTTC
Source organism: Anopheles coluzzii (assembly GCF_943734685.1). Taxonomy (NCBI): domain Eukaryota; kingdom Metazoa; phylum Arthropoda; class Insecta; order Diptera; family Culicidae; genus Anopheles; species Anopheles coluzzii. Next base: position 764,183 of record NC_064669.1, on the reverse strand, counting down.
AAATGACACAGTTATTGTTTGAACAAAGACAATTGCACGAGAATTAAGCCTCTTAGCAAATCTCCTTTTTTTGTCAAATAATTCTTTCCTCACAGGTCCAATCTACCCTTTGCCTTCACACCTTCGTAAGCCGCTTAGGTCCACAAAGATCCGAAGGGTGGCGACTAGAGTTTGTAATGAATTTCCGGAAGGATAAAGGTACAATAACCGTCTCCCAACGAGCGCTTCCGCAATCACCACTCGAACCGCACTGGGCCTCCGTCAATTTGAATTCAAGTTGCATGCAGAATACAGAAAAGCAGAACGGAAACCACTCCCCCCCCCCCCCCCCTCTTACTCCTAGCCAAAATTGGAAGCCAACCGCGCCCCAAAAGGGCCCGTATATTGCCAAATTCCTTCTTAAAAAAAAAGTCCAGCACGAAACCGACTCATCTCTAGTCGTGCATGAAAATCTCCTACCCTGCCAGGTGTTGTCATGCTTCAGGTGTGTGTGTATATGTGCTTTGTTGGTTTGGCTGTTCGGTTTTGCAAATTCAATATGGTGCCGAGGTGCCGCCACGAAATTGGGTTCGCTTTTCGGTTGGAAAGCGACTCGGCTTTTGCACGCTTTCCTTCTTCGTTTGCTCACGCATCACCGCCTAGTGCTCAATTAAAATAATGAACGAAAGAATAAAGGAACAAAAAAAAAGCCATACACATACACCAAAAAGCGCATACACCATACAACTTGACGCTTCGGCTTCGGAAGGACGGAGGAGATGGTAGCAAATTAACGCAGGTGCTGTTTCACCAGCGCTCTCCAAACCGCTTCCAACTTTGGATACAGCTCGTCCCCCACTATCTCTCTCCGTTGCATTCGCATTTTAATAAATCGGTTTTCGATTGCTGGAACGAAATAACAATAAAAAAAGAGATTGAATCCGTTCCACTAACTTGTGAGCAGATCGCAGATCTCCGCTCGGCCGAAGCAGGAACACGCAGAAGGTTGATTAGTAACTGTATCACCTTGAGCGGAGATGCGAGGGGAACCGCGCGATGACGGCGATGACGCTGCGCTGACAATAACGGCCACCGGATGGATAAAGAACTTGTTTGCTGGTTGATTAATTTCTGGTGATTTCTTGCGTACCAGTTTCCACCGCGAGTGGAAAGGGGAAGCGAAAACGAGATCAAAAGTTGATTTGTGATCCGCTAGATGCTCGAGCTCGTCCACGATCATCTGGGTGACGTTTGAGCGCGTAGAGTACAGCTAGTAGCCAGCATGTAAGGGTGCCCTCCTCAGCCCTCTGCCACACGCATGGTACTCACCGGGCGGAATGTGCACGCCTCTGCTGTCCGTCATCCGCGGCCGGCGCTGCGTCTTCAATGCGCCGCAAATGATAAGGAGGACCTCCCGATGGATGGATGGAATCTGGTTCTCAGCACTCGAGGGGAGGAGCTCGTCATGGGCTCAAGGTTGAGCTAGTTTGAAGCAGCAGCCGCAGCAGCAGCCGTAGTGATGGGAGCGAAGGTGGCGATTCAGCATCGCCGGGTTCGCGTTTCCGCGTACCGAAAGCGAAAGCAAGGCCACACGGCTAGGGCCGCACAATTTCCATACTCACCTGTTGCGATTTATTGCGGGTACGCAATCAAATGAGTGCAGTGTCAATTACGGCATAGCTATTACTACTATTTAATATTACGAGTAGTACCGGTGTTGCTGCTGCTCCAGTTGCTAATTGCAGCGTTCGCGATGTATGCAGGGTGGAAGAACACGTGGGAGTTCCGGGCACGCGAGAAGAGGCGGAGGCAGATGCGTCGTGATGGATGCAAGATTCTGACTTCCTTATTGCATTATTAAGTTATCTTCAGTAGAATAGAGCTTCTTCGTTAAAGCTATATTCAGAGTACATGTCAAGAAGTTGATGATGGCTAGAACTTATTCGGCAGCTCGGATAAACGAGCTTTCAGAAATTCCTAGCTAGATCTATTGATTAACCAAAACAAAAAGACATGTTTTGAAATTATATGATCCCAAAAAAACTCCTTTTTCATGATCTTAGTGGATATCAGCATACATTCAAATGATTGCCTATCCAAACAGGATTTGGACTTCTAGTCGTGTACTACTAATTTATAGTCCTACAGTCACAATTGTCTTATATGTCTACTTCTTATGGTTCTGAAGTTTGAATATCACAATATCAAATCTCAACTAATTCGTCTCTTGATTAAATTTTATTATTTGATCATCATTCCCGCTTTGTCCATCGACTTTGCTCTAAATCTTTCGTCTGTAATGCTTGTTTCTTCTACTATAACATATGGTGTTTACCGGTTACAGCTACTTCCCACAGTGTTGAGACAAATCATGTCCAGATAATATTACAGTCATGATTTCTGATCTCCATGTTCGTGTGCTTGGACATACATTTTAGAATGATCTTCAGGTGATTGCGCTGCAGGTATAAGCCTAGATTGAAGAACTGTCTCACCGACTGCCCAATTATTGAAGAATGCACGAGGATCAGACATCTGTAGCGCAGAAGCCATCATCACGAGGACGAGACATCAATTCTTGCTCGGTCGAGCTTCACGTACTGTATGTGTTCACTTTCCAGAAACTGTGAATCAATTCTGTAACCCCATCTCCCACCCACCTGACATTCTGCCATCGGGAGCTCCCAGCACAGAACCACACATCATCCAATTATTCGCCTAAAAAAAAAAATACTCCCCTTTTACTTTCCCGCGCTCGATTTTTCCTATTTCTAAATCGCTGTCAGCGCGCTGCAATTCCCACCGTGCGCCGCGCGATGCATTCCGTTCCGCATACACCACCGCCTGGTCGCCAGCGACGAAAGGCCGTCCAAGAATGGGCCGGATAATTCGATGCACACATAATGGCACCGGCAGCAACCGAAACCGAGCAGGCGGGAGCGCACCCGGGGTGCAGCGTTGCATTAAATAAAGCCATTCGTCGTACCCTCGGGGGTCCCTGTAGCGGCCGGATGGGGGAGTAGTGGCCGGGTGGTGTTCCTGCCTATTGACACTCGATTGCGTTGCGCAGACCCGTTCTCATTACTGCAGCGAATGCACCAACAACACACACACACACACAGACACACACGCTCCGTTCTGCACCGGCTGGTAATTCCTCCCTGGCCCCTGGAGCCGTGTTGCTATGCCCCACCAACCACACCACAGCGTCTTCCAGCTAACCCAAGGCGAGGTCCGAACTTCTGGAGCTGCGTGCCGTTTTCGAAGCTTTCAAATTCTTTCGAATTCTTGCCCTTCCTGCTTGCGGCGCCCGGTTTTGATCACCCCGCTTTTCTGGCGTGTGAGATTGCGAGCTCCCGATACACCTCCCTCTTCCGATGCACTCTCACAGGGGGGGGGGGGGGGGGGCCCTCACTGTCGTTGGCGTCCTGCCGTACAAAACCGAGCTTGCCTTCCGTGTCGGCGACGACGCTGTACGTAGTCTAACTTTTTCTTGAAAGAGGGCGAAAACAAGGGGTCGGGTAGTGGGGGGGGGGGGGGGGGGGGGTGGTTACTGGCACCTGCATTAGTTCCATAATTTTGCGATCCCCTAAGTGCGAGCGGGACGGCACAGCTTGAGCCCATGTTTTCCCTTGTACCACCAAAACAGCGCTCATTTTCAGCACTCTCCCCCAATCTCTCTCTCTCTCTCTCTCTCTCTCTTTCACTCACTCTCACGGTCGTGGCCATTTCTCGGAAGGCGACCGGGCCGCCACATGGCGCAACTGGTGCAGTACGTACGAGCGAACCTAAAAATCGCACAAAACCAATACGCCTCGATCGATGCCGTTCCTCACGCACACTCGCAGCGGCCCTTCGTCGTCGGTTGGCATCAAGATTAGGGAGTAATGGTAGGCTGGCCAACTCAACACACCCTCTTCCCTCGCCCCCGCCCCTTCCGCCCCATCCCTTCCAGGTGCCATTGCACTACCGGGAAGCGCGATCGTCCCCCTTTGTACCTCGAGCGCGCGCGCGCGCGCGTTGGAGAGGAACTCCAGCACGGCAGAACGGAGCGCTAGCCTGGAGTGAGCGGAACCGATACAGCGGCGTTACAGGCGAGTGCGCGTTTGGCTTACGGAGGGAGGGCCGCTCTTCTCTCTCGCTCTTTCGCTCTCTCGCTCTACGTGTGTGTGTGTGTGCCGGTTGGTTGGTGTTCTGCGGGCGAGTGCTCTCTTGAGTTCGCCTTTCGGATTGCCCGAACGCCACCGTTCGACTATAAAACCCGGTCCCGACGCATTGTTGAGGCACAGTCCGCAAACAGTCCTAGAGTCCTACGCTCCTAGGAGGTTTCAGCACTCAAAAGAAAGCGACTAGCTCCAAGCGACAGACGTTCGACGTCATTTCCGCCCGCAAAAACAGCGAAAGAAAAAAAAACAACCAACGCACCAAGTGTCCGGGGAAGTGTCCAACCGGAAGCAATCAAAGACAAACAGTGTGTGTGTGTGCCACAGTGTGTGTTTGCGTGTGTGCAGTGTATTGTTAGAGTGATCTTTGTGAGGCGTCAATCACAATGAAGGCTTTCGTAAGTAGCAACCACTGCCGGTCGTTGCACGGGGAAGAGGCTAGCTCCGGGAGGTGACCGCTCCTCCACCGAACCGCTCTCCAATCAACCGACTTCCCGGCCTGCCGGAAGCTCCACTTCCTCGGATCTGGTCCTCCACCTCTGCAACACTCAACCACCATAACCCCCCCCCCCCCCCCCGGCCTGCCCAGGATAGTGACTGATTGTGCCGTGTTTCCCCCTCTCTGTCTCTTCCTTTCCGCCGCAGGTTCTGGGATCTGCCGTGCTGCTGCTGGCTTCGGCCGCGGCTTCCGGCTCGTACCTTGGCGTGGCGCTCTCGTCCCAGTACCAGGCGCACGACGGTATCGGCGGCTACTCGTACGGCTACGCCGAGCCGAACTCGCAGAAGCACGAAACGAAGGATGCGCACGGCATCACGCACGGCGGCTACTCGTACGTCGACGCGAACGGCCACGTGCAGAGCGTGAAGTACACGGCGGACCCGATCCACGGATTCCAGGTGTCGGGCACGAACCTGCCGAAGGGCCCGGCCCCGCATGCCGTCCCGGTGCCGGCCTGGAACGCGTACGCCTACGCCCCGGTGGTGCTCGGCCACAACGGTGCCCCGCTCGAGACGCCCGAGGTGCAGGCCGCCAAGGCAGCGCACTTCGCGGCCCATGCCGCCGCCAAGGCCCGCCTGCACAAGCGCTCGCTGTACGCCCCGTGGACGTACGCGGCCGCCGCCCCGGTCGTCCTCGGCCACAACGGAGTCCCGCTCGACACGCCCGAGGTGGCGCACGCCAAGGCGGAGCACGCGGCCGCCCACGCTAAGGCCCTCGGACACGCGTACGCCCCGGCCGGTCCCGTCCCGGACACGCCCGAGGTGCAGCACGCCAAGGCCGCCCATCTGGCCGCGCATGCCGCCGCCCGCGCCAACCACCATGCCGTCGCGCCGGTGACCACCGTCGCCCACACGCACCACGCCGTCCATGCCGCGCACTACCCGCAGCACGTCCCGGTCATCAAGAACGGCGTGCCGGTCGAGACGCCGGAGGTGCAGCACGCCAAGGCGGCCCACTTCGCCGCCGTCGCCAAGGCCCAGGGATACGCGCCGGCCCACGCCCACTCCTACTACCCGCAGCACATCCCGGTCATCCACAACGGCGTGCCGGTCGAGACGCCCGAGGTGCAGCACGCCAAGGCGGCGCACTACGCCGCCCTCGCTGAGGCCAGTGCCCGCGCCGGCCACGGTGCCTCCTGGGCTCCGGCCGGCCACGAGGACGACGGTAGCTACGATGGCCGATGGGACAACCATTACTAAACCAGCCAACACGCTTCGACCAACTCTGTCTCACTCTGTCTCTGTTTCTCTCAAACACAAACACACACACATATATAAGCTAACCTACCAATACTCGAACCAAATACTCGAATGCTCCTGAATCGAACTCCGTTGCGACTGCACGGCTCGCCGTGCTGTGACGTCACTCGAAACGCTTCCCCCCCCCCGCCTTATCTTCCAGTATTACTCAACCGCCCCCCCCACCTCTGCCTGCCTTCCCGCTAAACACTGCATCGCTGCGGTTTGCTTTTTATCGCTTCTGGCCAAACCGGAACACCAACCGCTCGCTCCCTCCCCGCGAAGGGTTTTCTGAGCGCAAATTTCGGTAGGTCGCCTGCCGCAGGACCACGCCAAGATCTGTTTCGGCGATCCATCCGACCAACCAGCTAGTTACCATTTTGAGTGCATCCACCATCCACCGTGCGCGCCGATTCGCGCTGCAACCCAAGGGATTGTCCCACCTTCCAGGGCACGGAGTTTTCCACGCCTTGCGCCAACGGAATAGCCGTACTGCCTGCAGGAAGGTGCCAACGGAGAGGAAATTGGATGGATCGCCGCCGAACCACTGCCCCACCCACACCCACGGCTGCAGCAACAGCAACAGCTGCCTCGACAACAGCGGGCCCCGTTCCGGCTCCTTTTTACTGTACCAATCACGCAGGAAAATAAAAGGACTCCTACTCGCGCTCAAAACCCCCCCAAAGCCCGGAGCCCGGCGGGTGAAGCTGCAGCCGTTTGGGTCGAGGCCGCATTCCAACGCCCAAGCGGGATGGGCCGTCGCTGCAGAACCTGCCCGAAAACGTAACACCCAAGCACCGTCGAGCAAACATGGGAGGAGGGTCGATGTTATCGACATGGCACAAATGTAAACAAACACGCAACAACAACAACAAAAAAAAGCAAGCAAGCATGCGCCTATGTTCATGCACTTGTGAACAGGGCAACAGGGGGAGGGAAGGGCAAGGAGGGGTGAGCCCGTGAGCCGGGTGCATGTAAAATAATGTCTTCACCAACTCCGGCCCGGCTTACACTCCCCCTCCCCTTCCATCATGCGCCCCATTTGCCCGCAATTTCTCCCCTCCCCCCCCCCCTCCCCCCTCTACGTGAAATGCGTTACGAACTTGACCAAGAAAAAAAAGCAAAAAAAAAAACATCAAGCGACGAACCGATTTGCTATAATAAATGAAATCAAATGAAGTAAGCCTTGTGTTTGTGTGTGTGGTTTGATTTGCTCGACTTGTTTGTTGCAATCCGCAGCCTAGCCAGTCGTGACATAATCGTGCTATCGTGCAGGAGCGACCGGCGGGGGGGGGGGGGGGGGTTGGCAGCACTGCAATGTGTTCACATCATCAGCATGTTTGATTGAGCGCGCTCCATTTCCTGCATGTTGCATGGGCTACCACCGGCGGCACACGTAACTGGTCCGAGGCACTTTCCCGCAGAGTCGTTGACAGTTTCGGCAACCTGCCGGGGTTGAACTTTTCCGGACAAAGTTCTCCGGCAGGGTGAGCCCAGCAAGGCCATCCCCAACATGGTTTCGGGAACATTCCAGCGAGCCTTTCAGCACGTGGGAGGCTTTTGGATTGTGCATGACAGCCTCTCCCTTCCTATAACTTTCTCGCACGCAAAAGTGCACACATGTTCGGTGAGTTTTTCTAGGTTCAGTGGTCGGCAAACTGCGGGCCGGGAAAAGGAGCCAAATTTCGTAGAAACAATCGGGAAGAGCCACACAGGATCGGTTAGCACAGACATTTATTAGGCGAATCGTGCTTACTACGATCTTCACTCAGTTTCAAAAGAGAGAGAGAGAGAGAGAGAGAGAGAGAGAGAGAGAGAGAGAGAGAGAGAGAGAGAGAGAGAGAGAGAGAGAGAGATCACGAACTTCCCTTTTCTCCTTTGTTAGTACATTTTAGGGTTGAGAGAAATACTAGGCGAGAGCAAGATAACGAGAGGAAGAGAGAGAAAGAAAGAGAGAGAGAGAGAGAGAGAGAGCAAGATTATGAAACACTTTTTATCGCTTTGGAACAAATTTTAACGCTACAAAGTAACTCCTTCTTCTTCTTCTTCTTTGGCACAACAAGCGTAGTAAGCGTAACGTAACTCATGGATGGACCCCTGTTCGAGATTCATTTCGATGGTTGGTTGATTATTTCACACGTTTCACACATTTCCCACACAAACGCTCAAATCGAAGCCTACTACCTTATGTTAAGTTCTGTCTTCTTTTCCATGAGCCTTCCTGGGCATGGCTTTGACTAATAATCTCGATTATTTCTTCATACAGCTCTAGTTCCTACTGGTTGCTGTTTTCGCTCACAATTCTTCATCGTTGCGCGCCTGTTTGTGCCGGAAACTAGGCACTAGTCTGGCGAGTTTTACTTATTCTACGCAACTATTTCTTGTCTTTAAATGGCTGTCCTATTCATGAGCACGTTCCTACCTTTTTCAGTGGCTCGAAAGGGAATCGTTTTGGGATTCAGCACCGTAATCCACCAATCTACATACGGCTGCCAGGACCGCACTTTGTTAACCACTGGTGCAGGAGGATAAAGAAAAAAGAATGTACTCAACGAGCAGTGGGCAAAAAGGAACCCTCACTGCCAGCAGGCCACCAAACTCCTTCCAACTGTCCCCGCTGTGGTGGTGCTGTGCAGACCCTCAAACCCTCATCAGTGTGAGCGAGTGGGCACGGAGGGGCGCAGACATTGGATTTGCCTGCAGTTGACATAACATTCTTCTTCCGCATGAGACATCCGACCGGCTCCAGTGAACTCCTCGCCGTTTACTTCACCTTCTCTGTGAGTCTGCCGCTCGCCGGTTGTTCCCAGCACCGGTGCTGCCGGGTTGCCCGAGAACACTTGGCAGGAGAAAAGTGAAATTCGATATCATTCTAATAAATGGTCCCACTCTCGGCCGACAACTGTCGACTGATAAAAGCTGACCGAAACCCGACCGAGGAGAGGGGTGCGGTCCGGGTTTTGCTTCATACATATGTACTAACTCCCACACCCACTGTCGCTACCATCCTTCCATCCGCTCTCGCTCCGATGTACAAAGGCCCTGATGGAGCCCGTTGTCCGAAACATGTTCCAGCTAATTCCGGAGATGACACATTACACACCCAGAGATATGGACATACACACATACCGTCACACATCATGAGTTGGCTTTGCGGTTTAATCGGTTTCCGTTTGTCGATGACACTGACAGAGATATGCCCGGGGCGAGGACACTAAGGGCTGTTGGGCAGATTGTGCCCATGGGGCGGAAGGCGGTGCAGCCATTGTTCGGTTCGGGTGTGCAGTGCCGAGCAGTGGGTCGACCCAGGGACCCTCGATCCCCGGGTACGAGCTCTTAATCATGGCTCCAAAACCCGCGTCACCGTCAGCCGCGTACCGGGCGCCTTCCAATCGCGTTGCGTGTTTGCTCGACCAGTCGAGAGGTGAGTGCCGTTTCGTTGGCGACACACACACACACGTGGATTGGGGGTGGTTCCCGGGTGGTGTTTTGGAGCGGCAAACTCAATTTTGCCAATCGTTCGTACACGCGTTGGTGAGCGCGAGCGCACGCGGGCCGGTAATGCTGGGTCCAGTTAAGAAGTGCAATGCGTGTTGCATACCGTGCCGGGCGCTTGCTCGCCTCGAAGCGTTTCTGACGGGCTTCCACACACCAGCTACAAAGCCGGCTGTTTGGGATGCTGCGAATTCATCGTGCGCTTCATCGTTGCATCCGTTTCCCTTTGCAACCCAGCCGCACAGATAGTGCTTCGCAATCTAATCAAACCACACATGTACACAGTCACAGGAACACGCACCAGACCGCCAGGACCGACAGGGGTGGTTTGGTGGTTAAAAATAGATTTCTGCTCGCTTGCAGCTTAAATGCAATTGAATAGTGCCGGCCGTTCCTCGTGCCCGCTGCCCATTGACCGTGCCGCACACGCAGCAGTAGCTTGCTGTCAGTGCTGTGCAGGACAAATTACTAGCACACATACACACACACACACACACACACACACACACACATACACACACACTTGGTGTGAGCCTCTGAGCCACTGAGCTTTCGCTTCCGGTTCCAGGGGCGAGTGCTAGAGCAACAGCTAGCCGCCAAGGCAACGCTCTAATCGCTCATCCCATCCCAGCGTACCATTGTTTCGACGCTATTAAGCGTCGACATGAAGGTTTATGGTCCTCCCGTTTGCGCCACACACACACACACACACCGAACCAGGTGTTGCGCTTCCGGAGTGGCGAACTGACAGCTGGATGGATTGATCGCCATAATCACTGTCATCGCGGGAGTGGGAGCGAGCGCTAGCGTGTAGAACAGGCCGTCCAAACTTGGAGATTGGCATGAATGCAAATTGTTCCCAACCGTTGGGACGTCTAAGCGAGCTTGGGAAGGGAAACACGGAAGGAAATGAGCTGGAAAACTGTACACCATTCGGGGGGAAAGGGTTCGTTTCCTCCAACCACTCAATATTGTTTTCGTGTGATTTTTTTGCTTGTTTGTCGCTGCTGTTGCTGCACCGAAAAGGATATATGAGCTCCCGGCGGAGGAATTGTCCCATGGGACAATGGGGATTGCTGTCAATACACCTATTTTACATAATTTTGGAGCTCGCGAGATGTTCCCCCGGGCAACGCACGAAACCTCGCAGCCGCCGATGCGAATGTGTGTCCGATAACACGGCACAGATTAACCGTGACAGGTCCATTAGATGCTGGCATGATTCATCAAACCCTGACGGAGGGTACAATGCTTCGACGGGCAGCTCTGTGCGTGTGCGTTTGTGTCATTATAGGCGCATTAAGCTGTTTTGCATTGATAGATTGATACTGTAATCATGAAGTGTAGTACGATGCTGTGACACAATAAAGTTTGTCGGGTACATGTTGGCGAGAGGGGGGAGTTTGGGGGGTTTATGTCGCGAGAACAGTCGCAATTTCGCAATTTCGCGTTCCGTTGAGACAAGACGCAATTCTGCATTCTGGTTTCTAGAACATGGGCTTGTGGCCTGATTTACTTGCCTCGTATTTACATGCCATAGCTATGGCACTGTGCGTTCAAGAGTGTTAAAGAGTGTTCTCTTGCCTAATCAAACTAAACCCGTTTACTAGTATGATTTGAAAGAGTTTAAAGTTTCTCTTAACTGGAGACATTCTTTTTCTTCTTTTTCTTCTTCTTCTTCTTCTTCTTCTTCTTCTTCTTCTTCTTCTTCTTCTTCTTCTTCTTCTTCTTCTTCTTCTTCTTCTTTTTCTTCTTCTTCTTCTTCTTCTTCTTCTTCTTCTTCTTCTTATTCTTCTTCTTCCTCTTCTTCTTTAAACAGTAGAAGTAATGGGGTCGGATGAGCCATAGCCGTTGGAGCATATGATTCAAGTCACTGGAGTATTGACTAATCAGTTCATCTCAAATAACCTGTCGCGACGGACGAAGGTGGGACTATATAGCACCTATATAGTACCGGTACTCACATACGCCTCTGAGACATGGACACTGTCCAAATCTGACGAAACCCTCTTAGAAGCGTTCGAGGGAAAGATGCTCTCAAGGATACTTGGCTCCGTATGTGTGGATGGACAATGGAGGAGCCGCTATAGTGATGAGATGTACGGCGACCTCACTGTCGTGTAGGCGGTCTGAAAGGTGCTAGAGATGCCGGCTTCTATACCACACTAACATATTCCACCAGTGACCGCACAAAACTTCAGTAAACAGCCTTGACACTAGTTGGCTTAGAGGCACTAGTTGGTTAGAGGCGAAACTGCGTACCACCAGAGATAGGAACATATGTCAAAGGATTTTAATCAAGTGAGAGCTACTGGAGGGAATTTTCGTAACTCTTTGCACGATTCAATACAAAGCTCGTTCGAGTATATCATATATGCAGTCCAATATTTGTCAAGTAGGTTAACCTTTGCACTATAGCTTACTTCCTTCTAATTTATTTACATATTGCATAATTTGAATAAAATAATTCCATTCCAAATCCCACTCTAGTGAGTAAGAGTGAGTAAGAGTGAGTTGCCTACTGTTTTTGTTACAATGAAATGAACAGTCATGAATACAGCACGTCGGCAAGGATGGCTAGTGCGCATTAGAACTCGCAGCTGCAACAAACAAATAAAGTCGTCAGCGTCCATTCATATGCGCCAAGCGGGATGCGTCATTTGCGTACAGCGAATGGCAATGTTGTAATATGAGCATGCTTGTTTAGCTTCGCAATCATCAAACTCACAAGCAAGATCATACGACTCAGCGGGTGTCGTCACAGAGCTCTCGAACGATTTGGGAATCAATTTTTCCGAATTCCAGGTCACTCAAAATGGGGAACGCAAAGTGCATCGGGAACGCATATGTAACGCTCCGCACTGTGCGGGACATCCGACCATCACGCCAAAGCCCGTTAATCTTTCCCTCCCATTTCCGACACCTAATTAATGTTTGTTTAATGCATCCTCTGTTACGCGCAGGTTCGCCGCCAAGGCACCACCACTGTGTAAACCATGTCCGTGAGTTGTCAAACAGCCCATTTTTATCGCCCCTCGCACGAACCCTTATCGGTAGGCGGCACGGGCAGGCTCGGCAAGCGCGGCAGCGGACCGGTACGCGGGCGGATAAACATGTCGGCGGCCGTTAGAAGTTTCGCCCCTCCCGACGCACAGAAGCAAACAAAAACATTGACCAACCAACCGACCGTGTGCCTAATCACGCTCGCGTCCTGCATGCTGTCCGCATTCGGATCACATGTTGCGACCAGGTTCGAGCGTTGTTTGCTGACCCGTCGGGCTAACCTTTCCGTTCTAAAACAAGAAACGGCAAGCAGAGCCAGTGCCAGTGCCAGTGCTAAACGCCGCGGTTTGCAAACCGTTTTGTTTGCGTTGTTTTGTTGTTGTTGTGTATAGCAAACGACGGAAATCGCGGTTTCGGATGACTAGCCCAGCCTAGTGCGGGCTGGCACTGCCCGAAGGTCGCCGATCAGTAGGCAGTCACGGATTGGTCAGAACATCGTACGATGCTAGTGTGCCCCGCCAGATCACCCCCGCCGCACGCACTCCCACATGCTTCTACGTCACCGTGCGGAGGAGCGGGTACACACCAAAAACACCGTCACCCGAGCGTAAGATCTTCTCCGTCCGGCGCGATAAGAAATCGGAACGCTCTCGGCTCCGCTGTCAGTTTGTTCTGGAGCTGTTCCCCGCCGTAGAACGCTGATCGGAGCGCGTGGGGAGGGGGTTGCATCATGTGCTCCTTCACCCATCTTCCCGCTTACCCCCTCCCGAAAAAGCCCACCCGAATGGCGATGGACGGATTTTTTCGTGTTATCGCAGCGCGCGCGCCTCGAACTGCATAACTCAACTAAATAATTTATTATTGACAGCTGTCAGCCATCCCGCCCGCCCCCACTCCAGCAGCAGAACGCGTGATCCGAAGATGCGAGAACTGTACTGTGCGCTGGGTCAGCGCCGGTGGCGTCTACGGGCAATATATTGGGCCTGCCCGGGTCTTATCACCAGCGAGCAGCGGCCGAAAAAGAACACGAACCACTGCCCTCAGAACCACGGCACCGTTTCAAACGATCTGGTTATCTGGCGGGTGGGCAGGACTTTCCTAACCATCTCCTTGCGGCGCAGAAGGGTGTGCGAGCGGCGGGACCAGGAACTCGGGGCCCGCGATAACCTTCCCTGTACGTACGAACGATTCGGGACCGGCATTCTTGCTGCAGCGTGCCGCTGGTTCAGTTCAGCGTTGCAGACGTGCCTGCCTCCTTACGGGAAGGGAATCGCGCCAAGGGGATTCAACCTGCGTGAAGTTTGCAGCATTGCCACCGATCAGCCTCCAAGTGTAACCGGAATTCATTACAACCCGGGAGTGCAAGAAGGAAGGCGGCTCAGAAATATCGAACTTTTGGAGTGCATTTTTCAGTGTGTAGCTGTGTGAGTGTGTGTGTGTGAGCAAGTGCTTAAGTTATGGCCCGGGAGGTGGGTAAGATACAGCCCCAGAACTCGTCCCGCCGCATCATCAGCAATCAAAGCAGCAGTGCCAGCAACAGCAGCGTCGACAGCGCAAATTCGGACAAAATGCGCAAACCACTGCTCGACGAACGATGGACGTCCATTCTGTACACCTTGATCGGTAAGTGTGTCGGTTAGGCTTATGTGAGGTGGAACAGAAAAGATTGTTGCACTGCTACTGCAACTCAAAACGTCAGGGAGCTCAAAAACAAAATCAATGCAATCATGTTCAACTCAAATTATATTCTGGTACTATAGTGATAAGATCCTCACACTACAATAGCTCTACTTTTGAGTATTCTTGAGATCTGCTGCAATCCGTTACTATGAATGGTGGGATTCTGTGATATAATCTAAGGCTACTTTCTACTAGTTGGTCAAACTTTAATTCTAGCTCAAACTTCAAGAGCTAGTGGTCTTGGCAGTCACTTTTTGTATATTAGTTTCTGTATTCACTTTTTGTGTACTAGTTTTGTGTACTAGTTTCCAAAAGATTCTGTTCTAAAGACCATATTGACAGAGTATCTCTGGAATTTGTAAACAGATCGTTCGGATATAGAAGAGAGTCAAAAGTTTGGAAGGCTGTGTAGAAATAGAATGAAAATATTGCTCCACTTCCGAAGTCATAAAGTTCCTGGTCATCTGGGTTGCTCTTCAGCATCGCTTTACGTACACTATGTACATTGTAAGCTGTAAGTTTGTACAAATAGTAATAGGAATCTTCAAGATTCTATCTACCAGCTTATCCATCTTATACCTATAAACAGGTCTTTAGGATAAAGAAGAGGGAAATGATTCACTCGACTACTTTTCCTACAAGCATTCCAATAGTTATCCTTATTTTAAAATTTTCTGTAAAGGACTTTCACACACGTTGATAGAGTTTACGTTTGACAACAAATGGCCGGAAAGGGGGAAATACGAGTACACTTTACGCCTTTTCCATGATTCTATCTATTGTCTGTGTGCCGCTCATATCTTGCCAGCCTATAACATATAAAACTAGACGGCTTCTTCTGGGTTTGCAGTCCTTAGAGAGACGAACGGAGGTAGCACAAGCAGTGTTTGTAGCAATTTTAATAAAAGGCAAAATTGATACTCCCGAGCTTCTTCTTAAGATCAATTTGTACACTCCTGATCACGCACTACGTCTTCAGAATTTCCTGATCAAAATAGACCGGGCCCGTACTTACAAAGGAGCTCATGATCAATTTACCTCAATGTGTAAAGCTTTCAATAAGTTCTAATGCTTTTTTGTCTTCAATATAACCGTTGCCACGTTAAAATTCATTCATTCATTATTCATTTCTGAATTCAAAGATATAGCAAGTAAGGTTATCTTAAGTTTGATTTTATTTTTAATATTGCAAAGGCCCCTGCGCACGCCACGCAATCATCTTCAATAAATAAATATCTGTAAATCTCCGATAAAGAAGAGAGCCTGTACTCTCTTGTGTAGATCTGCACTGAACCATAAGGAAGTAGTCAATGAAGGCTTTAGCACGAAATATGACTCCACCACCGAGCTCTGGCGCAAGAAGTTCCTGGTCAATGTACACATACCTGTTACTGTGCCCCCTGGCTGATAAACTCTCCCCGTCGATCCGTCGATGCCTTCATCGATGCACACACCCGGGTCCGAGGGATTACCCCGAAATGGTGCGTGACCTCGTTTGCCGTGCGATGTTGAAATTGTGCCGCTAATGGGCGCATGGTCGATGGAATCTGAGAGATTCTAGATAGTGCTAGGTGGTTACATGTGGCCGACACGGGGCCTCTGCAGTGAACCTTTGCGCAAGGAGGTTATGTTTGTATCAATAGCAGTGTGAATGTATGCCTTGCTATCTCGCGACTTACGACACGTGAAGTAGGTTAGTCGGGAACGCTTATTCCTGCAATAATTTCAACTAGATTTGTTGACTAGGGGATAGAAATGTATATTTTTAACTTTATCATTGTTGTTAATTAATAAACAAATCAAAAGGTCTTCCAAGATTGTTTGTTCGCTCGTTAGAATCAACTGAACGGTGTTAATCTTCTTTTTGTATAATTGGAAGCAAGAAGCGCTGCCCAATCCACTTGTAGACTTTACTATCTGGGCCTGATTGGTGATACCCGTATCAGGTCCTGCCTACGCCCTGTTCCATGCTTTTTCTCAATATTTTCGCGTAAAATTTCTTGCTTGGGAAATTTTACAATGAATGTTAAACCGATAATAATGTACAGCTTACCTTTAATTCCAGTTTCCCTGCTGTACGTCACCGCCGGCACGATGGTGGGTTGGAGCAGTGGCACCTTCCGCCGCTCGCACGGCCCTGGGGCCGAACCGCTCGCCCTACCGCTGCTAGACAACTGGAGCATCTCGCTGGCGGCCACACCGGCCATCATCATTACCGTGACGGCTTGCGTCGTCCACCGCTGCTACCACTGGATCGGCACCAAAGCCTTCCTGCTGACCGCGTCCCTGCTCGCGATCGGTTCCAGCACGCTGGAAGCGTACGGTCTCACCTTTTGGAGTGCCAGCGCCGCCCGCATCCTGGCCGGAATAGCGGCCGGCATCGCCTTCACGCTCGTGCCGTCGTACGTGGACGAGTTCGGGTCGGCAACGGGCAGCAACGGTCCGCATCGTCCACCGCTCAATGAAATCCTTGCCACCGCCTTTCCGCTCGGTGTGCTACTCCGCTTCGCCGCCGGTAGGTGTCTCGCGGACCTTTCCCTTCGGCGGTAGAGATGTTGCTTTGACCACTGACTCTTTTCGTTTTCTTTTTTCAGACTTGCTCCCGCTTCCGGCTGACCCAACGGTAAGCGCTTTAGTTTGGGGCGCTCTGCCAACGTTCGCCTTCGTCGGGTTGCTGTTTCTGCCCGATTCGGCCCGCTTTCTGTGCGCCAACGGGCGTGTAGCGCAAGCGGCCGCCATCCTGCAGCGCACGCACGAACCGGCCGCCCAGCCCGCGCTGCAAGAGTGTCTCGCCCGCTGGCAGCAGCCCGGCCCGGGCCTGGTGGAAGCGCTGCGGCGCCAGGCGAACTTTACGCTGACCGTGCCCCTGCTCGCTCTGTTTGCGCTGCAAGCGTTCCTGGGCGTGCTGCCCATGCTGTTCTATCTGGCCGGGCTGGTCGAGCTGGCGGGTGAGCAGGCGCAGTCACCCGAACGGGTCGCCACACTGCTGGTGGCACTGTTTACCCTTGCCGTACCGGTCAGCCGCTATCTGCACGCGAGTCGGCTCCAGCAGCGGCCCGTCCTGGTGCTCAGCGCGATGCTCATCGCGCTGGCCACGCTTGCGCTCGGCTGGCACTGTCACGAGCGACGAACCCGCAGCCTGGACCTAGCGGAGCTCCCGAGCGAGTGGCCCCTCTACTGCTTCGCGCTGATGTTCGTCGCGTACGCGGTCGGGTTCTACCGGCTGCCCGGGACGCTGCTAGCCGCCGAGGTGGCGGACGAGAACCTGCTGGCCCTGCGCACGGTCGCCACGGCAGTTGGCTGGGGCTCGGTCTATCTCGGCGTGCGGCTGCTGCCCGTGCTGCTGCGCACCATCGGGCTCGGCTGGGTGCTGTGGAACGTGGCGCTGGTCGCCCTGTCAGCCGCCGGGCTGGTGCTGCTTTGCCTGCCCGCCCAGTACGAGTACGCCCACAAAGCGCTGGCCGGCGGGGCCTGCCCCAGCTCGATGACTTCCTCCGTCTGCTCGACCGGGTCCAGCGCGTCGCCGGTGGCCTCGGCCTGCTGGCCCTGCTCCACCACCGACCAGAGCTCGGACGCACCGCAGCACTACAGCTACGCGGAACAACGGACGCCCGGCGAGGTCCTCCGAGGACCGGAACTGGTGTGAGAGCGACTGGAATGTCCCCTAGAGGGGAAAGGGAAATGAGCGGGGGGGGGGGGAGTGGGAGGGGGAAATCGGGAAGAAAAAGACTGATCAAACCTTAGCAGCGCTCTGCTGATAACGGTGTCACGAGGCCGGCCTGCCAGCAAACTCTAGAAGGAGGGCCGAAAAAGCGGCTTCTACTCTTACTCTTGCTGGGCAGGCCTTTTTTTGTTGTTGGTTGGCGTGTGTGTGTGTGTGTGTGCTCTGTTTTTGTGACCATGACAAAATTACTCTTTACTTACACACACACACACACACACACACACACATTGGCCACCATTCGGCGCCGTCGCTTCATTAGCGGCCGTGGTTGGCGTGGACGCGAACGATAAGCGCGAGGGGAGCGACTTTCTTTCTAATTAAAGAACGTTGGAGGCACGATTACGACCAATCGAACATGGCGCAGTAGCAGATAAGACGTTCGAGCGAAAGCGGAGAGCGAAAAGAGGGACGGCGGAAGAGGGGAAGAGGAATTAGTTTGACGCTTGCAGTAGAGTACGACGAGTAGGCTTTGATATTGTAATCGGTTGATAAGTAGTGTGTAATGTGCTAGAACGTATACCAGTGAGGCTGGAGGGGTTCTTATATTTATAGCAGAAGGCAAGGGCAGGGGATAGAACGAAGAAAAAACAACAAAATAATAATAACGCACACACCCAGGAGGTTTCATATACATATGTTTGAACAAATTGAATCTATTTATCTGTGGTTTATTGGAATGTTTTTCTTGTTGCACATTTGTTTTCGTTTCTTCCTTCCCCATTACACTGCTGTTTTGCTTTGTTTTTTCTTGTTGTATTCGTTTGTTTGCACATGAGTATGAGTCTGTTTTGTTTGCTCCTATCTTCTCTTCTTTTCCTCTGTCACTGCATTCTGTTGCATTGTGTTTATGCTTTTCTGTTTTCCTTTCTTCCCCCTTTACCCCATGATTGTGATGCTTTGCTTTGATGTGTTTAGTTTGTTTTATGTTTGTTTCTGTTTTGTTTCGCGTGTATGTTTCTCTGCGTGAGTCTATTTGTGGCCTTTATAGCTTCCCATCCAATGCAATGGGAAGAGGAGGAAACCTTAGTGACGGAAATGTGTGCAGTTTTCTTGTTTTATTTATCTTTTAGTTTGAAAATGATGAGGAGTGTGTGGTATGTGGAAACCTTTCCCCTGTTCAGTATCTGAAGACGAAGAATTGGACAGTAAGTCTCCCCTACTGCCGCTAGCCTAGCTCCCCATGACATTGCAAGAATCGCATGATGTTTGACTATGAAAGAAAAACATAACATTGCTATGATTATATTTCAACTATGAATGATTTCACTTATGTTGCTCTTTTTTTTTCTTATGGTGGTTTATTACGAATCTCTTTTTTCTATTATCTATATGTTTCTCCCTTTTTCATTTAGTTTGCATCATTTAAAACATAAAACATACCTTGCTATGTTCGTGTTTTTTTTTTGGTTTTCTGCATTTTCTGTTTGCTCACCGTCTCTCTTACTATATTGTTTTTTTTTGTTTTGTTTTGTTACCATTTCTCCATCACCCACCTGTCTTCAAACTCTTACCGTCTACTGTTGCTAGCAATTCATTTGCCTTATTTTCTTTTCCCATGCATTTTCGTACGTTGTGGGGTTTCCTTCACACACTTTAATTGTTTTTGATAAATGTTGTCTGTTGGCTGCTTTGTTGTTTTGGGGTTGTTTTTCCCTGTTACATTTGTTTGGTTTTATTTTTTTTTATTTTTTTCTTCTTCTTTGAATTGTGCTACATTTACATTTGTTTAACAGGTGTTTCACTGACACTCGGTTCCGCTGAGCTGCCTGTTGCAGCTGCACGGAATCTTCCCTCCACCAAAGCGGTGTGCGCGGACGGGAACCTTAGCCCGTACCAGCCTTACACCCTAACCGCACGTAACGTAACGTAACGTAACAAGACGTAACAGTCTGGAGCGAAGCGTTTTGCATCCTGCGCGCACGTGCGCTGAGCCCGGGAGAGGCACAATCGCACATCAGCCCGGCTCTGTTTCGCTCCATACCTGGAAGCATGTCTGTACCCTAGCATTGGCTCACCGGAGCTAACGGAGCATGTAACGATAATAAATGTTGCCATAAATAAATGTGTGTTTTCTTTTAAATTTTGACCCCATCTCTCGCTATTGCCCGCTTTCAGCATCCATCCTCTCTTCATCTCTCCATCGATTCGCAACTAGACAGCAAAAGGGGAAGTCCAGCTGCCGCTGCGGTGCCTCGGTGCGTTACACAGCGCTCTCGCCGATTCATGCTTCATCGTTTAAAGGCCAGCACGAAACGGGAGATTTGGGCCAGCTCTGTTTGGGAAGTTGCATTTTATGCATGTACGACACGACAAGAAGATCAACTAGACAACAAGAAACAACAATTAGTAGGCGCATATTGTACTCGTTTTTCATTCCTCTTCTTCTGCTTTAGCTGGGTACCGGTGAATGAGTGTAAACTCGGTGTGTATCGGTGTATATATATATATATATATATATATATATATATATATATATATATATATATATATATATATATATATATATATATATATATATATGTGTGTATATGTATGTATATGTATAAAAGTTTGTGCTTAGAAGAGGTGACAGGGAGTGTTAGTTTGCCATGTCGCAAAATTTAATTTACCATTTCTCACTATCGCTTGTTTTTGTGTGGTGGGGCTCTGTGTGTGTGTATATGCCTCCCGTTACTTCGTGGTCGCGTTAAGCGTTTCAGGGGCGACCGCGCTCTTTACCGTGCCGGGCGGATAGACTACCTTGCAGGCGCTTACAGCACGGCTGCAGCAAAACGCTACGCCACCCAGCCGGCGCTGCCCCAAGCGACAGCTTTGATCGAGCTTGTTGCTTGTTTTGTTTTGTTTTGTTTTGTTTGTTGTTGCAGCTTCTCGTAGATACCAGAAGCAAAGCAAAACACTCTCGCACGCACCGTGTACATTTGCTTCTGTTCTGCTGCTTGTGTGTGATGGGATAATAAGGGTTTCTTTTTCTCTAGTATTCTATAATCGTAGTGTAATATGTGTTACAATGTTTTTTTCTTGCTTCACTTCAGCCTGCTCCAGTTCTTTTTTTTTTTTACACATTTTCTCCATTTTTTTCCAGTTTAATATAATGGTATGACACACGAAAGTGGAACGATTTTAATTTACAAAAAACAGCGGCAACTCGTGAGCGTAGCCGCCTTCTATTAGCTGGTTCACGTGTTTACACTGACAAAACAGCAAACTTCTAGCAGCATAATAGTACAGCTGCGAGAACGTTGTGCTCGAACGGCTCCACTCGCTTACACACTTGGCGTGCACGTGGCGTCGTAGGCTGTAGGCTGTGGTGTGCCTTAACGCGGTGACTGAGAGAAATGCAACGGGGTCGTGGAGCGAGCTTGGCTTATCAAACTCAACCCCTTCATGTTCCCTTCTATCGTCCCCGCGCGCTGGAGAGGAGGAAGAGGATGATGTTTTAAAATTATTGTTTTCATTGTTTTGTTGTTACACTCCCCCCCCCCCCCCGGTCGACTTCGAAACAACCTAATGATGGCGTTGTTTGCGTGTTGTTCTATCCTTTCGCTCCCCGTTGCTTTCCAGCCATTTTCACTGCTCTTCCCCGAAGAAGCTTCCTTAATCGAAAGCAGAACACACGCCCATACAGTGGTTCGATTGTGCTGCTTTACTTTATTTTACCCTTCCCTCGCGGTTCCACAACAGCCCTTCCCCACCCAGACAGCTTGTTTCAGTGAAGCGTTTGTCCTGCTAATTAGCTGTAATGGTGTTGTGATTTCTGTCTCGAGTGAGCGAGACCATGCGGGGTTGCGAGAGGGATGGCTGTGCAAAGTGTGAGGAGTGTGTTGGAGTAAGAATACCCTCCACGACCCACTTCAAAGGCCTGCTCGTTCGGAGTTGCTTGCTTAGGATTAGCAGGACATGGGAAGCTAACAAGTATGTAAATTGGGTCTTGTTGTTTTGTTGCTGCTACTGCTGCTGTTGTTGCTGCTGTCAAGGAGCCGCTTTTGCAGAAGCTACCCATCTTCCACCATCTCGCGCTGCTACCACACTACCTTGCTGGTTACCCGTATACAATACACATTTACACTTACAATGCTCTACCCTAGTTATCGTGACGTCAAGTTAAGGTAACAAACACTTCCAAACACATGCGCACACACATGCACTCATCCACACATACACACACACACACACATACACTTGCTTATTATTTTCTTTTGCTTAGTTTTTGGGGGCGGCAAAGAGCATGTGAGTGAGGGAGAGAGGCAACACAAACAGTGATATGCTGATGACGTATGGCTTGACGACGTATGTACATGGGGGCTGTTTGCGTCTTTCCATCATTCACTTACATACACACACACACACACACACGCACTTTCACACATACACACATACACACACACACACCGTCCCTGTAGCGTTTTGTAGCGTCCTCTCTAGCTCTGGTCGCAAAAGTGCCAGATGGAGCGCTCCCAAAACGATCAAATGTTTAGCCGCCGCAGGCTGCGGGACGAGTCCGGCTCGAGGCGGCTGCGCAGCGGCGGCAGCGGCGCCAACGGGTGGCCCTGCAGCGGCCCGAGACCACCCCCGCTCGAAGCGGGACTTTCCATCACGAGCGGGTGGCAGATGTCGTACACGTTCGGGGCCCGCACCAGCGTCCCTGTACAGCCGCCACCACTGGCTCCACTCGAACCGGCCGCCGCCCCCAGCGGATGGCTGGCGGCTGTACCGCCCACCGCACTGCTCGTGCCGGCCGTCGTGCCCCCACTACTGATGCTGCTCCTGCCCCCATGCCCCACCTCTCCGGTGGAGCCGCCGGCACCACCAATCCCACCGCCCCCGGCGGCAGTGGTCGCGAGCAGCATCATGCCGCCGCCGCCACCGCCCCCCCGGCTCGAGGTGGAACTGATGCTCGGCGCGTACGACGTTCGTCATCTCGAGTCGGACAGGTCGCCGCCGACTGGATCGCTATCGTCGCACAGCGACTGGGCGGCCGCACTCGGCGAAATGCTCGGCGTGCGGCCCCCGTGCGCCCGCATCTGCGACATGTCCGAGCCGCGCCTGCTGCCAACCGCGCCGGCGAACCGGCCGCCCGAGCAGAAGCAGCGGCAGATGATGCGCTTGAACGCGAACCGAAAG
This sequence comes from Anopheles coluzzii, assembly GCF_943734685.1. Lineage (NCBI taxonomy): Eukaryota > Metazoa > Arthropoda > Insecta > Diptera > Culicidae > Anopheles > Anopheles coluzzii. Next base: position 741,281 of record NC_064669.1, on the reverse strand, counting down.
TCCTTCGAGAACAGGGCGTAGATCATCGGGTTGATCGCGGAGTTGCAGTACCCGATCCAGAAGACGATCGAGAAGAGCAGCTCGTTGATGCAGTCGTCGCAGAACGGGCGCACCAGGTACATGGTGAAGAACGGCAACCAGCACAGCACGAACAGCCCGACGATGATCGCGAGCGTCTTGGCCGCCTTCGTCTCCATCCGGAAGCGCTTCACCTGCGCCTTGATGTTCCGCTTGCCCATGCGCTTGCTCGCCCGCGGTGACAGGAAGCTGCTGCCCCGCTCCCGGTGCGACTGCTGCTGCTGCTGCTGCTGCTGCTGCTGCTCCGACACGGTCAGGTACTGGGTGGAGCCGCCCAGCACGCTGCCCATCTGCTGCTCCTTCGACGGGCGGCGGAAGATCTGGGACGCGTTGCTGTCCCGCCCGTTCGCCGACGAGTAGTGCACGGCGTACAGCAGCTTGGTGCCGCCGCTGCCGCCGCCACCGGTCGACGAGGAGCTGGTCGCCATCGCACCCGCCGCCGCCACTGCCGGCGAGGATGGGCCACCGCCCGCCTCGGCATGGCAGCTTTGAGCCACGTTCTCGGTCGACGGGTACGAGACGGAGATTTTGATCTTTTCGTGGTGTGCGGTCGGATGCGGGACCGTGCCCCCGTGCCCCACCAGCTTGCCCCGGGTCGAGTAGCGGGACAGCCGCTCGGGCGACGCGCTGCCGATGCTGGTGGTGGTGCTGTGCGTGCTGCCGTTGCTGTGTGGCGACTCGTGCAGCGGTGCGCTCGTTGACCCGCGCCCACGGTGTATCCGCAGCGTTAGCCGATTGTCGTCGAACCGGTTACCCATGCCTGTGGGAAGTAAAGAGGGGGGTTGAGGGAATGGGAAGGGGGAGCAAGAGGAAAGGGGTGGCCCACGAGCAGCACGGGCCGCAGCAAAGGGGCCAGCACAGGGAGGGGATTTGAAGGCGCGACAGCATCATGACAGGTTCGGACCGGGAGCAAGGATAATGCGATTGAAAGAAAGAGAGAGAGAGGGAGGGAGAGCGAAGGAGACGGACAGAGAGAATAAAAGGGGGGAGGGGGGAGGAAATAATCGGAACAAAGTTTAGTATGAGTATGTATGGAGAAGCTGTTTTGTTTATTGTTGTTGTTGTTGTTGTCTTTTTTTTATTATTATTTTGGCTAGTTTTGTTGGTTGGGAATCAGCTGCAACAGTTTGCAATCGTCACCTGCCGACCCCGAACACAAGATTGCCTACACTGTGGGCGCAAAAGAAGGAAGAAGCTTTCGCATCGTCTGCTGCACCAGCTACTACGCGCAGCTCAGCAGAAGATTACCCGGGGGAACGGCAAAATGATGATAATGTTCTCTTGCAGCTGTTGCGTGGACACTCCGTTCGTTACACAGCAGCATAAACATAAAAATAAAAAAAAAAAATAAAAACCCCCCGGCAAGTGTTCGTTCCTATGCAAGCCGGGCGGTTGCTTCAAAGCCCGGATAAGGGAGAGTTTTTGTGCAACACAAACTGGAAGGTGAAAGGGAGAAAGGGAAAATGGAGAAAGGATCAGGGAGCATACTTTGGTCTAGTACCAGGTGCCGCGTGCTAGCCGCGAGTGTGCGCTGCAGTGTCTGTCAGCTGTACGCGCCTGAAATGTATGCACGCCCGCGGAGCACGTGCGCTGTTGCGGGTTTTAAGCAATATATGCTAGCTCGCGCTGTAGCTGTAGCTAGGAGGGAAAATGCGGGATAAAGAGATAAAAACAAAACGTGAAATCGATGGAACGCTGTCTTTCGTTTACGGGACGGTAAGGACAAACGGACACGTACAGATAATTTTAAATAGTTCTAAATTAATATGAATACGGCGTTCGTGCAATGTGCGCAGGCCATTTTCCCCAGCCACCTTGCATTCGGAAATCTGTTGCATCATGGAAGTTTATTATTAAGTATTGATGATTTTGCAAAGTTTTTTTTTCGTACAATGTTCCGTGTGATGTTCGGGAAAGACAGGCACCTGACATGGGAAGGATGGTCACTGATAGAAATCGTTACATATTGAAGAAATTAGTGGGTGAATTGTGATTCACCACGCTCAATAACTCTCAAGATTGCTGAGCAGAGGCATTATTGAAACCTCTGGGCGCAAGTATCTGTTGTTGCGGCACTTTGGGAGAATGCTTGAAGTAGGTGACCCCAGCAAATCAGACCAACAAGTCTTTGAAATCCCGCCGAAGCTCCTGTCTATATTTCTGCAAGGTGTCGGATCAGTTGCTCTTAGTAGACCGATTCCAAAAAAAAAGGTTGTCCGGCGTGCTCTCCTTCAGACTCGAAGCTGTATTATTAAAATGTGAAACAACTATTTTATCCTTCAATTATGAAACGTGTCCATCTTTCCCAGAGTGTCCGTCTTTCCCTACCTTCCCGTTTTACGTGAGGTAGAAAGCGGCCGCGAGCCTTAACCTCGTAGCTGGTGCGGAAGTGCTCTCGTTTGACCGTTTCGACGACGTTGGCTGTGCACATCCGTCCAATCTTTATGATTTCATTTGTCTCTTTGGGCTTGAAGAAACGCTAAATTTTCTCGTCCATTTGCACACGGGAAGCGCATTTGGTGGGCCAGATAGGAGGGGACTTTAACGTACCTTATGAAGGTTCTTAGTGCAGGTCGTAATCGTTTCCACCTGGCCACTCCGCGTGCTGGAGTTCTGCGTGGAACGAGCACAAAAACTGGGGCACTTACACCCGAACAGTTGCTCCGGTCGAGTATTGACGCGCGGTTTGCTCCGTAAGAACCCAAAACGGCCCAACTTTTGTACATTAAATCTTGCACCGAAAACCCACCGACTGGTTCCTCCTCCTTTGTCTCCTCCCCTTCCCCTCCCCACGCCTGTCGGGCTGTTATGGAAATGCTTTCCCCGACCTCGTGCCAGCTCCAAACAGTGGAAGCACGCTCGCTTCGGATACCACAGGCTCATGTCAGACTCGTAAAATTCAATAATCCCACAACCCCGAGAGCCCGTAAAAATATCGAAACGACTGCGGGCGGTGGGCTGTTTTGCGGTGGGTGGAGAATGACTACAACAATGCAATGCAATGGGGAAAGAGCGTAAGCTCTCGGATAACGCGGCTTATTTACCGCCGGGGAAGTTCTGTTTCCGGAGAACTTCCAATTTCTCACTCCAGCGGGAAAACAAAACTCATCAACCGCTGACTCATCCCGTTGCGGGCTGGAGTGTAGGCTCGGGTCAGCCAACAATATACCCACCAGGCTCGGACAGGTGAGATTTGTTTCGGGACAGCTCAGCATCTTCCCGCGGCCCCTCCCCCGGGACATTAATTTTCCATTTCCCCAAATTTCGCCACCCAAAAATCCATTTAAATGCAGCTCCAAATTCGTTACGTGCCCGGCATTTGTGCGAATGCGGGGAGGGCCGGCAAATGCTTGCCGTGATTGACAAAAGGGTGACAGCACGGTTGCCTACGGTCCACACCGCCGAAACACCAAAGCACAACGAGCCGAACGACAGGAATGTCAATTAGCACGTGGGCAAACCTGGCAGGCCGCCGGGAGCGAGCACGCAGGGCGAAACTGAAGCAACAATCACGTCCAGCAGAATGTGTTTGTTCCTTTCCAGGTCCGATCCCACACCACACCTCGCTACTCCATCCATCTTCTTGGCAAGGGAGATTGTGCTTGGGAAGAGTGTTGCGAGGCAAGGATGTGGATGTGCGGTTCCGTCGGTAGCCCGCTTTCTGATTGTCTGCGAACGATTAGGTCGCTTATGGCTGTACTGGAAGGGTGGGAAGGGGGGGGGGGGGGGGTGTGGTGGCCATTTTTTATCGTTTTATTCACCGAACCGTCACTCGCCTCGCACTGTTTGCCAACGCACTGTTCCGCGTCGCTTCGCTTGATGTAAACAACTGCCAACCATTTTGTTTCCAACGCCGACTGCGTTCGTCGCTCTTGCACGCGTGGTCGTTCGGTTCGTGCTAGAGGGCGCCAGTGTTTACAAATATAGTGGTGTTCCCGCTTTGCGACCCCGCGCTCTTTCCCTGAAACATTGCTCCTCACGACCGACATGGATTATGTGCGCTGGCCGCGTGTGCTGCTGCTTTCGGTTGCAAACGATTATTTCTGCGGCAAACGGGGTGATTTGTTTTGTGCTAGTTTGTTTGTCCGCTTCTACCCATTCCCTGGCCGCTTGTTGTTATATTTTCACCTCACCCTTCCCATCCACACACGCTCTCTCTCTCTCTCTCGTTAGTTTGTTTTGTATCCTCTTCCTTTGCCACCAGTTCTAACGATCTGTTTTTACTAAATAGCGCACCAAGCCGGAGGTATGGCGAAGAGACGCATATACGACCAGCGTAAGCTTCTCCGAAACCAAAATGCAGAAAAGCTAAAGGCAACACAGGAACGACAGGGCAGGAGGGTAACGGACAGCTTGGTACGTTCCTTCCAGCCCGCACAAACGCGCGCGTCGCTTTGCGATGGAAATGGCGACGTGTTTGCGTAACGGCGTGTCTGTCAGCAATGGCCGCCAGTCGTAACGTGTGGTGGCGTCACGATCGGCTGCCGGAAGCCATAACGAAACGAAAAGAAAAACACACACAAACATACGTAACTGCAGACAGCACGGAGGGATGGGGCAAGGCCCCTGTTCTGCTTAGCCGCGACGGCATCACTAATGAAGAGTTTGCGGTTTTGATTTGTTTGATTTGCGCAACAGTACGGCGCCATTTTGCGGAGCAGCGATGGGAAGGGGGGGAAGGGGGGCATGGCGGGGCATCACAATGGGAGCGCTTATCACATCGGCTGATGCGAGCGGCGATTGTACGTGCCCGGTGGACTCGTTAGCCTACGCAGAAAGGAGGCTCAGCACCGGTTCAGCAGGTTCACTGCACCGTGTTTCTTCCAATTTGTCAGAACAAAAGCAACAACAGCTACAACACAAGTTATGCCATTTTGTGTCAATCATTAGTAAACGCCGTTTGAGGAATCGCTCACATCAGCTGGAACAATCGATGCGCAGTTTTGCTCATGCAGGCTTACGAAATGGAACTGCTTTTTGCTGTCAAATTTGACAGTCGTTAAATGCAACGAGACGACCATGTTTGTTTGAAAACTAGATCATTAAGATATGTCGAAAACTATGTCCAGACGATAATGGATCCAGTTCTGAGTTCTGAATCGAGAGCGAGTCGAGGAACAGGGCATTCAGATTTTGTGATGTGCTTGAGATCTTTGAAGATCCAGGCCGTGAAGATAATGCCATCGGGATAAACATAGCTGCTTGGGAATAATATCTATAGGGTGAGAATTAATTGTTCGAAGATGTCTCATTAACAAGAAAGATACTTGTGTAGCAGAATTCTCCACGTTTCCGCACAAGTTTTTTAGCCGAGATAGGAATTTTGCGTAGGAGATACTACAATTTAAGAATTTGTATGATATTAGATATTCAAGATGTCGACCATGCATTACTGGAGAAAGGGTTTCTATAGCATTTTAGATAGCCTTTTTTAGATCACATTTCGATTGGAGTGTTTAAAAAAATCAAGATATTCATCCTGCAAAGAATATTGCAGAAATTCCACCAAAAACCAATCATCGTTGGTTCGAAGTCGCTTAATTGCTTTCGAAGAACTCCAGCATGATCTGTAAGCCGATTTACAATATGAACGACACGCAACGGGACAGCCTATTGCGAAATTGAAGATAAACCGAGCAATCACTACGTACATTCGACAGACGAAGTATTAAATCAAAATTTAATTTCGTGCTTTAATATTTCCCTCGTTCCCGTGCTTTATATTATGACTCTCCCTATGTTTCAATTTCACTAGGAAGAATAGAGTAAAAGCTACAAACGTAAGTATCCCATTTCTAATAGATCTAAACTTCAGTACATCAAATAATAGTTGATGCGTTTCTCTTTAGAAATTTGCGATTCTTCCCTGAGGTTCGATATTCAGGCGGAGGTTTCCCTGATTAAGATACAAGTTTGTCTATTGAAACAGATTACGCTAGTTCCTCAACGTGGAATTCAACAACATTCGTAACAATATGCTTTTATGCACGACTACATTTCAACTTGAGCAATAATACGAGGAACGAGTACCTCGAAATTGTTTGTTTTGTATAAACATTTTACACCAAAATTTCCTCAATGTTGCCATACTTCTTCACCACATAGGCATACGAAGGCATACGAAGTTGTGAAGCATGTGTTTGCTCAACAATTTACTCCCGCTTTCCCATGAACGTTCTTCTCTTGCTTAAATGTATATCTTCACTACGCATAAAATGGGGAAAGCTGTCCCGCAAAGTTCTGCAGCAAAAATTAGTTAGTATTAGCGACTAAAAAATGAACAAAAAAAAAACGCCAACAAAACTGTACTGCAAACAAATGAAACAAAAAAACATACACTTAAAAAAAGAAAACAAAAACAAACCAAACAGAGCAGCATAGATAAGCAGTTGGCCGCTTTGCCAGTGCGGCATCCTGTGCGTTGATTTATTTATCGCGTAAAATGGCAATCGGGGTTGATTGGGGGAGGGCGGGTGGTTTTGTTTATTATTAATATTACTTTGCTTACTTGCTACGGGGATTTTACGCTGAAATTAGTTGCTAATGTTATTTGCTAGTATCCATTAGCCATTTGCGCGCTACGATTATTATTACTTCTTTGTCAGGATTGCTAGAATATGCTTCCGCAACCGGGCGTTTTGCCGGGGCCGGAATTGGTGTACGCCCGTGCTGTGCGGCGTTGTCTTCTGGGCGCTGTTGGGCGTCCGTGCAGGACCTACCGTCGCGGGGGCGAGCAACACCCCTTGCACGCACTCGCGGCAAGAAAATACTGTTTTACCGTCCAGTCGGCTACTAAATAAACACACTCACATACACACACGCACTCACACACGCACACACACACACACACTCGCACTCACAAACGCGGCTGTTACTGTTTCTACTGTCCAACACGATCCACGGCCAGACTGTCGGCAATGGAGGGCACGGGATCCATTGTTGCTGTTTACCGTGCTAATACCCTGTGTTGCTGTAGTTGGCTTTTGCTATATGCTGATTGACATTTCACTCACTAACGTGTTACTACTACTACTACTACTACTGCTACTGCTGCCGGGAGACACTCTGTTCTGTGTGGGCTCTGCTCCTCTGTGATGATGAAAGGTTGGAAGGTGAAAGGTTCGTCGCCCAGTGGCCGTTTCGATACCGTTCGAGCTTCACAGGAACGTAATGGAGGAGTCGCTCTGACGCTGATTGTCACGGGCGCGTTCGTCGGCGGTACCGATCGGGACTGTCGGTGAGATGTCATGCAGCAGTATGACGGTTCGCTCGGAGCTTTCGCCGCGGCTCGGTACGGTCACCTGGCAGCGCTCGAAGATGGCACTCGGCCTGCTCTTCTCATCATCCTTCCGCTCTGTGCCATCGTCATCGTCGTCCTCGTCAATGCTGCTTTCGGTTGTCTGGTCACCCCGGATCGGGGGCCGTAGCCGCATATCATCCGAACTGCCGGAAAGTCTACCGATGCTCGTGGTACCGGCTAATCCTGCCAGCGTCGGTGAAACACTTCCACTGTTTCCTGCCGACGTCTGGACCTGTAGCAATTGCTGCTGCTGCTGCTGCTGCTGACCATCTGTACCGATAGCTGGACCAACCCCACTTCCCACCGGGTGGCTTGCGCGTCATCTGAACACACCACCGACGACGCCACTCTCCGCAATCTCCGTCCGGGGCGTCGAAGCGATCGGCGTGAACGCCGACGGGCTGTACGAGTGGTTCGTCGTGTTGTTGTGCGCCGAGTTCTTCTTCAGCAGCAGGTTCAGCTTGAGCCGCTTCGAGCAGAGGCACCGCAGGATGATGCGCTTGAACGCCTGCCGGAAGTCCTTCGAGAACAGCGCGTAGATGAACGGGTTGACGGCGGAGTTGCAGTAGCCGAGCCAGAACAGCACCGAAAACAGCAGGCTGTTGATGCACTCGGCGCAGAACGCGCGCGTCAGGTACATGGTGAAGAACGGCAGCCAGCAGAAGATGAAGCCGCCGACGATGATGCCGAGCGTTTTGGCCGCCTTCGTCTCCATCCGGAAGCGCTTCACCTGCACCTTCAGGTGCTTCTTGCCGAGCTTCTTGGAGGAGTTGGGCGACAGGTCGCGGGACACGCCGACCGGTGCCTCCTTGAACACGCTCTTGCGCCGGCTGCTGCCCTGGTGGTGGTGGTGGTGGTGCCGGCCGCCCGATGTCTGCTGGGACGCCTGGTGCTGCTGCTGCTGCTGCTGGGAGGGGGCGCCACTGCCCGGCGCCCCATGGTAGCTGTGGTGATGATGATGGTGGTGATGGTGATGGTGGTGATTGTGCAGCGATATCTGCAGGCCGGTCGCGGTCGTGGTCGTGGTCGTGGTCGGCCGGGGACAGGGCAACACGACCACGCTGCCGCTCGAGGCACGTGAGATCGAGATTTGAGGATTCGGCGAGGTGCCGCTGCTGCCACCGTCCGTACTGGTGCCACCGTTCTGTGCGTCGGGCGGCGTCGGCGTTGCCGGTGGCGGCGGCAACGATTGCTGCGTCGGGTGAGACGATGGTGGCGGCGGTGCTCCCCGGCCCGACCCCTCCAGCGACATCCGGACCGCGTTCTGGGCCCGTATCGTCGACTCCATCAGCGAGGCGACACCTTTGCCGCGATGCATCCGCAGCGTCAGACTGTCGTCGAGATTGTTCTTGCCACCTACAATAACAAACAGGGAACAGGCGCGGGGGTATGGTTCGGCGGCGGACATGGACATGGAGTGTAGGGAAGCGGCGGGGAAGGAGGTGCGATGATTTGGCAGGGATGCGCGGGGCGGGCAGGGATGCCGACCGTTCCATCGTGGACAGGGCCAAGCGGCGAACCCCCAGTGGCCATCATTCATCGCGCGCCCATTGACATGAACGCCCACACACATACAAACACGCACACACAGCGCGCGCCCACACACACACACACACACACACGTTCATTTGACGTACGTTAGCGGGCGCATCAAGTCAATCACACATTGGCGTGGGGCAGAAGAGAGAGAAACAGAGAGAGATAGAGAGAATTTATTGTATCGCAATTTGGCTGTAAATCGGTCATGGTGGGATTCAAACAAAAAGAACTGCAGCTAATTATACGTTTTATTATTATTATTATTATTATTATTATTATTGTTTTTTTTTTTTGGAAACTGTTTTACAATGGTAGTAGTGGTGAGATATGGTGGCGATGGTGGTACTGGTTGGTGGTATTGGTTTGGTTGGTAATGATTGGTTGGTTGCGGTAGTGGTAGAGGATCGTATTGTTAGACACGTTTCGGTGTGAGCGTGTTTGTGGTAGTGGTGAGCGGTGTTGGCTGCTCTTGTTAAATACTTCGTCTAACAGGTGTAGTTGGTGTTAGTGATGTAAAGATAACAACGTGTAAAGTGCACACTGTGACACACTGTAGTACTTGGTTGTGTTAGAACGAAAGCGAGAAGAGAACGAGAGAGAAAGATAAAATGAGATAGGATGTAATGGTGTTTGTGAGCGCGATCGGCAAGGAGTGGATCTTTAGCAGACTGTGTGGATTTTCGAGCTTTCTGTCCGGTTGGTCGCCATTACGGGGGCCGCTTCCTCGTACAATTATGGTTTTGATGGGTCGGCTGTGTATGTGTGTGAGTGTGCATTTTACTCCAGAGGGCTGGCAGCGGGCACTGTTCACCATTGTTATTGTGCCGCACATGTGTCAAGTGTCACTTGAGTTACTAAGAAGTGTGCCCTACACACGCTACCATCTCTTGAGCTTGTGTCCCCGATGTGGCCTGCGTATGTGTGTGTGTGTGTGTCTATTTATGATCAATATGTAAGTGACGCGTGTATGCGTGGGCGTGTCCGTGTGTCGCTAGCTCAAGCTAACTACATCCTACAACGGGAGCGTTACAGTGCGGCCGCTACTTGGTCCTGTCAACTTGCACAAGTTTGGCCGACGCAAGCTGCCCGCAGCTTCCGTCCCGTCCCTTGCAAAGGCAGCCAGGCAACGCTACGCGACGTTCCAATAAAAGAAGCGAACAGGCCCGGGCATCCTGCTGCTCGCATGCGACAACACTCTACAGCGCGTCAGCGTTCTATTGTTTGCTGTTAGCTGGTGTTGGTGTCGTGCGTCGTGTTTTTCGCCTCTGACTGTGTACGCGTGGGATGAAGTGTGTGTGTGTGTGTTTGTGTATCGGTTCTATAGTACACGCATGTCACACTCACAAAAGGAAGTGAAGTGTAGCGCAGAATGCATAATTTCAGGCGTGCTACTGCGTTTTCCGAGGCGCGCGCGCGCGCGTGTGTGTGTTTGTTTTGGTGTGGTGGAATTGAGTGGTAATTCTGTTCTGTTTGATGATTATCGCTGTACATGGTGCAGTGGTGTTGACATGTTTGAAGATGCTTTGATCACTAACACTTGCCATAGTTTAATCACGATCTTGCTGTCTGTGAGGTTAAGGTGAGTAGTAGTAGTAGTAGCAATAGTGTAAGCAGTGATAGTAGTAACAGTAGTGGTGGTAGTAAACAAAAATTGTAGAAGTGTTGGAAATGGTGTTTGTTTGTTTTATTGTAACATTAGCTGAAGCTATTTACTACTTGGATTTGACATCTGTAGTTGAGCATGTTGTTGAGAGCTGTCATTTTTGGTGGATTCTGTTTTTCTGTTCTGTTTTTTTTCTTTGTTCTGATGGTTTGTTTAGTATACATTCTGTTGTAGTAGTTGTTGTTGATTTTGATGTTGTTGTTATTGAAGTTTTGTTTTTTTTTTGTTTTTGTTATTTGGTTTCGGTTCATTCTGGGAAACATAAACACTTGCCATACACATTCGAAAACTCAGTACGCTAGATATATATATAAATATAATTAAGGTTTTGGATGTTTATATACATTCCTCATCCGTGTACGGGGCCCATGATGAAAACACATGCACACAAAACACCGCGCGAGCGAGGGCCGCTCCCTCGGATGGGCGGGTACGTAAACTCAGCTACACACATCATTGGCACGTTCCGTTTACTTTTTTTTGTTTTTTTGCTAGATAAATTTGCCATTTGGTATTGACAGGAATCATACAAAATCATAACACACAGCCTGGCAGTTTAAAAACCCGAGCATAACACCGGTTCACAGGTGAAGTGTAAATAAACGGGTGGCGAATAAAGGGGAGGGCAAACAAAACAGAGAGCAAAACAATGCACGACAGGTAGTAGCGCCCCGTTAAAACAAAACAAAACAACCGAAAACAAAAAGGTGGTAAAGGACACAGAACGAAACAAAACAACCCGAACGAACGAACGAACGTAAAAAAAAAAAAAAACAAACATTCGATACGGTGACGATACTCGCGGCATCATCGCATATATGTAAACGTTCTTGCACAAACACAGACATATGGAAAACGGTTGCAGATATGTAACTGGTTGATCGCAATCATGTAGTAAAACATACGATTATAGATATAAATATTATATATATATATATAAATATGTGAAACACAACTTTCCTTCATTCCAAATGCAAACGCAAACTCAGCAAACAGCATTCCGTTATTTGTTAAAATAGAGGGTTGGTTTTTTTTCAAACAAATTGTTGTGGAAGGATGGGGAATTTGGGGGTTTTGTGGTTTGATTTGGCACGCATAAAACTTTGGTGGTCGGTAAAGATGTTTCTATATGTATGTATAAATTGGTAACATTGCTCCTCATTACTCATGATGGAACATTACCTTGGTGGGTCAAGGAGTCAGGGAGCAAAGGGTAAGTTATGGAGAGAGAGAGAGAGAGATAGCAAGAGCGGGGGAGAGCACATTGAAATAAAACAATAACACTTGGGTTTGAACAGGGGACATTAGCGAGCTAGGAGGAGCCATTCAGTGACGTTGAGCCGTTGCTTCGAACCGTATCGGGTTCGGTTCGAATTTACTGCACAGCGTGAAGGATCTGGATGAGGAACGGGGAAGTAAGGAGCAGAGGGGCAACAAAAATAAACGTTCCAAACGGGTACAACAAACCAAAAAACGGAGCAACTCTATCATAATAACCAACAGGCCAACCAGGGATGTTAAATTGACCAAACAGTTCCATTCCCTCTAAAAACAACCCCCCCATCACGTTCCCCCCCGTTACCCGCAAACAGCCAACTACACTTCTAGAAACGGAGATGGAAAAAAATGAAATATACATTATTACTAGCAATCAAGGTAACAACAGATAGGGACAGGGTTGCGTTCAGTTTGGGAGGCGGGATGGTTTCGGGTTCTGTTGTTGCTTGAACCTTTGGGTGTGTTTAAAAATGAAACAAAAAAAAAAACAAAAATCAAACGAATTCATTTGCCAAATTAGTAAAACGGCCGGGTAGAAACAAACGCCAAAACAAACATTCCATTTTTTTTTTTTACTTTTTTGCAGAAGAAAAAGAGAAAAAGAGAGTAAACAAACAAACTACTGCCGAATAGCAAGAAATGGTATCATCAATTACACGCAAGAGCAGCTAAGACGGGCCGGAATGGGATGGATGGAAGGCTGGTCTGGAGCAGTGTAAGGGAAGGCAATGGGAGGGCCAGGTGGAAATGCAATCCTTACCACAGCTACAGTACGAACATGAGCACAAAACAAAAGGAAGAAACTGGCACAATGGACTGAATGATGGGACAAACAGGCAAATGGTGGGATACTCAGGGGGGGGGGGGGGGGGGGGGGCGGGGTTAAGTACTGAGCATGAGAACTAAAGAAAAACATATGTAGAAAGTTCTAAAACGGGTAGCGCAGCGTCAGAGTATCGTGGTGGTGGGTGCACACTGAGAGGGGTTTGAAGAATTCGGGGAAACGGGTTCAATGGTGGTGGTGAGGTACGTTTCGGCCGATCGATGAGGTTACGACCGGGTGCTACAACGGTACTACGACATGTGGGCGATGAAAAGGGAACGGCAGGGGAAGATGCAAACAGGAACGGCTTATGGAAGGAACAACACAGAAACTTTGATAAGAAAATTAAACTATGGACAGACACACACACACACGTACGGTGGGAATGAGTGCAAAGGGGGGCATGTATTGTGTGAGATGATCTAATGTTTTCCCGATTTAGTTCCCCTCAGCTGAAGAAACCAAAAACTGTACGAGCAATGGTTGAAGATTTGAGGTGGAATTTGTGGAGGAATTCGGAACACGAACGGATCCAACAGTTGAATGCAGAAGTCACAACACGAACAAAGATGCAGAAAGAGAGGGATAGAGATAAGTATAAAAACGAGAAAAAAGAATTAAAAAAAACGTCAAAACGACGTCATTGGCGTGAGTGCGTTCAATCCGCCACGAAGGACCAGCACGATACAGACAAAGCAATTATCAGTTTTCCCCAATGAGGCACTGATTTTTCGTACCGTCTGAGCAGCGAAAAGCTACACAACAGACGTTTGGCAACAGTTCCAACACTGTCCATTCGTATGTAAAGAACGACCAGAATCGTATGAGCATTGAACGTCTGCTGGACAAGAAGGCTTAGCGATGAGTGGCCCCGGCAGGGCGAGCATTCTTTCCCGTCGTTAGCGCCTGCTGCCAACGCCAAGCTGCAAACGAGCCACTTCGATCCCGCTCTGGACACCGGTGCAGGCTTGTACGCGACACTAATCACCTCGCTTACTGATTCATTAGACGCGTTAAGCCCCCGGGGACGGCAGCTAGCCGTCGCGTTGAACTCGGTGCCGGCACCGTGCGGGATTTTCTCACTACGTGAGTGGTCATCGATCTCTTCATCTCATCTCCCCAAGTAGTACCGGGAAACCGAACGTAACGTTGCTCCCGGATTAATGACGATCGAATATTTGATGCACAAGAATACGGAAAGAGGTAGCAAATTCAAAGAACGAAACACTAGCAAAAAGTAGCCGGAAAAGGAGAAAAAAGAAAGAGAGAGAGAGAGAGAGAGAGAGATAAAAAACAACACCATGCAATCATAAAGGAAACAGAGCAAAATCGCTTTGAATAGAATTGGAAAAAGGATAAAAAGAATAAGAAGAAAAAACAAAGGACGAAATGATGCGAAAAAATGCTGAACCCAAAACTTTGGAGCGTAAGCTCAGCGAAGTTTTGGTGCGAACGGTATGGGGGCGGGAGGAAAAACAAACAAATCAAATGCAGAAACACACAAACACATATACACCCACACATACATACACAGTGGGAAACACATCGAGAGCAAGATGCAAAGTCGAGCACTAACGTAAACAGCTCGAATAACTCCGGCAAGACCGCTGGGAGAACAGGGCAAGATAAACCACACGAAGCGAAAAAGGAAAGAACCAAGGCAAGCAAAAACGGAAAATCCCACAATACTAACAGACGCAGTTGGATGTTGGACACAATCCGTTCACGGACAAACGAGGCGAAGGAAAAGTAACAGTTGTACCACGTCGAATAGTTTGTTTGCGTGTGCGTGAGCGGTGTGGTTTGTGTGGGAGGGATTTCTCCCTCTATTTGCGTGTAGCGACGGTGGGAGGGGAAAATCCTGCCTTATCTTGCCATTTCGGCATTGGCGAAAGGTTTCCCATTTGGGGAAGGCACACTACTGCGTGCTCGTCTCTCTCTCTCTCCCTCCCGTTGTGTATTGTGTGCCGTTTTCCAAACGGCACATTCCGAACCTTGTGCCAAGCGATAGCAAATTGTTTTCTGTGTGTGTTTACGGACCGGTGATGGGGGGGGGGGGGGGGGGGGTATAGGAACGTTTCCAATGATTTGGCATGCAGGGCTGAGAGTGTTACATGATCGGTCTGGGGCGTGTGTTTGATGAATGTAACGTGTGTCCGTACCCTTTTCGTGACGTTCGGAAGGCAGCTCGACTTGCATTTGCGCGGAGAAAGGCAAGACAAGGAGATGGGGAAGCGCAATCGACGTGCAATAAACGGAATCCAGACGATTCAATTTGCGATGATGGCAACAACGAGCTATTTCGATTTCGGAAGACACTGAGCACACCTGAGGATCGATTAACCGGGGAACCATCGCAGGAAAAGATCAGCCCAAAAGGGAGGTTTGGAGCTTTCGAGCGGCAAAAGGCAACAGAGAGGGGCGAAAGGGGTGGGCGAGGAGTAGTTTAGTTTTGGTGGCGTTTGTGAGAACACATCCTGACTCGGGACTGACTTGGATGCCGTTCAATCGCAAAGCAACCATATCCAGAGCACCCCTTTGCGACGGATGTATGGTGCCGTGACCAGGATTGTCATTCGAAAAATCATTTGCATAGTGCTCGGGCTTTGTTTGCCGGTTTGATTGGCAGCCAACGAACAGCTGGTTTTATTATAAATTGTTATGGCAGGCAAGATCGGCAAGGGTTGCATGCCTTCGTCGTTGACATTTTGGAAGTTTTTCTCGCAACGTGGTCCCTGGCTACAAACGTCACCAGTGCGCATTCTTCCAAAAACGGAAAGTAATTATTCGACCCTTTTCGAAGGGGGGAGTGATCGTAATAGAGGTTGCGTCAAAATGCGTTCCAGATGTCGGCAAAGGTACCAAAGTTCACTATCATTCTCTCTCTCTCTCTCTCTTTCATGGGGCAATAACGAAGTACCACACTTCAGTGCCATTTTTGACGCCCCAAAAGAGTAGCAAAATCGGCCGGAGCCCAGGTCCAGGCAAGCGGCAGCAGTGTAGCAGTCAAATTTAATTACAGCAATAACGTCGACCCCAAAGTGAGTCGATTAGGGAACCTTCGCCGCCTCCCAAAAAAAACCCGGAACGCACGGAAGCGAAAAATGAAGATGCAATTCAATTAGTCTCGGCGGGGCACGGACTGCGTCCATATGTCCCGGCCCCGTCCTTAATCAGCAATGCAATGAAATTGAGCAGAAAGTATGGGAAGCCCGTTCTGCTCTGCTGCCGGGTTGCGTTTTATGTAGCTGCGACCGAAGCACAAAAAAAGCAGCTTGCTTTTCGCATCCTAGCAACGCCTTCAGCAGTGTGAATTGATCGCACACACTCCCGTGCAACGTCCCGTGGCCAGGGTTGATAAATGGTCGTGCGGCGGTGCACAGCGAACCGGCATTTCGAGCACACGTACGAGAGAAAATGAGTGTTCGTGTGAGTGCTGCTGCTGCTGCTGTTCCACTGTCTGGCAATTCCCGCCTTTATCTAATTACTGCAAAGGAAGTGACAGTACGCTCCGCTGGGAAGTGGACGACCAAACGACGGCAACAGCAACAAAAAGGAAGATCTGAAAGCGACGCCTCAAAAACCATACGGTGGCCATTACCGAAGCAATATGGCATACAACGTAAGTGGGACAAACGGGACGATGAGCTACCGACGAGATTTGGGCTACCACTAAACAGGTGTCGCTGGACGCGGGAGGAGAGTTTGGGAAGTAGGTTCCGAGTTCTGCCGGCGAGTTTATTCAAACCGTTGCTCGATCAGGCCAGGCACAATGAGAACTCTCGAGAACGGGTTTAAGGCGTACCTGGGGGCCGAAACGTTCAAGGAGAAATTTGAACCAGCCAGGCACCGGTTATCTCCGGTGCCGGTTCACTAGCTACGGTCAAACATATCTAGCAACTTGCTAGGCACACGCCCCCACACTCAACGGCACACGCTGGTGGTGCACGGCCACTACCAACACAAAAGCACATCATCAAGGAGGTGGCGCCCTGTTCCTCAAGGCTGTACCGCTGGGTTCTCGCGCCGTTTCCAAGGCGGCAATTGGCAATGCGGGCGGTAGATGCATTCATTATGTTTTGATTATTCATGACTGCATCTGGCAGCTTGCTGGATGCATTACTCGCCCCTACCACAGGACGCTAGTGCCTGACGCAAGCGACGGAAGCACACGCAGACAAACTTTTACAAACCCCTCAGCCAGTTAGCTCCGTTCCTCCGTTTCTTTATCCTCTAGTCATCTTGCCTCTCAAGAGCACCCCGGGCTGGGCTTGCTGATACTTTCGCAACATTGCTGCAGTAATGTTGGTGCGTTAGTGTTGCCGGCGCGTGTGTGCTGTGCTGTGCTAGTGTGCAATCAACCATGGGACAGGACGTATGGTGTCGCAGAAGGATGGTGGTTGGCGGGCGTTGTTGAATGCATCAGGCAAATTATTTCGAGACGACACCCGCTTTCGTCACGCCAACGCCGATTTGATAAAACAACCTCGCCAACCAAAAAAAGCCACATGTCGCAATTCATTAAGCAGCGTTATTCACTCCACTCCGTACCTGGATGCGTTGGCGGGCACACTCTGGCGGGCTCAAAATCAATACCACTTCGCCGCTTCGCTCGGGCGGCAGTGCCCCCACAAGGCAAGGCGGTGCTCTGTCAAAGCTGTCGATATTTGTACAAACATTACAGACAAGACTAATTGTACGATGGATGTCAATTGCTATTTACCTTGTGGAACTGTTGCAATGGAAAACATCTACAATTTAATGTGAAAAATGCAAGATTTCCCTAATGTATGCGAATATCCTGATGGCGACGATGGCAATCGCACTACACCGACCCAAAACGCAAACTGATCTGATCTAGAGGACGTTTGTGTTGTTTGCTCGAGTGAAGCTCTCTATACGTTTGATCGTGTCTTGTATAAAGCTGACAGAGCGCTGCCCAAGCGCTGCCCAAGCGATTGCGTTCGGCGCTGGTCAGTGTGGGGGTTAGCGACTGGAGGACTCGGTACAAAGGGCACGGCGAAACGGGAGAAGCGAATGCTAGGCGATTAATAGGCTCGCGCTACCACCACCTGGCTGCGGGAAAGGAAAGCGTTTTGCGACCAGCGGAGCCCGGACACCGACCCGGACAAGCGACACTAAAAATAAACCCGATGGAGCAGCCTGGTGCGCGGTAAGGTTTGCACGGCGGCCTTTTAGAGCGTGTGTGACTGTGTGTGTGTGTGTTTCTGTGTGAGTGTGTGAAGCCCCCCCCCTCTCAGAATGCTAGTAAGGTTAGTGTGTGAGGTTAGACGGCTAGTCTAAGTGACATATGCACAACACGACGACGAGCGAATGGGAGATCGGTGGCAGGATGTAGAGTGCGGAAAGGGGAAACAGGGAGATATGCGCAACGTACACGACCAACATGAATTCATCCACAAACCAATAACAGAGAAACAATGCGAAAACATAAACAAACAAAAAATGTTTCCAACCAAAGGGTACACGATGCGTGGATTGAGGTTAACAGACACACACACACGCACACACATGGTGAGATATGGTGGGAGTGTGTGGAACTTTGTGGCGATGTGGGAGGGGGGGGAGGAGAGTGGTAGTGTGATAGTGGAGTTAATGGTGTTGATTGATTTTGTTTCTTCTTTGCTACTGCTGCTAACGGGAGCGAGTGATGGGGAGTGATAGGAGAGAGCGAGAGAGAAAGAGATAGAAAAAGTGTGATAGAAAAGGGGTGCACCGGGGGGAGGGGGGGGGGAGGTTAGGGAAGGGAGTACGGTCGAACAGTGGGTTGGTACGGAAAAGGATTAATCGGGCACCCAGGTAGCACCCAACGATCGACAGCGCGATAGAGAGAGACAGAGAGAGGGATAGAGGTAGATGAAGAGCGAAGAAGATAGAAGAAGGGGGAATAGATGGAACCTGAGCCTGGTCGAGGGTTGGGTCAGTTTACGATGAGGAGTGGAACGATGGGTGAGTTAGGGGGGGGAGGGGTGGGGGGTGGTGGAGGAGGGTTGGGGGGTGTAGGTTGCTATTGCTTACCTTTGGTGGTGCGAAAGCCCTGATTGATGGCGCGCGTCGTCCGGACGGCCGCCCGGTAGATCCGCCAGTAGAAGAACAGCATCACGAACATGGGAATGTAGAAGGAGCCGAGGGCTGAGTAGACGACGTACCCGGCGTCGTTCGTCAGCTCGCACGTCCAGGGACAGGGAAGGGGAGGCGCGGGGGACGGTGTCACCGACACCAGTGTGTAGTTTCCGTATTGATAATAAACGTTCTCTTTCACCTGCAAACGGCACCGAAGAGGGGTTAATCAGGGTAACGAAATCATGCGCCATCAGGGTGTGGGGAGAGGCGGGGGTGAAGAGTGCCCAAGCGTGGTGTTGCCCCCTTTTGGCAGGGCACAGTGGCGATAGGTAGTGTAATTAATTTCGCTAAATCGCTTGCAAACAAGACATGGCCGTGGCGGCTGGCCTTCGCCTGATACCCGGTTGGTCAGCAGCAGGGGGCGTGGCTTCCCGCCTAAAGCTTTACGACGCGAGCTTTGCACGAGCGATGAGGCGTGCGAAAAGGTAATCGGTTTAAACTATCCGGCCCACCCGGACACACCGCTCGAGTCCGTCGTTGCATCGGCGGCTCCAGCGGGCACCCACCCGCTACGTCATGTCCCGAAATGGTTGATTATTGATTTAATCGAAGACCACCGCCGTCTCTCATGTTGTTTGTCGCTTCCTACTCCGCTCGTCCCATTCTGCATGTCAAACAGCGCCGGCAACCGCTTCCGTTCCGTTGCTGGCTTTTCCCGCGAGAAACGGCACGCTGGCAGGAAATTAATCTATGTGCGGAGGGCGGTGGTGGCAGAGGCTGCAAACCGCAGCGGCGGACACCACGGGCACTGTTGATGATCGGTGGCTGTGCCGGACCATCAAGCATCAATGTTTGAAGTAGAGCGGGGCTGGCAAAATAAAAAGAAAAGCCCTCCGCCAGGGCCTGTGGAGCAGTCGGGCCGGCGTCGTGTTCGGGGAAAACTTTACTCCCGAGCCCGAGAAGGAGCTCACCTTTCTCAACCGCAGCGCACGTGTAAATACACACAAAGGGAGGCTAGCGCTAGCTGTCCGGCTTCAAAGCTCACCACCTCACAGCAAGCATTCCTGAGGGATTAACGCGAAGCAGCGGATAAAGGCAAGCGGAGAAGCGCCCGGAAGTGCAGCCACAGAGTGGGAGAGAGAGAGAGAGAGAGAGAGAGAGGAAAAAACACGGGAAAGAAATCTCCTCAAAGTAGCCACAGCGTTTCAGGGAAAGCTAAAAATAATTACTTTTCCCCATTCTGTTTGTTCGCATTTCGTTGATTTACCGTTGGCCCATTGCCAACACGGCCACACAACGGGCGCTATCGAGGTAATAGAAATGGTTGGAGGAAGAGAATGTGTGAGAGAGAGAGAGGGAGAGAGAGAGGGAAATCAAGCGACGACGCCCGCGATGAGCAAAGATAGGCAAAGGATTCCAGGCGGTCGCTTAAGGTCACCGGCACGGTGCAAAAGAGTATGGGTGGGAGGGGGGGGGGGGAAGGAGAGTGGGTAGTGAATCCGGACATCGGCATCTCATCTCCGGACATCCGCGCCGCGCGCCGATACTTACTTTCTGTTCCTTCCACCCGACCAGCGGCGGAAAGCAGATCACGAAGGACAACACCCACAGCCCGGCGATGAGCGACTTGGCCCGCCTGGTCGACATTATGCTCGGATAGGTGACTGGCCGGGTGACGGCAACGTACCGGTCCAGCGAGATGGCGCACAGGTTCAGGATCGAGGCCGTGCACATCCAGACGTCGACCGCCAGCCAGATGCGGCACCAGACGTCACCGAATATCCAAACCTGCGGGGAAGAAGGGCACGGAGAAGCGATTAGGTTAATGAATGGGGTTAGGGTAGTGAAGGGTAAGTTGGGTGCTTTATTCATCTTTTGAGGCAATTTCGTCCGTATGCATTTTAGATGAGAGGTCGCTTGGAAATCAATCTCTTCAATCTCTGGAGATTTGGAGCGCTTAGGGAAACATTGAAGGTTTCGGCATTTTGTGGAATTCGTTGGGTAGGTTCATAACTTATTTTGGGGAGTTGAAGGTTGAAGGCCAGCTCTGTAGCAATCAACCACGATTCACTCGTAGTATGAAATCGGTACCAAGTTCGTTTAATACAAAGTGGATGAAGTAGTCGATTTGCACCTTCCAACGCCTTTAATCTAATGATGGGGCCCTTTCCGTTTTAAGTTTCTCAGCTGTTTGCATTGTATAGCAGTTTTCGAGCAGATTTTAAGAGTGTTGTGTGTATTCGTCAAGCCTCCAGAAAGCTTGTTCGAACAAAACTCTTTACCTATCCTGTCAAACAGTGATATTCAAATTTTGTAACAAAAACATGCTATGCGACCATCTAGACTACGTACACTTTGATACTGGATTTCATCACCAGATCTCTTGAATGCACCTTGGGGTAAATGTAAACACCACCTTGTTTTTTCCATTTTTCGAGCAGGTACTCGAATCTAATTCTAGCTTTGAGGCTGGGAATAATCTAGACTGAAACTTGCAGGCTAGTTTTATGCGTGGTTTTGTATGGAGTGTTTACATGATTTCAGCCTCCAACTCCATACAAAAAAACTGACTAGAATCGTGAAGGGCCCCAATATATATTTTTTTGGTTAAAAGTGGTGCTGGTTTGGTGAATTCCTTTGCGACTAAACCGTAAACAGACGTTCATTTTTGTAATGGCAGATGATGACAGATGTAATTGCTTAGGCTTCATCCATCAAATACATAAATCATAAATATGCAAAATGGTAAAAAAAAACCAATAGGATCGATTAGGATCGTCCAAACGAACTCGGCATCAAATAGAAAACGCGTGAAGCGGTAGGTCGTTAGCGGAAGCTCCGAGCAGGAAACACTGGGTTATCTGGGCTCGCTTGGTCATCCTCTTGAACGGTGAACGCCACACTAAGCGGACGTGTTTTTAAACCTACCTACCTTAAACCAAACGAATCTATGGATGATCAAGAGAATGATTGAACTATAGTCGTTTCTGATGGTAATGATGCAATTTGCAACAATTTGATGGGAGGAGATCGAAAAATTGCAATTTAAATGCTACGTAATTGATGGATGAAGCCTTGTAAGTTGTCCTCCGCTCCATAGATCGAGTTGATGGATACGTATTTGGAGGAAACTTTGTTTAGAATTGTAATTTTAACATAAAAAATATGCATACACATCCATTGTTCGTCACACTGGAACAATCAGAGCTGAAATAGTAACACGTGCAAATAATCTATTTTTATAACTTAACACAAGAACATTAGCATGAATATCAACAACAACACTGTATTCATACGGTAAGCATCGTCCTGCGAACGTGTCAGAGATATCATCAATCGTTCTGGCCATGTTACGCAAAAAGTGAGTGAAAGTAATCACATGCATGGGGTCTCTTTTTTGTTTCGCTTTTCAGTGCTTTTTCTTATCCCTGCTAACTACATTCATCGATTACCCCAGTGCGGCCGGTTTGGAACAAAACCGAACCAGAAAGATTAAACGTTTTACCCGGAATTTAGTAAGTATCATCATTGCCCACCGTACTCGTGCCGATGCTGCTGGGTAAAGCCCGGGTTAAGAGGACGAACAACGAAAAAAAAAAAACACCCTCCCCCAGTACACCCAATAACTGCCACCTCCGTCTGGAGTGCACCGAACCGACCGAGGCCAGGCACACGACCGGGTACAGCATAATCTCATTTGCACATAAATGATGTCCTTCGGCAGACGGGGACCGGGGGCTGGTTGCCGCGCGGGTTGTCGAGTGTGGAAAACGAACGTGAAAAGCCGGCAGTGGTAGAGGGGGGGAACGCCGTACCGGATGCTCCACCGTCGAAAAAGGTGAGTGTGAGCGCACTTGGGGGATTTAAAGTCCGTTCCACGGTCGAGCAAACCTTGGACGTTCGACGCGCCCGGTTAGTTTAAGGTTCAGCCGGAAGGATGTGCTTCGATCGAGAGGGGTGGCGGGCCGGGTCATCCTGTCAGGCCCGCTGGGCGATGGGCGAGAGAGCCCATTTAAATACCTTCCATTTTCCGGCTCCAGAATAAACACTTTTCCCGCCGAACGGACGTAGCGTTCGCAGCCCGGGACGTTCCGAAGGCGTACCGAAGCCCAGTACGCAAGCAGCACCACCAGCCGGGGTCAAAACCACAAATAAACACTGTTGCGAAGTTGGCTGGTGTGCGCGCCGGACTGGGCTGGGGGGGAGGGGGGGGGGAAATATTTACCAAAGCCAAGTTGAATCTGCATTTGCGCCCGCGTTTGGGTGTTGATTTCCCCGACGACTGCCCAAAAACACATTGCCCCGACTAGCCAACGGAATGGGTCCGCATGGAGTGGAAGCGAACGGTTTCGGTGAAAGGTTATCGAACGATCCCGGTTTGCCATGCCGAACGCACGCTCGCTGAACAGCGTGTTGCAGGGTAGAGACACCAAAATTCATCAGCAAACGACACTCGAACCCATTGTGATCCTGCTTTGAAGTGATCAAGCGAGTCACTGCGATCATGCCTGGCGTTTGTGCGTCTGTGTGTGTGCGTGTGTGTGTATGAGACCAACATTTGAAGAGCAAAACACTGCGCATTGACAGCGAACCGCTCGAGCAGCGTAGTCAATCGAAAGTGGCCACCAAGGATTGGGAAGGTTTGGGTGGCAAGAAAAAATAAAAACCTCAACGTGTAGAAATAAAACTACGGCAGCAAACGGTATCCTGTGCCCATACTGCTCTCCACATCTTCCTGAGGGGGGGGGGGGGGGGGTGGGCTGAGAGGGTGTAGTGGAGGGGAGGTGGGATTTTACCGCAGTTGAATGCACTTCACCACGCTCAAGTGTGCCGCCGCTGCCATTGAAGCCGGCGGGGACATCCTCGGTCGTCTAAAATCGATACGAGGCGATACGCAATTTCCACCCCCTCATCCCCCCCCCCCTTCTCCACATCCCTCCCACCACATACCACCAGAAGAGTGAAATCCTCTCGAGGGAAATGAATTGAATATAAAGGACACGAAAAGTGGACAAGAAATTATGCTTTGCGGTCAGCCGGATATTACTCTCTGTGTGTGTTTGTGTGTGTGTGTGTGTGACAGAGAGAGAGAGAGAGAGAGAGAGAGAAATATTCTTCTTTTTTCCTTACCCAATGCAGGACTTAAGCGGCGAGGTGTATGAACTGGGAAAGAAAAATAACCCCCCACCCCCACCCCTTCTTCTTCGTCCACTTCCCTGCTCCTTCTATCCCCCCCCAAAATAGCCTCCCAAGCAGCACAAACAGTCGATAAAGCTCTTTTTCGCGCGACCAACACTGCACCACGACACTGCTGGCGGGACGAGCAGGGGGTGGGGGAGGGGTAAGGTCGGAAAACTCTTTCGTAACTGCCACCACATGCCCCCTTTCTTCATTTCCCCCCCCCCCCTCCCCCCCCTTATAGGGGAAGATGGTTTTTGGACCGAAGTCAGTTGGGAAATTTAACTGCTGCGTCTTTTTGTTTTTCTTTTTTGGTCGTCGCTTTTCCTTTTCCCTCATTCCCCACTGCAACAAAAGCAAACGCAGACTGTGCGAGTGTCACTCACTGACACACACACACACACACACACACACACACACACACACGACGCTAATAACGTTGCCACGCAATAAATCTAACGAAGCGGCAGGCGGCGAACCCCGCTAGCAGACAGGAGCCGAGCCGAGGAGTCGGCTACTGCAAATTACTCTACTTCGAGCGTTCTCCCCTCTCCCCATCCACTTGGCTTCAATCTCTTGGGCAGTGGTTGGGTGGTGGTTCGTTCGGGCTTTTTCAAAACCGCCCCAAAATGGCGTGCTTATCGTTTTTTTTTCTCTTTTACTTTTTGCCGGAAATGGCAAAAGAATTGCACGGATCTTTAACGTCGGGCAGCGGCTGCTTAAGCAAAAAAAAAAAAAAGCAAAAAATCCAACCCCACACAAACACGCGCGCGCACCCACACGCCCACAGTGCGCCAAACAAAGGCACACTTTGCGGGGAATGAATTATAAATTTTCAATTATCACCTAATCGCATTATCACTTTTACACAAAACGTGTTTTAATCACAGTTGGTGCGCGTGTGGCGGCCGGGCGAAGCGGTGCGAAGTACGTGCGAATAAACCTGTGCTGTGTGGTTAGTGGCTCTGCGCGCGTGTGTGTGTGTGTGTGTGGTGTGAATTTGTGTTAGCCAGGCGAAGCGCGCAATGGACAGGGAGCAAACAGGGCAGGTTTACTGCTTGAGGCCGCGTGTACGTGTGCACCGGCTTAAACCCCGAGCCCGAGAGAAGCTAATAAACGACCTCCACACACACACACACACACACACACACACACACACAGACACACGTCGACATTCTACAACACCGGCAGACGTGAGTGAGTGCGCTCTGCCGGCCCGAGTCCTTCAGCGAAGGATGTGCTATGAGTGCTTTTATTTGTTTAGTCTACCAGACACACACACACACACAGCGGTATATTCCACTTGCAACACTCCATCCAACAAAATGGAGCACTGAGATGGCGGTAGGGGAGGGGGTTGTATGGTACAATCCTCTGAAACTCTGCCAAATAACCCAAACTCAACCTAGCAAAGCGGTAAAGGGTTGCCCATGCTCGCTGGGGGTTCGTCGTTTATTATTTATTCGCTGTTGTTTCTCTCTCTCTCTCTCTCTCTCTCTCTATCTCTATCCATTCTTCGCTTTCTTTTTCTCCGCCGCTTGGTTATTGTGTGTTGAGGTTTTTGAGGGTGTCGTGTATTTTCGTCTTCTTCTTTTTCCTCTTGCTTTTTTTTTTTTTTGCTTGGGGAGGTTCAAGAAGGGTGAGTTTGGCTGACTCCCGCCTCCAGAAACACTGCCACCGGCCATTCCATACATCATACCGGGGCCTCTCCTTCGCCACGCTCGTCATTTGCTACCTTCCGACCGCACCGCAGGGATTACCAACCTCCTCATCCCCCCCCCCACCCTCTCCCTTGGGCACATGCTTAGGTCGCGCCAGCGGCCTATTTCTTTTCCACTTGGTAGCGTTTAAATTCATGCATAAATAGTCGTGTTCTGTATATATGTGTGTGTTTTATTTACAGCTTACCCCTCCCTACCGCTTGGTCTTGGCCTTCTTCCCTCCTCCGTCTGTCCCTGCAGGAGCTAGCTTTCGAGTGCGTCTTCACGAAAAAGGTTTTCCTGCCGGGCATTACATCACCGGCTATGGGGGGGGGGGGGGAGGGCAACGGGCAATTCCGGCCAGCAAAAGGGCGCGCGCGCGCGCGTCCGCTCGTGCCAGGTGCTGGCAGCGGTTTTTGTTAGGGTCAGATTTATTGCAACGCTTCTCAGGGGAGCTTTTGGGGGGTTTTGGGTTTCACGGCAGGCCACTAGCAGGTGGCCGGGAGGCGTTATCCTTTACGATCTAGGGAGCTGGTCGTGTGGTCTCTATCAGCGGCCATACCATGCTTCTCGGGGCACACGCACACAAAAAATGGAAAAGATCTTAATGGACGACTCCAGTGTGCTTTGCCGCGTTCAACGCGACACACCAACTAGGGCCGTTTGTCTGGCCGCCAGCTGGCTGTGGTTCTCACGCACCGCGAACGTTCGTAACGTTCAGAGCAAGCTTCGCTACAGCGCTGCACGGTTGGGCGAGGTGCCTAGTACACACGTCCACAAACGTGACGTGATTATGATGGCTGGCTTAAGTTTTGCATGGGCACGCGAAAGGCATACCTAAAACTCACACACACACACACACGCACACACGGTGGCGATAGTTACAAGACGGAAGCAACTAAGCTTACAATGTCGCTTGTTACTGACTTGCTTGATAGATGGTGAGGAAATGTGAATAGTTGCCAGGGAGAGGGGAGAGAGTTGGGAAGAAAGACATTAAAAAATGGAAATACTTGAGTGGTGTCAGTGTCCATCAGTGTCTTGCAAACGCTTCCTAATGTTACGATATTTCCGTAAATCCCATGCTAGAAATTGCACGTGCCAATGATCTGGGACAAACGCAAAATCTTTTGGACAAAAACTGAGTCTCCATTTCTGGGCAAGTCTGGTGGTGCGAATTTTTGGACAGAAACATCAGGTTCAGATAGAGATGTTAAACGAAAGGCACATCGAACTGTCAAGCAGACTCTGGCACGATGTCCGAATTGTTTTATATAAAAATGATATAAAGTATTATAAGAAGATGTGTAAAGATGACAAAAGTCTGGAGTCGACTCCCATCCAACTCTGCAAATTTTGGAACCGACTCGGAAAATTAGGTTGGACAGGCATGAAAGACAGAAAAAAAAAACACATTTGAATAAGCTGAAATGTCACATTTAAACCGTAAAGTGAGGACACTTACTGGTTAATTCCGTCTAGCAGTGTTTATCTTAAAAAGAATTTTCCAGCGCTATAAAACAACAGAAAACTAACTCAAAATTTTGATAATGCAAACGGTTAAAATAACGCCTGTTTTATAGCCTCAAACCATTACCGCTGGACCTAAAGTATGGTTGCGATGTGCTGATACTTGTTGGATAATAGTGTGCTAGCAGTTGCAGGTTTGAAAGACCACCCGTCTCCACTCAATAAAGCACTCTCCATTGCGTACCTACCTTCAGCGAAACCGTTTAATCTCTCATCGTTTTTTCGTGTTTGCACTGACTATATCACCCGCTATGCTGACAAGCGCTGGCACCACTTTCCCCGAAATACCACGCAAAGATCTTGCCTGCCTTCAGGTACCTTGCAAGGCTCCCACAGCCACACACACACACACACACACTTGCAAGGATTTCTCCACTCTCCGTAAGGTAGATGAATCAAAACGTCGCACGAAAAACACACTGCCCCAATCGATAAGCCGTATCGCGCGCTGTCAAGACGGCGAAGCACGGCGAAGGTCGAAACCATTATTTCTGAACCACTTTCAAGAACCCCCGTTCTAAGTTCTCCGCTGTATCACACACACACAGACACGCTTTCGCTGCGTAATTAAAGTTGCGCCCCCTGCTTGCGCAAAGGCGACCGAAGGCCAAAAAAGTAATGGACATATGCAGCCGCGGCAAACGGATGCGACCTTCTGCTGCGGCAAGGTGGTGGTGGTGGCTTACGAAGAGAGGGCGAATCGAATGCCCTAATGATGCACGAACCGCTGCCCGCTGCTTATCCTTGCGTTTGCACCGGCCAGAATCAGCACGGCGAGTGTGCCGTTGGTGTGCTAGAGTTGGTGGCATAGCGCAACCTGTTCGCCCAGAGACAGTGGCACAATGGCCGACCAATGGCCCCTCGGGAGTTTGGGGACGAAAATGGGGACGCACGAGGTCGCGCATCGGGCAGCCAAGCAAAGAAAAAAAAAACACACACACAAACTTGCCGGCGAACAACAAAAAGCGAGCTAAAAAGGAAAACTATTGTAAAACGGGGGAAAACTTTGACTTTGAGCAAAACCATCGGCTCGGAATGGCAAAGTTGAGCAACCTCCGTGAGTGCGAGGTAACTACTTTAATCGCGACCGGTTGGGAGGAAGTCGGGTGGGGAAGGGGAGGGGGGGGGGAGTGTAGGATTGGTCCCGAGTTTCGCGAACTTCTCGCCGTTCGAGGGAAGGATGGGGCGCACGATTTATTAAAACCGCCAGCACACTCCAGCAGTGTCCCTTTGGCCCGCGGCCCAGTGTGCCGGCGAAGGACGCCAACCGCGGCAAAGCTTCAGTTATGAAGCCGGCGCCGGCGGTGCTGCTTTGCATTCGCGCTCCCGAGCAGGCTGTTCCTTGTGGCGCGGGAAAACAATAGCAGCCAGCGGGATGTGCGCGGGCAAAATGGGGACAAAAGAGCAAAAGAATAGCCACACACACACACACACACACGCATACACACACTTGCCAACAATACAGTCGACTTCGGTGTGGCAGTTGGGTGATAAATGTGATTAGGCTATAATTAGGAACAGTCGCAAGTTTTGTTTCCCGATCCGTTTCTCTTTCCCGTTTTATTTTATTTTTCTTTTCAAACTGGTAATAATAAAATCAATAATTTCAGGCTTTGGCCGTCTTCTTTCACAATTTTCAAATTTCAACTTTTAAACCACCGGCTTGCTGACTAGCTGTATTTCTTGTCCTTCCGAATGGGCTCGAAACGGGTACGTCCAAGTGGCAACGAAGCTTATCACGTACAAAACGGTACGTACAGCTGACGTACAAAGCGAGCACTGTTCCTGGTTGTTTAGTATTAAATAAAACTTCTGCTTCCGCCCACAGTCGCCGGAACGGACGGAACAAACATGACCGGGGTTGTTCGCGCGGTAATGCAACATTAAGTTAACTGCAGCTCGTCTTGCGGGGCGCGCTCTGAAGCTCGTCGTAAGCTAAAATAAAAAGAAAAGGCAGCACTACCGTACGCGGTGGCAGCCAGCCAGCACGCTCTACCCTATGGAAACTTTTGAACTTTTGCCTTGTTTTTTTTGCCGCGCCCTTTGGTGGCGTTTTCGTACTCTGCTTAGCCCAAAGGCACTGCAACGGAAGGAGCGGTAGAGCAGAGGGGGATGGTTTGGGAGGAAGCATTAGTGATCATTTTTATCGGCCAACTTCCCGAAACCCGCTCCGCAATGGCACAGCAGATTATGCACGAAAACAGACCGCTCTTCCCCCCCCCCCTCCCCTTGCGGTCGTAAAACACCGCGGCAGACGACGAACCCTTTAAAAGCTTCAGTAAGCCGTGCCGCTTTCAACGGGACGTCTTGTTGGGGATGTATTTTTTTGTTTTGTTTTGTTTGTTCTGCTCGTTGCTAAACATTCTAGATAAAAATAAAACCATCCCCAACCAAAAAGGATTTTCGCCTCGCCATGGGTGAAGGAAATCGGCGAAAACGGGGTCCATCAACTGCACATCTAGCGCGCCCTGTGTGTTCGCCTTCAATTTCGGCGAAGTCATCAGAAACACATTTGCACAGTGTGCCCCGCGACAAAACCGCGACAAATGATGGCGACGGTGGTGCTGGTAATGGCGACGATGGTGTGTGAATGCGCTCGAAGGATAAAAGAAAATGGTTCACACGAGAGCCTCCCATTTCCCTCGCTTGGGGCGCGGAGAGTGAGGAAGCTATGATGCGGAGAGTGGGGTGGATGTGCGGGGGGGGGGGGAGAGGGGGGGGGGTGTAGCACCAGATAAAATAAAGAAATCCCGCCACCCGCAACGCACCCCCGGGATAATGGCCGGGCGAAGGAGAGCGAGCGACGCGAAATGCAATTTAAATGATTCAACAAATGAAAAGCGAAACTTGGAAATCCCTCCAAGTGTCGATGACTGAGCGCAACCGGCAGGGCACGAGTGGCAGCGAGTGCTGCTATTGCCCTCTCCCCCCCCCCCCCCCCCCCCCTGCCTGCCTTGGCCTGCACATGGACGGCTAACTTGAAATAAGAAGCGGCCAATCAGCCGGGGCAAAGAGACGGACGCGAAAGCTCACTTCAAACTTAATTAACCGACGAAGTGAGCTGTCGGGCTTGCCGTCGCCGCAACCGCACCGCGAAACCCGTGCAACCGTGCTGATTGAGGCGTTTTCATTTCACATTTACCTTGCAACACTTTTACCCATTGCCCTTCCCGTGTTCGGTCCCCCGTTTTGCCCCGTGCGCTTGTATGTCCTCGTGGTGCTAAATCGAATTGGAATAGGGCACGACGACGAGAACGACGATGATGATGATGATGATGACGATGGCTTACCCGCTCCCACCGTGCCACCTCGCACTCACCAGCGGCGCGTGGTCTATCAGGAGCGCTCTCAGCATCACTCACCACCTCGCCGACCTCGTCCACTCCACACCAGCGGACGCGGGAGCGATTCGTTTTATCCTTGCGCACCTTTTACACCTTCGCAGTGTGGAGGCTGAGGGGGGGGGGGGGGGTCGGATATTGAATGAATTTGCAGACCTCGAAACTGATACTCGCTTTCTTCTACTCACGCACCCACCGGAACCCCCACCCCTGACGATGCATCTCAAGCGTAAGCAGGGCGTGGGATGAAGAAAACGGTGACAATGTGACCCAGAGAGTTTGAGCTAGGATGGGGGTTTTTTTTTTTTTGTAACAGAGCTGGAGAGGAATGTCAGAAAAAGAGAGGTGGGAGATGGTAACGTTCTTATCTGCTGCTCGGTGGCCTTACGGTCATGGGTCATCTGCAGGGAAGGGAGAGAAGCGTGGAGAAGCAACAAAACAAAACCAAACAAAAAAAAAAACTCGAATTCACGCAAGAAGGCGCGCTGTTGTGGGGCAGGTGGTGTACTCTTTTAGCGAAGAAAGCTACTTTCATCCATTCTCGCACACCTTTCTACCAATGTCTGAGCGGGTAAAGGGCGGGATTGAACGGGGGTGGGGGTTTTGTTGTAGCTTCTTCTTTACTCGGGCGACAGCGGGAACGCGACACCGGAGTACTCGGAGCACGTTTTCCCATCCGCTCTGCCACCTCGGGCGTCTGTGTAGCGTCGGAACGGACCGGTTTAGCGTCGAGTTGTTTTTTTTTTCATCGACGCCTTGAACGTGTGTGTGTGTGTGTGTGTGTGTTTGTGCAGCTATTGGATGCTTTTCAACACTGATCGCTCCTAATAGTATGCATATTAATATCCGTTTCAAACGGTTATTGCGCATGAAGGACGAGAGCATTTCGAAAGTGAATCCGCTCGACTTGGAAAGAGGACTGGACTTCTATCGCCAACGCTACCGGTGGATAACAAAACCAAAATCGATATTACATTCTCACCTACAACCCAAGCAGCAGCGTAATTAAAAATCGATTCCCAGCAAAATGCTCCATTTTAGAGCGTTAACTGTGCTGTGCGTGGCTTAACAAGCCAAAATAAACGCCCTCAAGTATGCAATATGCTATTCCCGGTGACGCCTGGCGGCGCACAATTTACCTCACAGAAAGATCTTTTTAAGCAGGCTTGTTTGTCACTGTTAATACAGGGTTTTCCAGGGGTTCTCATACTTGTGGGACACTTCCTTGACGCTTTCCTATTAGAAGTGAACTTCATATGTTGGAAATTGAACTCGATGGCACCCTTGTTGAACTCGCTGGAAATTCCTATTGGATTTGTCCAACAAGAGTGCCATAGAGTCCAATTCCCATTATATTAAGTTCATTTCACTCAAGAAAGAGTCAATAAAGTGTCCCACAGCTATGAGAACTCCTGGAAAACCCTGTAATACTTTCGGCAGGAGGTAAAAAAAGCATTATTGTGGGAACAAAGTCCTACGGCACAACATATCCCACTCCCCCAGCACCTACTTAAACCTCAATCAGGTTTTTTTTGTCATTGACACACACGCACACACGCACAACTCTGTCAGCCGCGTGCCACCCTCGCGGAAGGATATGCTTTCTGAAGAAATGGAAATAAGGCCAGAATCTGAGAGAGATACAAAGAGAGAGAGAGAGAGAGAACAAAGAAGACGAAATAAAAAGTCCTCCATCAAGGAAAGCGACTAGATGGAGCAGCAACACACGCAGCAAACAACGGTGCAAAAGTGCGCCCGTACTAGCGCAACCCCTTCCTCCCCTTCCCCTGGCCCCACTCACAGCGTGCGAAGCACCGATGAAAAGAGGCGAAACAGGGTTACGCAACCTTTATCAGATAAAATTATTGGCTTTCATAATAAAGCCAATTTATAAGATAATTCAATCTGCAACGGTACACGAGTGATCCGAGGCGCGCACCGAACCTCGGTGGGTGGGTTCGGGTATGGCTGGCCGCCCTAAGCACGCTGTCGCTGGCGGACGGACGGTGCTGTGTGCAACTGGGGCTCACACAGAGGCGCGTGAAGCCCCGAGCAGCGGGATGATAAGGATCGAAATCCTGCAAAAGCAGTGCGACGATGCGATGGGCGAGCATCGGCAAGCATCGTTCGGGCTTGTTCCCCCCCCACCCCCCTTCCCCCCCGCTGCACGGCAGTCCACTGTAGCGATTAACCTTTTCCACGAAGCGAGCAAGATGGCGCAGATCATCCCGGGGAGGTTCTACACGGTGTCCGCTTTCGCTTTGTGTGTGTGTGTGTGTGTGTGTGTGTGTGTGTGGGTTAGAGAGTGTTTTTCTCTTTCTTTTTCTCTCTTCTATTCCGTTTTTTGTTGTTGTTGTTGGTGCACATCTTCCAGCGTATCGCTTCGAGATTCGCGCGTACTTCCCAGGCTGTTTTGCTTTCTTCTAGCTAGGGCTCGCGTACTATCCATCCTCGCACGATGCCTCCCCCACTACCCCGTTCCATTTGCGCTGCGCTGAAAGGGGGCCAGCAGTCAGCCTGGCGGGTTTCCCCCGCCCCCTTACCAAGGGCTTGCTCCTTTCATGTCTACTTGGTATTCGTTGAATTTCTGATTCGAGAGCACGGCCACCCCCCCATTTTCACCCCGTTCGCACGGCGCCCGATGTTTGGGGAGCGGGAAGGTGCGTGGAGGGATATTTTTGTTCGCCATATTTTTCTAGCAACACCCCCCGCCCCCCTTTCCCCTTCTTCTTTGCACCCATCCCCCGCGCTGTGTGCGAGTGTGTTTTTGTTCTTTATTTACCGCTCAGTTTCGATCTCCTCCCCCCCCCCTCCCCATCCTCCGCCCACCAAGTCACAGGTACGTGTGCCTCGAGTAGCTCCTTCGCTCGCATGGAGCGTCGACTGTTGTGTGGAAAATTTCCATCCCCCCCCTCCCCTCCCCCCAACCCCCCCCCCCCCCATTTCCCGTGCACTCGACCTTTGAAGGGAAACTCATTTTCCGAAAAACCGAAAAGAATGGCATTTTTTGTTGTTGTTCCAGTAGCTGTAAATTTATGATTCACATTGCCTGAGCGGGCCGAGCCCAGGGCTGCCCTCCCGGGACGGTGCTGTAAAGGGAAAAGTCTGGTGTGGAAGGGAGGGGGGGGGGAAGGGGGCGCTGTTGGGTGAGAATGGGCGGCTCAAGGAGCACCAGGGAGAAGGTGATTGTGAGAGCTCTGATTTTTAATACAGATTCACACACCCACACACACACACACACACACTTGAAAAGGAGAGCAGCAGCAGCGGGACAGAAGGATTGATAAGAAATCTGAATAAATTTGAATGAATATTGAGTTTGGTTTGGCTGGTGTGGTGTGCAGCGCTTTGCTGTTTTATTTTGTCCGCTTTTTGTTGCCCTCTTGCATGTGTGTGTGTGTGTGTTGATTCTGCATACATTTCGGAGTTCGCCACTTTCTTCTGGGTCGCAGCCGGGGTCGTACTGTTTTCTTTCTCTCCCTTTATTTCCGTAGCATTTCCATTTTTCCTTCCCGCACAACAGTGTTGGTTGGTTGGTGTGTTGTGCGCTTCTGCCTTTGACCGCCTCCCGCAGCAGTAGCCGAAGCTGAATCCAAATCGCTACAAGCAGAAGCATATGCCCGCGCCCACCGATTCACACCCGTTCATCCGACAGACACGCCGATTGGGCTGTAAAATGAAACACTGATTCACTCTTCATTCCCAGCTGCTGTGGCAAACTGCAGTTTATCGTCTGACAGTCATCCAGCCAACCGAAACCGGGAGAGTTGGGATGCGGGAGGGTTGCGGAGGGTTTAGATCGAACGCCCTGGAATATGCCACGCTTCCGGTTTGCGGTTACAGGGGTGCGGGGATGGCGCATCCCGGAGGGATGGGGTGCTGCGGTTTTTCGATACAATCGCATCGCACACACACACACACACGTATACACATAGTGCTCCATTCGGTAGCTGGGTTTTGGAATAGCAGCCCAGCAATAACCTTCTCCCCTCCCCCCCCCCCTCACCATTCCAGTCCGGGCCCGCTGGACCACTTCGTTATTGTTCTTTTATGCTGGGCCCATTGAAACCCTATCTGGCAGCACGGGAAGATAGCACATCTTGCACATCAGAATATATGTATACTAAGCACACATACGGTGTGTCTGTCTGTGTATGTGTGTGTGTGTGCCCCGAAACGCCAATCTCGACCTGCATCGATGCGAAGTGCGGGGGCCGGCCGGAATGGTTTTCGGAATTAATAATCTCAATCAACGGCCGATCACGTAGTGGCCGGGGGCCTACCCCACCGTGCACATTACGGCGATTGGTGAGCGAGAGCGGAGGGCCCCGGGCACATCACTTCGGCCGTGGTGTGTAAGTTACACTCTTTGGCACGATAACGATAACGGCTGGTTTGGTGAGCGCTTGGTGAGCGACGGAAAATCAGAGAGAACGGGGAGGGGGGGGGGGGGGAGCCATAAACATTTCCCAGTGCGTCATTTGTGGTTTTCCTGGCCGGTGCTGGGGGCTGGCAGGATGAGCATTTCGGGTAGCTCGGTACAATTTAATTAAGCGGCACGCATTAAACGTATGCAAACGGATTCGGCCGGATGGAATGGGAGAGGGATGGCGTGGTAGTTTCGTTTAATATTGCACCGTTACCGTTCGACACCTGACGCAGATGGACGGCTGGGGCAGATACGGCTCGTGGGAACGTTTGTGACCATGCAGAGTTTGAGGGACTGAATTTCTTGCAGCTCTTGCGCAAGGACACGTTGTTTGTCCCGTCAAGCAAAAGCGCTTTGCTGTATCTGACAAGAGGATGCATCCAAAAGGGGGGAGTGGGAGAACGAGCTTACGCTTATGCAATCACTTGCGGAGCACTCCTTCTCCAAGACCAAGGGTTATTCTGGCTTGTCAGTATGTCTGCGCACGAACTTCTGCGATGTAACGCGTGTGTTTGCAACCTGCAAGAAGTAAGACGTCCTGCACGGAATACGCTGGCCCTAATGTACTTCGTTCATATTCTTTTTTAAAAAGAAACAACCATGGAATATTACATGTACATCCATCAATGTCAGTGATAATTTAAACAAAATCACTAGGATATTGAGCGATGCCTAACCTGGAACATTAGTTTTAGGTAACAGCATGTTCAGGAAAACAATCTTCTTCTTCTTCTTCTTCTTCTTCTTCTTCTTCTTCTTCTTCTTCTTCTATGAGCGAGGTTGTATACTCCTATGCCTTCAGTCTCCCTTTCATAGTTAGAGTCATGCCCACTCTGGCTAGAAACTAGCCTTAAGCTGTGCTTAGAGATCTGAAGTATGACAGTATGACACACTTCATATGATCTCCAAACGCAGCTTACTCGTTTAACCTGACAGACTCTGTCGTATGGTTTGTATTCTCAAGTTTGTTCATGGAAAACAATCTTTTGGAATCAAAGTTCACAATAATAAGAGATTTCGCTAAGCTAAAGTTTCAATCCGGTCCTCGATAGGACTGGAGTTGGACTAGTTCTAATTCAAAGTTTAGTCCTCCCCAAGCATTTGCATTAACTGGCTAATTTGATCCAGTTACAGGGATACGCAACGCAACTACGGAAAGTACTCTTTAACTCCGAGACTTACGTCAAACGAAACGGCTCCCAATACCAATTCTGAAACTGATCTGGAACCTATATCTCCTGAAACTGGCACCCCAATCCGTATTGGTTTTGGAACTCATGCTTAATTCATATTGCTCCTAGAACTCATCCCGTATCCATAGCGAACCTAAAACTATCGAAAACAATATTTTGGAATCAAAGTTCACAATAAAAAGAGATTTCGCTAAGCTAAAGTTTCAATCTGGTCCTCGATAGGACTGGAGTTGGACTAGTTCTAATTCAAAGTTTAGTCCTCCCCAAGCATTTGCATTAACTGGTTAATTTGATCCAGTTACAGGGATACGCAACGCAACTACGGAAAGTACTCTTTAACTCCGAGACTTACGTCAAACGAAACGGCTCCCAATACCAATTCTGAAACTGATCTGGAACCCATATCTCCTGAAACTGGCACCCCAATCCGTATTGGTTTTGGAACTCATGCTTAATTCATATTGCTCCTAGAACTCATCCCGTATCCATAGCGAACCTAAAACTATCGAAAACAATATTTTGGAATCAAAGTTCACAATAAAAAGAGATTTCGCTAAGCTAAAGTTTCAATCTGGTCCTCGATAGGACTGGAGTTGGACTAGTTCTAATTCAAAGTTTAGTCCTCCCCAAGCATTTGCTTTAACTGGTTAATTTGATCCAGTTACAGGGATACGCAACGCAACTACGGAAAGTACTCTTTAACTCCGAGACTTACGTCAAACGAAACGGCTCCCAATACCAATTCTGAAACTGATCTGGAACCTATATCTCCTGAAACTGGCACCCCAATCCGTATTGGTTTTGGAACTCATGCTTAGTTCGTATTGCTCCTAGAACCCATTGCTCCCGAATCCATAGCGAACCTAAAACTGGTCCTGCACATATTCCAGTCCAGGACATGCTCCAGGACTCACTTCAGTTACGAAACTGGTCCTCTTACTCCTCCAGACCCCGTATCGGTCCTGGAACGGATATGGAATCCATACCAGTCGTTTCGAAGTCAACTCCGTTCTTTTATCGGTCCTGAAACAG
The DNA here is from genome assembly GCF_943734685.1 of Anopheles coluzzii. NCBI lineage: Eukaryota > Metazoa > Arthropoda > Insecta > Diptera > Culicidae > Anopheles > Anopheles coluzzii. The sequence goes on along the minus strand of NC_064669.1, from coordinate 704,113 downwards.
CTCTCATTTTTTATTCCAGTTCGTAAACTGTACCTGATAAATAGCTGACTCTAATGACGTAACGGCGTTATCACACCAAGGAACCTAGAGCGGATAATGTCTACTAAGAAATAGCATTATACACACAAATGGTTCGATACAGTCTGGTACGTGGTACTAGATACAGACCCCCACCTCAACATTCAACGTTTCCAATTGCATGGGTTTCTATGACGGTATGACACATTCTCCTGTCATGTGACATTCCATCAAGAAGACGAAAGCGAAACACTAGTAGCTGCCTAGTTACATGATCCCTCTGTCGGGCTGTTTTTTTTACATTTCATCGTGCTTCTTAGTCACTAAATAGCTCTCAACATCGCAAGCAAATCGTTCCAGCAGCGTCTCCCGTGGCAGGGCTGCTCGTTCGAATAAGCTCGATTATTGGAAAGCATTATCTCGCCACCAACGGCACGTGCCACGGCCGACAGACTTCGTGTGCTGCTCAAAATTGACGATCATTTGCAGCGCGACTTCAATTGAATGCCGTTTTAGAAGTTCATCTTCGCGCAAAAAGAGGCCCTAATGTCTAACTTTTTATCCACCCGCAGGGAGGGTGACACACACACGAACACACACACACAGAAGTAATACCCGCCCATAGCGGCGAGCAATCGTGAACTCGTGCAATGGCGGAACATAATTGCCATTTCGTGGTTCACAGCCAGTGCACGTTTTGCCAGTGCACTAGTCGAGCTGGACGGCACAAGCAGGGGGGAAATGTAAATGCATCAGCACCATCAGCACCGCAGCAAGGTGGTAGGCACCCATCCTCCCCACCGCCCAGTACACGATGCTGGCGAATGCAAAACGTGTGCTGCGACCAGATTTTCTAACGCGCGTGACTCCGATGCGACAGGTCGGCCGAGCTTAACCGCAGCTTAACCCTTAAAGCGGTACGCCTGCACGACTGGTGGTGCCAATTTTTTTTGCGGAGGAGGTCATTGATCAGCTGTACTGTGGATGGGCTTGTTGCAGATGTTGCTTTTTGTCGGTCGGTTCTTATAATGCTTTTTGTCGGTCGGTTCTTCCGCTCTCAGTCACCAACATCGATCTTTTAGCTTTTCATTCCGCTTCATTTCACTCGTGGTCCAGCCCACCAAAGGGTTGAACCGCACGGAGGACCATTATTATTGTCGTGGCATGTCACTATCGTTATTACCACCTTGCATCGTGCTCGGGGTGGCTGGTGAGACGGCAAAGTATAGTGATAGAAACGATTGCACTTTAGATTTGCATAGAAAATCGGCGTCCCCGAGATCCAATCGAACGGGCTCGGGTGCGCGCGCGCGCGCGTGTGTGTCTGTCTGTGCTGGCCGACCGGTAAGAGAGCGCTGGGAAAGGGGCAAACCTTACTCGGCAAGGCGAATGGGTGTAAGGTGCGTGCCTGTTTTGCTGCCGCTGTTTTAGCGGAAGGAACGGCAAAACAATGAAGGGGGAAAAACATGCAACCCACCGGACACGCCAGCGTGTTGGGCCAGCTCTCCGATCACTCAAAACGATCCACCCCCTTGCGACCCAATCCCCCTTTTTTCTCTCAAGGGTGGGAAGCAACCCCGAAAGCCCGCTCCTGCCGTCGTTGTGGAGTGAAGAGAACGAGAAAAGGCAAAACAGAACCAAACAAACGCAGCACGCAAACCTACCTTAAACACCTCCCAGGTAGCCGAAAATGGCAATACAGCTAATCCGACTAATAAATCAGCAACAGCTAGACTAACGATGAAAAAATTGGTAACACTGCGCAGCTTGTGCGAGCAGAGCACGGCCGCAATCACCAGACAGTTGCCGACGATGACGAGCACGTTGATGAAGGCGAGCACCGCCAGCGAGACCAGATTGGTCGGATCCGTCCACTGTACGGACGCGAGCAGGCTGGCACACTCCGACTCGTTCATGGCTCCGGTCCGGGCCGTTCCGGCGGCTGGTGACGTGGACACAACGACTGACGGTGACGGCGGTGGCGACTACGACGCGCCGATGGACAACACGGCCTGTGGGCGTTCGGCGGGCTCGGGTGCGGTTGCGGGTTGCTGATGCGGGAGCAGCTACTGCGATGTGGCGGCGGCTGCGACTGCTGCTGCTGCTGGCGTCATGGCGTCTTTCCCCTGTGAGACGAAGAAGAGAGAGAGAGAGAGAGAGAGAGCGATGTCGCATTAGAATGTGAGAGGGCGCAATCGAAGAAAGTGAAGTGTTGTACACGGGAATGGAGGAATGGAAGCTCAATCGATCGGTTCCGATGGCGTCTTGGGTGGTTTGGGGTGGGTGTATTAGTCGCCTGTCACCGGCAGCCAGCTCGATCGTCTCGCTGACAGGTTATCGCAGCGCTGGGCCCTCTTGTGGGAGCTGTTTATGGGTCGCGAATCTGCCCGCCCGCAGCGCACCGGGTCATCACTAACCCAATCGCTTACCAGCTGTCAGCAGTCGGGGGCAGGCGAAACAACAACAGCAACAAAACCCCTGCCCGGGAAAACCAAACCAAATGGTACGATAATTGGATAACTCGATTTAGTGGGGCTTCGGTCGGACGCGCCGGAAAGGGAAGGCCGTCGAGCAGGCTCATCTCGCTCGCCGATCGAGCCAGTGGATTGACTCACAGTCCTCCCAGCACATCCCCCAGTTGCTCAATCGCAAAGTGCATCCAATTCCAAAGTTGCCTGTTGCTTGCGCCCGCACACCGCTTGCAACAGTATTAAAATCGAATTGTAAAATAATCGATCAGTGCGGCCGGCCTTAATGCCTTTTTCATCCCTATCTCGGCCTAACAAACTACCCCCAGAGCAGAGTCCCGTGAGCTGTCAGGTCAGGAAGGGTGTGAAAGAGAGAGAAAGAAAGAGAGAGAGAGAGATCCAACTCTCAATAATGCATTTGACACTGGGGCTTCGCTGCAACTCCTCGACCCGGGAGGAATTGGTAGCTCAATTGCGTCGACAAAACCGGCGCCCCCCCCCCCCCTAACGTCTGTTTTTTTTTTTGCTTCTTTCGATTGACTTTTCTTCTCGAGCCCGGGAGCGCAAAATGGCTTACTCTGCAGCAACAACGGTGCACAGTATAGCGCCTGCAGCAATTGAGCCCAGGGAATAGGCGCCCGACGCGATACACATTAATTGAACTCGATTGCGAGCAAGTACCAATCAGCGAGCGCTCCCCCGTCCTGGGGACGCGCAGGATACAGCGGTGGGCCGTTGCGGGAGAATCTCCCCGGGAGTTCGACCGAAACCGGGAGTGCTTTTAGAGTGCCCTGCCCTGAAGTGGCTAACGCTGCACAGCAACCGCGTGCAGCTTATCGGCCAATCCGCCTGCGTAAGCTTTCACTCTTCTCCATAACCACCCTGTAACCTCTGGCGGTCTTCCGGGGCTTTGTTACGGGCAGCCAGCAACCGAACAGGTGCACCACGAATCACATTCACCTAGGGCTGACCGGGTGTTTAAAGACCGAGTGTTTACCCCCGAATGCACCTTTTCGATCGTACGAGCTGAGAGAGTGCTTGAGTTGGCCGTAGGATAGAGGGAGAGAGAGTAAAAGATAGAGAGAGAGATAGAGAGAGAGAGAGAGAGAAAGAGAGAGACAGAGAGAGGAATGCCAACTCTTCAGCGTATGAGAGCGATTTGTGACCATCCACCGGGGATGGTTTGGGCGAGGATAAACTGTTTCTGGGTTATTGCTATTTTGAAACGATCGACCACAATACGCAATATGGCGGGGTAGGACCGGGTAAGAATGGAGCAAGGGGAGTTCCGGGAAGTCAAGCTCCGCTGTTGTACACTGGTAAGTTGGATTCGAGCGGTACACGAGATGGATTTGAGGTGGGATTTTGTACAGAGCAGCAATCGAACACAGCGTCTCCGTGACGTAACGCCCCTACATTTGGCCCTTCGAACCGGATTGGTTCCACGCTCTGCAAGCGTGGAACCGCTGTCTCGAGCCGAGCAAGCAAGTTATACGCTTCAAATGCTCCGTTTTTGTGCGTCCAGTTGTCACAGTGGCCTACGGTACTACGTACGGGATTGTGACTACTTCCGGGGCGCTTAGAAAAGAGCACCTCCATTCGGCCAGGCCAACTGAATGCGTGATTTTATATAGAGGAATAACAATTACATCCCCGCTCCCGGGTGCTGTCATCGTTCGGCAGTCATCCCTCCCCTTGTACCAGAAACGTTGTACCAGTTGGACACACACACACACACACACACACACACACACACACACACACACACACACACACACACACACACACACTGGGAAGTACGCTGTGCTACCCACACGATGTGTACGGATATGCAAACGCATAAACCCCTGAGTGTATTTCGAAATGGAGCGCCGAGCCGTGTGTGCCTGGGAAAAATGAGAACAGGAAAGTCTGCCTGTTGTCTCAGTACCATTTCCCCCCACCCCATTTGCAAAGCGTATAGCGCTCCGCTCGCCCCTCCACCGCGCTTCGCTGTTTCTGTTCCGGAGGATACCGTAGTGAATCCTCCGTGTGGGCGATGAATCAGCTCAATTTGTTTTCAAATATTTATACACCTACTTTGGATGGGAGGAGGTGACTTACTGCAAAGCTTGCTTACAGTGAGCGTTTCGATGCGGTCTAAGGAAACCAATCAGCAGGTGCAACCAGTGCTGCAGAACTACTGAAATGTGTAGTTTTGTTTTCAAAGTGGGTCGTTTGAGTAGGGTTTTTCCTGCTCGCCGGTTGTGGGAAGCTTCGTTACCAACCTGCATCTTGCTATTGATTTGCACCTCCACCCTGCCTCATTTCGTATGTGCAAGTGTGTGTGTGTAGCTGCATTCTTCCCACATCGAAATACTTCCCAGTCCTACACTCGTGGTATTGGTTAAATTTTTTTATTTTCATTTACATATTTCATGGAGCTGTTTATTTCGCGTTTAAAGTTATCTCAAATCGCTGCTGCAGCGGAACGAAGTCCTGCCCGGATCTATGTGTCTCCTGCCCGGATCTATCCTTTCCCTAAGCTTTAACAACCAAGCGAACCAACCATCGGTACATATCGGCAGGATTGGTAGGGGTTTCGCCAATCCGCAAACCCGTTCATTCATTAGCATCCACTTGGAACGGTGGACGTCGCCAGTGCTGTCAGGGGTTTTTCCTTTGGACCGGGTAGCCGGGGCAATGGTGGAAAACTTGCGACCATTCTTTCGCAACCAGCACGGAGGGGGAGGCAGGAAGTGGGGGAGGGGGGGCAATAATTTATAATTTATAGCGTTCGATCCCACTTTTTTGGCGAACCGGTCGCGCTCAGCGAGTCATTTGTCAATTTCCCCGCAATCGGGTAGGAAAGTGCGGTGGGTAGTGGGCGAGCTTCACTGCTCCACTGCTGCCACGCCATCGCTCTTGTGCCACCCCGCTACCGCCCGAAGGATAATGAATAATGGGCGAATGCAAAGTGTACTGCGATTGATAACCCGTTCGCTCTTCCTAGCCCCCTGCACCAAAGACGCCAATGACGCGACGAGTGGTTCAAGCTCCACTGCACGACAGCGACCAGCAGCGGGAGCAGAATTTTAATGACGTCTATATACAGGCTTCTATTTTTGTGCCCTATCTATCAAACATGTCGCAAGCGGAGCAGGCCGCCGCCAACGGAAGGATGGCGCTTCAGCGTGCCGTCCAATAAAAAGGACATAGAAAAAGCACACGAAGCGATGAAGAAGAAAAAAGCAAGAAGTACTAATTAAATGTAGCAAGACTTTTCGGCTCGCCCGATTGGGCTGCTGGGGTGTGAGGAGGGGGAATGGACGGTGAGGGGGAGGGGGGGGGGGGTGTTAAGTGGAGCTTAGGCTTATGGATTGACTCGTAAAGGGTGATTCGGTACAACAGTTGGTCGAAACCGAAAACCGAGCTGTAGCGAAATCGATCTGTTTCTAGACGAGGGCAGTTTTTTTTTTATTTGAGTTAGAAAACTTAAGCGCTTGCGTCAAAGAAACATCCTTCCAGAGTGATTGCGTTTCGCGGTGGTTGCATTTGTACAACCGTATACAAACAATCTTGCAAATTTCAAGATCATTTTTGGGGTTTTCAACTGGAAAAGTGTTTTTAACATTACAGCCGAGCTTAGGATATAAACTCTCAAGATGTTCTGATCTTCAGAGTTCTAGATATTCAAAAACGGCAATATGTACAACGTCTCCGGGTTATTAAAAGTGTTTAAAAATTACTTTCCTGTAGTAAAGAGAGGACGATATCTTATTTATAAGACTATAAATTTCGTTTTGCGCCCAAATATTTGTAATGATCTTAATAAATCTTGAGCTTTAAATTGACCAACATCGACCGGAAACGCCCTATTGCAGGATGAATGTTTTTCGGCGAGAAAACTCTCCACTAGAACAACCATCAGCGCCGGAAAGGGGGAATGTAGTGGGATCGGAAAATGTAAATTGAATGTTTAATAAGGCCGACCTTTCACTTTCTGGGGGGGGGTGGGAGGGGGTAGAGCAAGCTGAGGAAAGTTGAAATGAATGATTGCCGTTGCCTTCTTAATTTCTTCGGGCAGCAACCTCGCAATGGGCGTTTGTGCTGTTCCTACCGACGAGCGACGAGCTGAGGACCACAGCTTTTTGTATTATGCAAACCAACCCCTGCTTCTGGTGAATGTGCTAGCGAGTTTGATTGTTAAGCTAATACGTTACAATACAGCTCACCATAAGAAGCGGCAAAAGAAGAAGAAGTAGTTTCCTGTTTTATGAGCAGTAATGTTAAACGTACAATTAGCCAGCACAATGAATCCGGTTCGAAGGACCAAAAACGCTTTGCACCTCGAATGCTGGTAGTAGCATAAATCCAGACGGTAGGTAGCTTACAAGGCCAATGTTTGTTGGTTGCTACACCTGTGTTCTATCTGTTGGTGCCTGATGTTGTGCCTAGCTAAGCTTAGGTGTGGCTCTTTAGCTCGCAGCGTAATTAACACTCGCTACTTCGGTTGAGTGGAATTGGGCGAGTTTCGAGCGTGATGTACGAATTGATCGTAGCACCCGAACGGGGGGCTGGCGCTACTATCTCATGTACACTGGTACTCTAATGGATTTTTTGCACCTTCCATTCCTTAGCTGCCAACTAGCACCTACTCGTCGGTATGACGTCGCCACGCTGATATGTGACGTAGAGCAGTGCTCTGTGGATGAAATCGAAGCATTGCGAGGTCTTTCGACTGCTCTGATACGCCGAGATGATTGCATGATTTTTTTACCGTTTTCTTTAACGATGTATCACCGTTTTGCCATAGCCTGCTACCGCTTGGTGTATCCCCTTCCACACCACAAACATCGACATGCTTATCCGTCGTGCTGGAGGGGTTGGGAAACAGTATCGTTTTGTGGTGTGGACTTTTTTTTTTTTTTTTTTTGAGTGACTCTTCTGCTCCCCGCTTAGTGCTTATCTATAGCATCCAATGATCCTGCACCCTTCTCTCCACCGAAAAATCGTTGCGCGCCATGTCCGTTCTCGTCCTCCAGCGCAACACTAGCGCAGGGGAATGGCACGATAGGGGACGTTAGTGAACGAGCAAAATTTATCGCCCCTTTAGCGTTTACCACATCCTGGCGTATTCGTGGCACCTCCTCCTTGTCGATTCCTCTAGCAGGGCCCAGGGATTCAAAAGCTGGGGAGAGGGAGGACTAAAAGCAGGCGACCTTGCTACACGCTCGATCGAATCGATCAGGCAAAAGCGAAGCGACACCACAACAATTCGCCACCCGCATTGCCTAATGATGCGAAAAGCGATTTTGCTTGCCATGTACTAAAAGGATGTATGCGTGTGTGTGTGTGAAAGAAGGAGAGAGAGCGAGAGTGAGAGAGAGAGAGAGAGAGAGAGAGAGAGAGGGAGGGCGGGGGGATGGTATAGCAAAAGGAATAAATCCCTGAATCGGGAGCCAAGCAAACGAGCGCACACAAAACGATTCAATGGCGTTTGCCAAACGGGAATCGCTTTTTGGTGGAAGCTTTGCTGTATAGCGTTGTTCTTTCCCTATGCGATGTCCCATCCCCACCCCCATTTCCTATTTCCAATCGCTTCCACCTCGCTTTACTATACGTCATTTCGTTTGATTCCAACATTGTCACGTGTGGGGGCGCGTGGGTAAGACTTTATTTCTGTTGCACCGTCGTCGCGCCCCGTTCTTCCTCCTGGCCAAGTACTTCCGGTTACTAGCGGTTACTCGCTCATGGTGCTATGTGTGTGTGTATGTGTGCAACATCGCCGGTGTCGTTTAACGAGCCGTGAGCGAAATGGACCGTTCCCGATCGACGAATTTTATCGCATGTAATAATGGGCCGCGTGTGCGATTTGCTTTTTTTTTGTCGCGCAGCAAACCGAGGCAAAGACAGGCACAGAAAGACAAAATGGAATGGAGAACAGTGGAGGAAACGGTTTTTCACGCTATTGAGAAGGTCGTATTTTTTCGGTTGTTGTGAGCGACAGGACGCTAAATGCCCTGCAGATGTTACACTGGTGCAGCGGCTGGTGTTGGATGACGAAAGAGCAGCAGCAGTGTAACTGCCCAGACAGACACAAGACAAGTTTCTGCGCTTTTGTTGGGTCGTCTTAACGGTTCGATTAGAGCTATGCTTCAGCTGTCATTGAAGTTTGAAGATAAAGTTATGAAAATATTGAAAAAGAGACCATTTTCCAGCATACTTCAGCGTTGAACATAATACTTGTTGTGACTATTTCAAGTGCCGGCTGTTACATGGCGTGAAATCCCGTTTGGAAGCTTTTCTCATGATTGAAGTAGAATGAAAATAGTTCTTTCTTCGGAAATTATTCGATTCAGAGAACAAATTTCATCCATACTCCACATCTTTTCAGAAAGGCGCGGGTTTGATATAAATTATGTGGAAAAGGGCCTTCCACGTAAGGAGATGCTTGCCTGATGCTCTGGAACGGATTAAATTCGTTACGTGTGGACCCACTGTAATTCCTTTCTGGTACTTGAGTACAACATTGAGAATTGCTAACAGAAAACTATATTTATGCCTCCAGTTAGAAGAGGATTTCAATGGGTACGGGGATTTTAGGCCGTGGCTGCCATCCATAAAGATAAAGTACTACGTCACATATAGTGCAACCTTTCTCAAACGTGGAAATGTATGAAATAAATCAAAAAAGAGGTAAAACGTTAGTAAGATCCTTGTGAGCATGTTAAAGCCGGCATAAACAGCTGGCACTAGAATGATACGCTGAAGAAGAAGCAAAACAAAATGAAATCTATATCATTACATGTTTATGAGCTCAATACTGGTGCACGATATCACCGTTTACGACATCCCAGTAGCAGATATTGCCTTCGTCTTCCTTGGCCATAAACGCGCTTTCAATCTTATCCTGTCGATCTTTAATCAGTTGGGTATCCTTGGTCTTCTGCCTCCTTGCCGAGATTAACCATGGGATGGGTATATATCTTCGCATTACGGAACTGAACCAATTCCACAATGGCAAGGTCCCATGTTAAAGCCGCATAGTTATAAGATAAAATAACGTTAAAAGTCACATGCACAAGATTGCGGTGGCATTATCTCCAAGAAACTAATCGCACTAGCTCTCTTGCTGTTGTTAGTTAAGAAGATAAATACCCATCTAGCCTATGTCACTAGACATATAACTGCGCCAACGTTCGTGCTGTTGTACTAGATACTAGTTGACGAACAATTCCAACCAGTAAAAAGGCGTAATAGACAGACCTCCGTCTGTGCCATACGGTACACTACAATCAAAACAATTTACAGTTCGTCGCTGTCGTTAGTTTTGGGAACAGTGACGATTCTAGGATTTGACTACTGTATGGTATTCCGTCTGGCATAATAAGGACCTTATTGGGGATATTCCCTGTCTGTACTTAGTTGGAAATACAACTCCACAACTTTTTGTATGTGTCCGTACGGGCCTGAAGTACTTGGCAACATTACCACCAAACGTGTCGTATTCTATCAATTTCTAGCTGTCAAGGCTTACTAGCTCTTAGTTTGTCAACATGAATCCATCGATCCTTCTGACAAGAAATTGCATTTGGTTGAAGTACAAATTCTGTGTAATTATATTTCTACTACTTCAGCAAGGTCAAATTTCTATGAAGCCCAACTCCATGTCCAAAATCGGGCTTTGCTGTAACTCTGTGAGGAAAGAATATCGACGATATTACTCCGAAATCTTAACAAACGCATCAAAGTTGACTTTCTTACCAGTCGGCTAAATATTGATCAATCAGCAAGAAATAGCAAACGATAAAACCTTTTACCATGAAAAACGATTTTCAGGAGCAGAAGGGGGGGGGGGAGATGTACCGCGAAGATGAGATTATCCGATGCGAGACCTTTCTGGCTGGCTGGGCGCAAAGAAATTACATAAATCACTAGCCCAACCTGATCAACTATTCATCTCAGCCAACCCGGTCCCGTCCTCAGTAGTTTGGTTTGACAGCTGTCAGGATGACTGTTTCCTAATCGATCGTACGTCGGCCGCCTATCGATCGATAAAATACGGCGAGTTCCTGAGCTCTTCTCTATCTCTCTCTCTCTCTCTGGCACTTTGCTCAAAGCTCTACAAAGGGATAAAATAATCATAGCGCAAAACAAGGGGGACAAACCCCTTTCGCTAACAGCCACACACACGCGTAAACCTACCTTCGATCCAATTGTGAAACAGTTTGCCGAATGTAGCCGTCTGGTAGAATCTAGCCATTTTGTGGTCGTGGCAGCAGCAGCAGCAGCAGTTGGTTCACGCTCGCCGTACTCGCCCCGTAAGCCATTCAAACGAGTCTAGCAACGGCAACGGCGGCGGCAGTAGCAGCAGCGCTGGCAGCAGCATACACACACACACACGCACACTTACTCACTCACGCGCGCACACACACCCTTCCCACACTGCTAAGGGTTGTGGCTGGCGAACGGCCCGGAGAGTGGACTTCTTCTTCTGCTTCCGCTGCTGTGTGGGTGGGTTGGGGGTGTATGTGCGGGGTGGGGGGAGGTGCGGTAGCAATCGAACACAGCAGCGCAACAAAAACCGCTGACAAATCGGAAGGAATTCCGACACGGAAGCACTTTTTGTGTTCTCACCCCGCCAACAGTATCCCAGTACCACGCCGGCCACCCGTTTTTTTTGGCGCCTTGCTGGGAGTCGGCTGCTGCTGCTGTTGTTGTTGTGTCGCCGAACGGTGTTGTTTCACTCAATCCGGCTTGAAGATTGGCGCTCGCTGGCAGCACTCCCGCGCGTACCCGCGCACCCACCGTGAGCACTCGCACTGATCGGTTCCTCTACCGAATCTTGCAAATATGGCAGTCACTGGACGAGGACGGTTCTGGCGGCTGACGTTGACAGTTGTGGGACGCGCGCGCTCGCGCGAGAGTTGCTTAGTGCAGTGTGGCGTCGCTCTTATGAGTTATGAAATATTTCATCGATGGTTTGCTGCCGTCGTGCCATCCTCTTCGCCGTTATTATTGCACCACTCGAGTTCACACTTTTCACTCCAACCGTAAGCCGTTACTGTGTGCGTGTGTATGTGTGTTTTGCTGACTTTGACGCCACTCGTAAGCCTGTGTCAGTGTTTTGTTTTTGTTTGCCTTCTTATTGTTTGTCTTATATTATTGTAGTTTGAACAGTTGTTTTTTTCCCAAACATTCTTAAGACCATCACCATTGGACGCTCTTCTTCCGCACTTGGAATCACTGCCACGGATAGTCACGCTATATTTCACTCTGCACTACACCAAAAGGGTCTGTCACACTCAGCCCTCCCAGAGCTGTCGCCTCACTGTGTCGCTGGCTTCCCGTGAAGCCGCTAAAACCATTCCCCTTACACCCAAAGTCTTTGCACCTGCACGACCTGTGCGATCCCACCTACCCAAACAGTTCCAAAACTCGGGACGGGGGACGCGTTCATTTAGCACTAGCTGTGGGAGAAAGCTGCACCAGAGCGAAAGAAAATTCACAATGAAGGTAAAATAAAACTCACGGGCTGAAAGACACACAAAAAAACCGTTATCTCAAGAGTATCCCTTGCTCCCCGGGCTCCCTAACAAAATGGGCTCCATTGGCCGAACGTGCCTGGAGGATGTGCCCGCGCGCTTCTGGCCGATCCCTTCTTGCTTTTGAGGCGTGAAAAATTCACTCACGTCCGCCTCTTACGCAGCAATTTCTGCTTCCTCCGGTGTGTCCTGTAATAGAGAGCAAGAAAAAAAAATGAAAAAAATAACGGTTAGACAGTTTTGGTTGATTTTTGAGAGAGAGAGAGAGACAGCGCTACACTCTTTGCTAGCGTGTAGCGATCGAGCCGAGTGGCAAAGAGCCACGGAAGTGTTTCGTGCGAAGCAGTTGCGGGCCACTACGCTAGAAGTGCTGAACAGTCTGGGGATTTTAGCAAACGATCCATGCTGCAAACGGCGTCTACCACGCGGCGGATCAACTGCTGTCCCGGGGATTTGGTGGGTGTGAGATTCGAGAACTTCTGCTCACTTAGCTGCTGGCTCAGCACAGAGCTCCTTTTTTTTTTTGTTTAACTCGATATCCAGCCATGATATGCACGCTGGAAGCTGTCAGAACAAATCCGGGTCACCCGATAGTATGCTAACCGTACCTGTACCTGAAGCCGTTTTGCAGGATGTCGCTGTTATTGGAGCTCAGGACTTCACGCTTTATTGACAGCTTCGATCAGGAGTTTTTTTTTTGCATTTTTTATCACACAAGATACTCGGCTGCTGTGACAGCTGGCGCTGGCACCGTTTGAAATTGGTTGCTACCGGCGTCCCTGTCTACTGTCAAACTTTTGATAAGAAGATTTGTACAAACAAATACTTAGATCATCCCGCGTGACACATCAACCCAGCAGAACTTCATCCTTGAATCTCCCGAACTATTTCAAGCGAACCAAAAACGTCAAGAACTGCTCGTCTGATGGAAGTCACCGGTCGAACAATGAACTCCTGCTCCCTCTCCAATGTTTCTTCGTACAACCCCTCAACCAGCCAAAACGCGACCAGCTGACTGCTCGTGAACTGCTCGTGGGACCTACCCGGTATGAAAAAAAACCTTACCTCTTTTCCGATTTTGAATCCCAAGCTGGTGGTAGCACGGCGGTAGTGGTTCGGGAAGCCGAAGGGAAGTCCTTAAAATTCCCAGCTGTCCCCCCCCATTGCAGAAAAAAAACCCTTTTTTGCACCTACGCGTGCGTTTGTTACGGCTGTTTACATGCAACCAAAAATAACATAAATCGAACGAGCGCGCGGGCAAGGCAACAAAATATGCGAGCGAAACGGGCGCGGGGAAAGATACATTTTTCGACCAGAATTCAAGGGAAGCGGCAACGGCGTTTGTTTCCTTTCCTTTTCTGATGTCACCTCAGCCCAGTTTACATTCACCCTTCCACAATGTCACCCTTGCTGTCCAGGTGGCACGTAGCGTCGGTGCTGAAAAATCCCAAAATCCGAACAACAAGAAGCAAAAACATGCCAAAAATCATGAATATTACAATTTGTGCGGAATGTGCAGGGTGTAGATCGGTGTTGGGAGGGAGGGGGGGGGGAATGATAGGAAAAAACCACCCGTCCCCTACGGCGTGTCAGGTGTGCTGGTACGAGCCCCATTCGCCCCTTTACTCCTGTCGTGGATACCCCTCCAACCCACTTGCGAGTACTATCAAAGAGGGGCAAATCACTAACCTGGGAGAATTTATTTTTCCACCACTTCAGCTCCAAACTCCCTCGCCCCTTCCATTCTTCTCCCCCTCCCCCTCAACCGCCCCACCTCGAAAGGATTGGGCACCCGGGACGACCTTTGAAACCCGTCCACAGATTGTCTATTTCCTTTTCCGTTTACATCTCCGAGTCCCAGGACTTGCAAAACCCCAAACACAACAACCTGATGAAGGTGGGGATGAAGTCCACCTCTTCCCCCCTCCTCTCCCCTACCCAAGTCAGCACCCTGTGGGGACAGTTTTTATTCGCGCTTCGTGCTCCCTGCGGTGTCCGACGTGATTTCGAGCGAGTTGCGCTGAGGTCCTTGCCAATACGTTTATTCTCGAAGGGGTTCGGGGCTCGGGTCGTGCTATCTACCTACGCCTTCGTACGTGGCTTCGTTGCAAATGGAGCACACACCGAGCCGAGGACATACATTGCCTTGATTAGTGATGGGTAACGTTGGCAATAGTCTGGCGTCCAATGCGATCCAATTCCCAACATTTCGGAACCAACCCCGGAAGATAGGTCCGACCCCTCCGGAGTCGTTAGGAGTCATCCGGAGACGATGTCGACCGGCTCAAGGGTGTTGTCAAAAAGCATTGCTGTCGTCTCTAAGCTATTCTTAGAAACTATGTCCTGTTTACTAAGTGCACGTGCAAAAAAACGGAAAGCCCAAGGGCGACTCCAAGCGACTCCGACTTCAGTTTGATTCTGAATCCGGCTGACTCTGACTTCGGACGACTTCTACTTCGAACGACGTCTATTTCAGACAACTCCGACTCTGGATGACTCCGACTTCGACGCCGGGAGAAGCTAGTGGTTCCGGTTTGACAGGAGTTGCGGAATCGGACTAACAATAACCGGAGTTGGATCGGAGTCGTGTATGCGCTCCAGAAAGCACCTCTCTAGTCTAGATAGAGACTGCCGGAAACACACGCGAAACAACAAAGCGTTCCTTCATATTTATTATTTAGTGTACATTTTTGTTTTTTGTTTACTTCCAACACTCTTTTCATATCGCAGCAAGAAGCGCTAAAGTAAAGGTGATGAAGGTGGGTGACGAAACAAGCAGAGGATAAAAAATGATTTTCCACCATACTTGCCTCGCACACACACACACACACGTGCACCTCTCCTTTAGCCTGATTTCCGGTGACCGTGAAAAGCCTTCGGAGCGTTTCCAAGGGCTCGTTCGTCGTTGGGCTCTCGTCCGTTAACACATCTCGGTCGGTACAAATCTTCCCGCGTCGCTCCGTTTCACCGATGAGGAAATACGTCTTTCTAGGCGAAAGGGACGGAGCAGCGCAAGCTAGGAAAGGAAGGAAGGACATACGGCTCGCGGGTACTGCTGCTGGACCGATGACAATGATAAGGATAATGGTCCGGGCCAGCGCTAGCCAAAAAAATTATTTGTGCCCATGTTTTTCCTCCCAACCACCTTCGTCGTTCTTCCTGACGCCGCACCCCGACCCCAGCTCTGGTATCATTCTCATTTTCTCCAATTGGAAACTTTTTTCCCTTTTTCGGACCTTTTTTTCCTTCCTTCTTTGCTGCTGCTGCGCCCTTCCTGTGCCTTGCTGTAACAATGTGTCCTAGAAAAATGGACCGTATAATAACGTTTCACCCCCCCCAGTACAGTTTCCCCACTCCCCACAGCTGCCTCCTTGCGAACAAAAAGGTGCGCAAATGCACCTCTCTCGCTCGCTCTCTCCGTGCTCCTCCGAAACCGTTATCACACCGACCGGTGCCGGTGAGTTTGAGTTTTCTTCGCCTGCATTTTCTCGCGTTTCGCTGTCTCGAGATAAGGGTCGGATGATTTATTTTCCATTCTCTGCCGTAGCCGCCGCAGCCCCACTGCCCCTCAGCTTTCCCTCGCAGTGTGGACTGCCACGTGCACCGGGGAGGGCCAGCGCCACGCTGAATCCATCAGCCCGGCGTATACACCTCTGCGCCTGCTCTCCGCTGTCTGCCGAAAGCCCAACGGTATCAATTATCATTAGCTCGGGTGCTCGAGATGCGAAATCGCTGATGGAAAACCGACACAGCAGAAAGGCTGCACTCTAACCCCCCCCCCCCTCTCCTCCCCCGATGCGACCACCCCATCCCGCTGACTTGTCTCTGTGGGTGATGTAATGAGCGAAGACGAGCCGAACGTATCGCCGCACCAGGTCGCACAAAGCGATCGCGTTAAAATTGTCCCAGGTTGTCTACCTTTGGCTCCATCTACGTCATACATACACACACACACACACCTAATGACCTTCGTTAGGGGGAAATGGAGGTTGAAGGGGATACACACATACAGAAGAAGAAGAAGGCACAACGTTGTGACGTGGCGGAGGTGAAACGAACCATCGAAAAGAACTGATAAGAAACGGTTTGATCGGCGCAAATAAAAAGAAAAGCCAGCAAGCACCGAAAACGGACCACTATGTGACATTTCTTCCATCGCCATGCACGATTGAAACCTCTAATCGGACCCTTTATTCTTTTCTTTTCGTAGGTTTACTGTAGGAAGAGCCCACGCCACGAAAATGCCGCTAAAACCCGGTTTGAAAGCGGTTAAACCCATGAAAAATGCCGTTAAAAGCAGTTTGTTTGGATCTGTTTTTGGAAGTCGTTGCGCCTGCAAGGTATGCAAGCCGCAGGTAAAATGTACCTTGTTAAGAAACTTTTCTAACCGGACGCTCCATTTTTGTGCCCCCGTTTCCCGTGTTTGCTGGCGAAAAGGCTGCACTGTGCCTATTCTACCTCTTCCCCTTTCTTCTTCCCTGCTCGCAACATAACACGCATTGGAGAATGCGCGAGAAGAAACAATAATGTTCCATTCCATTGCACTCGGCCGCCGCTAGCTCACGGGGCGTTTTTTCTCTGTCTTTCTCTATTTCATTCCCTCTGTGCATTCGCTTGCGTTGCTTACTTTGCACAATTTCGTTCGACGCTTTGTGTGCGGCAAACAGTTTTCCATCTTCCTTCCCTTTCACAGCGCCGAATTCTTTCCTTAGGGGAAGCGGAGCAAACGGGAGATGCTCCCTGCGGCCAGCGACGTACTACAAAGTCGATGCTGGCGGCGGACCGTGTGGCGAAGCTTCGGGCGAAACAGCTGGCAGAGCTGAATCTATTTCTCGCTTCGGTGAGTAGCGGGTGGTGGAGGGAAAGGAGAAGCGAAGGAGGCAGATGATGGTGGTGTAGGGAGGAAAGGGGTGGAATGGGGTTTCAACACTCCTACCCCATTAAATTTGCCAATTCTTTACATTTTCTTTATCTATTTCTGAAGCTGATTATCGAGAAACGCCCCCGCCACAAACCGGCCCTCCACCCAACTCCACCCTCTTCCCCCCCCCCACCCCCTCTCCCTCACCTCCCCTAGTGTCACTGGCAGCACCTTTTCGCCTGCTGCCTCCGGGGGGGAAACAGATTGAATTTCTGCACCACCGCACCACGTTCCATTTCCCCGTTTTACTGCCCCGACTGGCACACGGCTTTTGCTTAAATCGAATGTATTTGCGTCTGCCGATGGCAGCCTCCACCAATCACCACCAGCAAACCAGCAAGACACAATTAAGCCGAAGAAAGCCACAACGGCCCCCGCTGCCCGATTGCATTGCCCAATCCTCCTTTGCTGCCGCTGCGTGCGAACGGCTGGAAAATCGGCTGAAATAGGTAGAGAACAAACGGATTTTTCCTCCCCCCCCCCCCCCCCCCCGGGGGCTGCAAGCAACTCTTTATAATACGTAAACCACACACACACACGCGCAGGGTGTGACACATGGCCAACCGTAGGAGCAGCAGCAGCAGCAATGGCTCTGGAGCTGCCTTTCCTGGCTTAATATGGGAAAACGCAAAGAAAAAGGAACCGCTCTGCGCAAAAGGAAAAACTCATCCGTTTTCCCTCGTTTTTTTTGTATTGCCCACTTTCCTTTGCCATCGGTACCGAACGAAAGATTTGGCAACGATTGCTTACTTGATTTCATCGTGTGTGAGAGTGTTGCCGTTTTTTTTTTGTACATTTTTTCCATCCTTTTTAGACTTTTGCTACGTTTGGTACTGTTTTTTTTTCTTCTTTTGCTGCAATTTTCATCAATTTCAGTAAAAACTTTTAAACCCGCACTTCATGCATTGTTTACAGGGTTTTCCAAGCCATGTCACTCTGACCTTTAAGTTGTTGGTTTCGTTTTACCGCCCTGCAGCAACAGTGAACAAACCAACGTTTGACACTCAGAATTGACCCGGTTTAAATGATTAGTTGACGTTTAATTATGGCCTGTACAGTCCTATTGCTAAGTATATTAAACGAGCTATGGTTCCAATGATTTTCTGCTTGTAAAGCTCAAGTCCTCGTACCTAATACACATGGAAATCTGTAAACCAAATCGTTTGCAGCCGTTTGCGTTGTAAAAAAAACGAAGCATGCAAATCTGCCTGGCAAAGTGAAATTAGTCAAAATATAGAAAATATTGCCGCACGCATCGTAAAAATGACTCGCCTGACACCCTGCGCCCGTTGCTTTTAGCACACGTCAATTGTACTCATTTCACAGTACGCCGGACTCCCCGGGCCAAAGGTGGGGGGGGGAACTGATGACGTCGGTACGCTTTGCAATATTTTCAAATACCTCCACAATTGAATCAAAAGCCAAACCAAACCCCCCGAACCCCCCACCCACTGTCACTGGGAAAATTTCACCCAGCAGCGATCCCCGGTGCGCTCGGTGGCATTTGGCGAGGCGGGGTGGGGGGTGGGGGGGGATTTTTGAGGAGCGCAGCTAGAATAAACAAACCGGGAACCGGGCGGCTCGGAGCGAATACCAAATCTCAAGCCTCCCTCACCTCGTTTTTCCGCAGAACCCTGCACACCGGAAGCTCACGCACGCACGCACGCACAATGGTAGACCACAATGGAATCGCTACGCAAGTCGGGAGTCGCTGGGGCAGGCAAAATCGCAGACAAACGTTATCAACGGGGCCAGATGATAACGATTGTGCCCGGCAGCTGGGTGGAGGGCGGTGTGGAGGAAAGCGAAGAAGGGTGAGATGAAGGGGGGGGGGGGAGGGGAAAGAATTTTGTTTGCCCGGCAGGAGAATGCGGCAGGAGTGAATTTGTCGTTCGCACTGTTTGCTCTCCTTCCCGGCCCTAAACCGACCCACCCCGTCCCGCCAAGGGCGAGCAGAAAGCATGAAGATTGTCGGGAAATTAAGTTGATGAATCGCGATATAAACACGACGCGGGGGGGGAAGGGAAGTTGGGAGGAGGTGGATCTGGATTTTTCTAAATTGGTTCCACCACCCACACCCTACCTCTCCGCATTCTGCCATGGCAGTGAGTTTCGCCTGTCGGGGTTCTTTCATATTACTTCACATCAATCGCCAAACATGCTGTTGAGGGAAACGCTTTTTTGGGGAGCTTGCTTTCTTCTTCTTCTTCTTCTTCTTCCTGTTTCCTATGATTTTCTTTCGCCTTCCCGCTGCCCTCCGCTAGCTCCAAAGCGCCTCCGAAACGTAGGCAAACATATTCTTGGGATTTCTTGCGAGTCCGTGGTCCGCCGTGCCACCTGTGCCCTTGCCGATCCCTTTGGGCGCTTTTCCTCCCCAAGTCGTTCCAGGAGTGGTGATTGATTTTCACTTGAAATTCATGCCAACCACGCGCCACCCCTCCACATTACTTCTGCACCACTGGTAAAGCACCGATGTGTGTGTGTGTGTGTGTGTAGGCGGTGTGTAGCAACATCCGATACTTTCATCGCTCGGATCGGATATGTTGCCATCAGCCCGCCAAGGATTCTAGAATGCTCGCTTATGCTGTATTAGGGGGGGAGGGGGGGGGTTTGGGCAGGAGATGAAAATAAAACTCGGCACGCTGTGGTGAATGGAAGCGGAATTTTCCTATGCCGAACAACTACTTTCCTCGTGCCTGTATTGACGCGCTCGCTTCGATGCATGAGGCGTTGTGGGACTTATCGGTATTTATTTGCTTGTATTTTTACCTTTTCTTTTTTCCTCTCTCTCTCTCTCTCTCTCTCACACACACACACACACACTTTATCACACTCTCCCTGAGCCACTCTCAAGATCAATTCGATATTACTTAGAATTATTTGAAAACTGTCCCGAAGGCTCATCTGCTTCAAGCAGAAGGTAAAGCGCGGGCTGCACATTTTTTCCCTGAAATAGAGTTTTCCTTTACTTGTTTCTGCCTCTACACGTTTGCATGCTGTCGAAAGCTTTGGCTTGTATAGTCACTTGAAAGCATGGGCTGGGAAGGGGAGAACCACATCGAGGATTAAGCTGAACGGAGCCGCTGGCGGCAAACGGTCAAGCGGTGAAGAGCGCCTGACCTTGCGCAGCCGAATCGACACTCGAGTTCGAATCTCCGCTCACTCTGCGGGCGCGCCGGGGGGATTACATGACCGTAATCTCACGAAGGGCGCGCGCGCCGGATTTACTCCTACACGCACACGGGGAAGAGAAGTGGGATTTGTGTTACAGTAAGTGAAGCGGCGGCAACAACAACAACAGTGTAGCCACAGAAGAGTGTGGAGAAGGCGAGGCGGAAGGTTCGATTTACTGCATCACACACAAAAGTGCTGCTTATTTGGAGAAATGTGATACCGATGCCTATTTGAGAAGAATCTTCCAACCACGCACACACACACACACATAGAAGGGCAAACGCACACGCACACGCCAACTGCTCAATGACTCCTTCCACTTTTGTATGTTTGACGGCCGGAGCGAAGAAGCAACATTGTGCGTTCGCCTCCTCCTGCCGAAGCGTTAGCACCATTTGCCCCATACCTGCAGGCCAGCGAAGCGCAAAACAAGAGCATTATTTATCTATTGTGATAAAAGATATTTTGTGTGAGTGGGGGGGGGATGGATTTTGGGTACAAAAAGCCATCGTTTCTGCCGGCGCTTTTCAGACTCTGCTGAGCGATAAAATCTGTGCTCAGCTTAAAAGCGTCAAAGATGGCAAAAAATGTGTACATTTTTTCAATACCATGGCCAGAAATCTCTGGCCAAAGCAATCCAACACGATACAGCGACAGTATATGGAGGTGACCAGGCCCTAATAAACGAGCGGATTCGAGTAAAAAAATATGACGAGCTGTGTGAGGAGGAAATAATTTAACAAAAAAAAAAACACATAATACGTTGTAAAGGGTGTTCCGCACTCAATGGCGCTCAGTTGTTGTTCGATTGTCAGTAAATTAATCGGTTATTTCGCCCGTAAGGAAGAGGTGTACAGCGAAATATTGGTTTTTTATTTTATTATACGTTATTATCTGTTGTTTTTCGTGGCTCTTGATATGCTTTTATTAAACATATTTGTTCTTCTTATTTGATTTATCCTATTGCCAAATACAAATATACGATATGTGGACAAACTCTGTCATGTAAACCTTTAAAAGGATAAATAAATAACTTTTCAAGGTATGACAAGTGCGTTTTTTCAGACTTACTTCCTTACTTACCAATATAGGTCATGTATAGAGAAGGGAATGTAAAGAACAAACAGTTACTTTTCCACGACTAACTAGCTATAGTAACTAGTAACTGATCGTCAAATTGGCAATACAGGGTTTTCCAAGAGTTCTCATAGCTGTGGGACATTTTATTGACTCCTTCTTACGTGAAATGAACTTAATCTAATGAGAATTGGACTCTATAGCTCCCTTGGAATCCCCTTCCAATAGGAATTTCCAACGAGTCCAACAAGGGTGCCATCGAGTTCAATTTCCAACTTATGAAGTTCACTTCTAATAGGAAAGCGTCAAGGAAGTGTCTCACAAGTATGAGAACCCCTGGAAAACCCTGTAAAGAGCAAACATAATTAGTTATCTGCAATTGGCATGGGTAACTAGTAAGACTGGCGTATCATTACAAGTCATGTTAACAAAGTGGACAGATTGAAATGGTTCAAATAATTAGTTTTAAGTTTCAAGTTACTGGTTATTAGAATTAAGCGATACATGATAAAAAGGACGACAGCAGTTACTAGTAACTCTGATGTTTTGCAACTTGTTATTTACTCAGAGTAACTGATCAAATGTGCAAATCACTTATGTCACCACACTTTCACTTCGTCTCGCCTGTTTTTTTTTTTTTTTGTGTCTTGGCAACAAAGGATCAAATGAAAAAGCTTCACAGGATGCAAAAACGCATTATGAGAATAGTGTCATGAGTGGGCTGTCATCTGCGTATTCCGTCTGTAATTATGATGGATATCGATTTTCAATGGATGTCGGCAGAGCGGAGGATTGATGTATCGGACCAAAATCTTTATATTGGTTCTTTTAGGAGGTTTTTTGCGCGGGTATCTGGGAGATTGCAGCTGAGATTGGGAAGTTGACATTCGTCGGTACTATATACACAGAGGATATGAACCAAAGGTTACCAACTGCCTCTTCTAAACTGTGAGGCTCCTGCTGTCAGGGTCCTGCTTCGGAAGGGAGGGCCCTGGAATCTTCCGTGGGTACCAGTGGAGCTGACAATTTTGCATGTCGCAGTTGTGTCCTGATAAATGGTGCGCTAGATTCATTAGTTAGTTCTCGGCCAGCTGTGAAAAGGATGCTAGGGAATACCATTGTATAAGACCAGTTTTTCTTTGCTGGAAATGTTTTGGCCGTTTTGGGAATGTTTGGGAATGCCATACAGGTGTTTAGTAGCTAATTACTACAAATATTTCGTAATCTTCCATAGGCCGAATTCCAAACGGAGCACCCTGTACCAAAAGAAACTTCTCCGCGATAAAAAAAACATACCTGAATTACATCAATTAATTCAATTACAACTTTAGCGCACATACACATTCTACCTGTTAAAGGATCATTTTAATGAGCCACTGTACGGTACAACGCAGCCGCAGTGACTGCTGTACAAAAGAACAATTCCGCATCGGACCAACAGAGCCCGAAAAGCGACCGACCTCGTTCTATTGCGCTGTTTTTGCTGTTTCCACCAAGTCGCGCCAAAGCACAGGCAGTGGCTTCGATTGCATTCCATTCCGGCACACCTTGGCGCAAAAAACCGAAAACCTGCACACACACACACACACATCACCATTCCACCCCATCATATCCTTCCCGAAAAATCCTCACCTAATCATGGGGTAGCTCAACGACAAAAACCGTTGACTCCCCACAGGCCATTTGCTAACGCGCGCGCCCAATCGGTTGCTTTGCTAATTACAGCCTACCGCCGTGTTCGCCCCACAGCTTCAGAGCTTTTTCTTCACGCGCGTGTTGCTGTGTGTGTGTGTGTGTGTGTGTGTGTGTGTGTGTGTGTGTGTGCATTTGAGTGCGCAGTAAAGCAACGGATAATTGAATACCACCATTCCGATGGTCGGCACTCCCGGTCGGCCGGTCCGGCTGAACACTCTCCCGCAAGCAGCAAAGCGGGTAATAAATGAGTAATCAATTACCTTTTCGGGCAATATATTACCGAGCGTCTGCCGCAAGGCACCGTTGACAGGCCAATGATCTACCGAACAGGCCAGAGGTGAGCGAAGATGCGGCGCTAGGAGTTAGAAGACGGTAAAAAAAAGGTAGCATAAATCGTCGCAGTCTCCACGCACCTTGCGCAAAAGCTCCACTCTCGGTAAGTAATCCGTTTTTCCGCTCCAACAGGATGGTGGTGAGTGCACACACACACACACACACGCAGCTCATCTTTCGCACAAAGCAAAGGCTCCACACACACACGGTGCCCGAAACGCATTCCAACCCGCAGAGAGAATGCCGGCAAAGTGTCCGAATCTGCTACGTCGTTTATGATAATGCCGAGGGACGACGGTTTTGGGAGCGCCGATCGATGCGAATTGCATAAAACATCGAGCGAGTAAATGGTTCGTCGTCCCGCACCGCCGCAAGTCTCCCCACCGGGGTGCCGGCGCACCAATAGCACGTACCGCCTGCCCCTGAGCCCGGGGCAGAAGCTAGTGTGCTCTAGTTTCGGGGTTGCGATAGTTGTCCTTTTCAGGGAGGGCGGCTGGGCGTCGAGACCGGCCTGCTCCGTGCCATTCCGATAAGAGGATTGATTTATGTTAATGCGATACGATTCGGTACGGTACACTCACACGCATAACCTGCAACATTTTGGGGAGCCCTGTACTTCGCACCGGATCGCTTCGCCAGGATGGACGCATGGTGCCCTCCAAATCGACACATGCCAGAACGTTTCGGTGGATTTTGTCTTTCTGTGTTTGTGTGTGTGTGTGTGTGTGTGTGTGTTTGACAAGCACCACGCTACGATAGCACACCGTATCGACCCCCCTTCCGGGACCTCACCTCAACCCCACGCACGGGGCCACATAAAATCGCACGCATACAAACACTCGCTTTACGCTGTGTCATCGGGTCAAACGCAGCGCTACAAAAAGACGGGCCTCACAGGCCGTCCCAAGTGAAATAATCAATACAGGCAAAATTATAAACCACACGGTGCAGAACCGGCGGGTCCGGTGCCTTCCATTCGTAAGCAGCCCAGAGAGAAGGAGAGAGAGAGAGAGAGAGAAAAGGGCGCTCGCAAGCAAACTGTGTAACCATCGTCATCGTCCGAATCATTATCACCGTTCCGATCCCCAAAAACCGATCCGATGGCGATCGATGGCGGCTAGCTGTCATCGGTCAATCCTCTTCCCTCCCCCTTCCTCCTCTTCCATACTACCCACCTGCTTTCCCTGCAGCCCATCCCCTACATGTCAGGCGGGCTGGCCTTCTTTAGCCTCGCAAACGTGCCGTCTTAATTAACACACGCATCCGCGCAACTTCTAATGCGCCGTGGGCCGGGTGCGCCGATGGGGGTGGCCCCCCTCCCCAACTCTCCGTGCCTCCGTGCACGGTGACTTGTGCATTCTTTTGTTTTGGCCCGACCGGGTGTCTATGTGTGCTTTGTTTGTGGTGTTTTTATTTTCTTTTTTTTTATTTGTTGTTTTTTGTTTCTAGTTGTTGTTGTTCTCGCCGGCCCCCGTCATGTGCCCGGGCTGACCGATTCGCGTTATTACTATTATTATGCGGACGCTTTTCTCGCCCCCCCCCAGCACACAACTGGCCAGCGAGACGCACGTTTGCGGCTTGCGCACACGTTTAGCGGGAAGCGTAGGGGCCGCTGGTTCGCGTGAAAACTGTGACTTCGATTGAAGCTTATTGAAGGTTGCTGGACACTTTCGAAAAGCAGGCAAGCCAGGGCTAGCGTACCTGGCAATACAACAACAAAAAAAAATGGATCATAAAACAGCTTGTAACTATTAATTTTATTTCAAATTATAGTGAGACCTCTCCACAGTGCAGCTAGCTTCCTAAATTTTACATTCCATTGAATAAGTACAGCTTTGTTCCTACAAATCCACACTGCTTCGAATCGAATGTGCTGTTTCCGTATTTGGACTACTTATTAGCGTTAGTTTACTCAGAGCCGATGAGCTGGACTAGTGAGTTAATTTTTAAACTCTTTCTTACTCTCCATTTTCTCGATCTATTTGTACGAGGTTGGAATACCTCTTCCTATGAAAATGACATGTAGTTTCGCTTTTATATCCAGAGGCTTACTAGGCTCTTTTTAACTCTTCTACTTTCTCGGAGGCATGAACGAATCCACTCTCTCTCTTCAAAAGTTGTAAAATCAGCTAATGATTCGTCATGAACATCTTCAAAATTCGCTAATAAATTGTCTTAATTTCACTCACTCGATCATTCCAATCCATAATGGCCATCGCTAGTTTTAATCTTGTTAGTAACATATGCACCTCCTCGAAGCTCACACAGTCCTATCTGCTTGCACACATTCGTTAGTGCTTTTGATAAGTTAAGTATAAGTATAAATAAAGTAATTCAATGTATTTAAAAGCAACATTTTCGAGCTCACACTATCCTAAAGATATTAAATACCCATCATAACTCCCCATAGCAACAGAAAAACCCCTGCAATGCACCCAGTTACTTTACCAGCGCACTTACATCCACATCAAGCGTGTGCAATAATGTGTGTCTGTGTCTGTTTCTTGCACATGCCAGCCAACCAGCCCCTTTTTCCCCCCAGATCACCTTCGCCAAAGTAGGGACTCACTCACTAATGCGATGTTCATGGGAAACCCTGCAGGACGTAGCGCGCGCGCGCTGGAGGAAGCGTAACAGGGAGGAACAAATCTTAAACCATCAAACCTCTCAATCGCAGCTCAACACGTACACACTCACACACACAAACTGTAAATTGAAATGAAACTAAGCGTCGAAAACAACGGAGAAGCATTCCCGTCGCACCTCGCGTCAAATCCACCGTCCACCGGTGTGTGTCCTCGCCTCGCCAGTTCTCTTTCTCTCTCTCTCTCTCTCTCTTGTGTATAAACAGGTCCACCTGCTACCCACGGAGGAGGGACAGGCTGTGTGGCGTGTGGGGGTTTAGAAGCTGGACTTGTCTAAATCGTGCTGCTAAATTTGCGTTTGACCGCGGCGCGCCTTCGCACGAGCGCGGCGGCTTCACGCGTCGGTGGCAGAGGGCGCGATTTAGAGTTTGAAACTATTATTGGTATGGCTATTGACCGCGCGTCGCAGGCCACCCCTCCCGTGTGTGTGTGTCATTTTGGGGCGGCTTTTCATGATCACGCAAGCTGACGCCGACGCAACTCTCCGATTGAATGGTCCAGAGTGGCAAGAACCGGCGCGAGGTCACCCGTCGACCGCTCCCGATCCCAAGTGCAAAGTGTTGGTGGAGTGTTCGATGATTGACTAGCAGCTGTCAATAAGTGTGCGAGGGGGGGATGATGGGTGGGAATGCTGGTTAGTTTCATAAGCGGCAACCAGCGAAACCAGGAAGCCTCGGCAAATCAGCGCCGAGCTCCACACACACACACACACACACACACACACCACCAAATCAGGGGAAACCAGCAAGGGCAATCGATCGGGGAGCTGTTCTAGCAAGAAATTCGAATGTTTGCGAAACGAACTATTTGTTTGAAACAGTGCAAATGTGAATTACAGCCAAACATGCGGATGTTTTGCACAAAGCTACTCACCGATCGGTAAACACCTAACGCAATAATCTTGTGGTAATTGCAACGAAACTACAACAACTGCAGGCAAATTAGATGTAGCGCGCTGATACAACACTGGCTGCTTGGGAGCGATTCCATCCTTCTCCTCCGATCACCATCTGTCTAAAAGTGAGCTAGCGATTAATCTAAACATTTCACCGGCCTCATGTCTGCCAGCTGCAGCAGCACGCTCGAGGCAAGCCCCGTGAGCGTCCCGCCGATAAGCGCGGAGTGCGGCAGGGACGGTTGAGCACGATGTCTCAACTCACCCGGTAAACCTACCGCTAGCTCGCACGACAGACGACCTTCACCAATTACCCCCGATGGAATCGCGGGAATCATCCGGTCCAGTGCTTAACACAGCGGTCGTACAAAGTTCTTCCACACAGGTCTGCGAGAGGTGCCGAAATAGAAACCGAAAATAGGATGTCGTCAAAAACTGAGCAACCCTTGAGGCAGTGCAGCACAGCGACCATACGCAATCAACTTGGCATTCCACTCTACTCGGTACGGGTAAACCAAATTGAGTGTAGAGGAGGTTAGTTTGAGGTAGAACATGTGGAGTGCGGAACTTTAGCGAAATGAATCACTATTTGACAAATAGTCAACTCCATTTGCAGTTGGAGAGGTGGGTTTTTATCGCACATCCAGTTAAATGTCTTGAGACTTCCAATGAGTGTGAATGTGGAAAAAATATGTTACGAGAGATATTTTGCAGCATTAATGCTCCAGAAAACGTCCTTTCTTTGTGATCCAAGACATTGATGATAGGACATGCAAATATACGCAAAATTCGGGTAATGTTCTTCTTGATAAATCTGGCGAGATGAAGAACCAAGTTACTGGAATGACTTCGAATCACGAATCACATGACAAATGCAATAAATCCTCACGTTCCTTCCAACTTCATGAATCAATTACAATAAACTACAATGTTTTGGATAGCTTGAACCATAGCTTCCATAGTCAATTCCTCTACCAGGTTCCAAATCCTAACCAATTCCTCTATAAGGTTCCAAATGAAGAACCAAGTTACTGGAATGACTTCGAATCACGAATCACACGACAAATTCAATAAATCCTCACGTATAGTTCCCTTCCAACTTGATAAATCAATTAGAATGAACTACAATGTTTTGGATAGCTTGAACCATAGCTTCCATAGTCAATTCCTCTTTCAAGTTCCAATTCCTAACCAATTCCTCTATAAGGTTCCAAATGAAGAACCAAGTTACTGGAATGACTTCGAATCACGAATCACACGACAAATTCAATAAATCCTCACGTAGAGTTCCCTTCCAACTTGATAAATCAATTACAATAAACTACAATGTTTTGGATAGCTTGAACCATAGCTTCCATAGTCAATTCCTCTATCAGGTTCCAAATCCTAACCAATTCCTCTATCAGGTTCTAAATCCTAACCAATTCCTCTATAAGGTTCCAAATGAAGAACCAAGTTACTGGAATGACTTCGAATCACGAATCACATGACAAATTCAATAAATCCTCACGTAGAGTTCCCTTTCAACTTGATGAATCAATTAGAATGAACTACAATGTTTTGGTTAGCTTGAACAATAGCTTCCATAGTCAATTCCTCTACCAGGTTCCAAATCCCAACACATTTGGACTTCACAGAGGCTATCAGATTCAAAGAATGCTTGCCATACTCCCTTTATTCCTGTCCGAGTATCACATGGCAAACACGGATGTGCAGTTGTCATTCTTAGAACAATGTCTTCGGGACTCGTGGGCTAGCCAAGACTGGGAAGTAGGGAAAGTGTACCATTTATGACATGCACGAGCAATTGTTTTGGCCTTAAAAGAAGTCACAGCGACGGATTGGGGTTTGTTTTATTCAAAAATGAGCATTTTAAAACATCGTCCATTTGTTGAGAAAGATTGCCAATCGCACTCACCACATTCCATACCTCCCGCCCCATGTGCTTACTGTCCCTGTTCCTTGCCTCTTGCACTCGGCCACCTCTCCCAGTGCTTACGTCGTTCCTACTGGCTCTACCTACAGCATCGGCTCGCGCCACACGCCACCATCGCCGTCGGATCGATTCACACGCTCGCGACACCGGTCGACCGAAGTTCGCCAGCCCGTCGTACGCCCACCCGCGCATTATTTCCGCCCTCCTTGCCTTTCCTTGAGCCGCCTCCCACGGAGCGGGCAGCACTTTTTGCCGCGCTCGAGATGACTTTATTCGGCGACCACGGCGACCACCTCGCCCGCGTAGCGCTCTCGAATGGGCGGGATTGCTGCTTCCTTCCCGCACCCCTAACCCCTCCCTCCCGCTTCCCTTTACCTTCCGGCCTTCAGGGTCAGGGTCGTGCACGGTTGCAGCAGCCGGCCAGCGCTGCACCACCGGTGCGTGTCTGCGTTGCACACGGTGCGACCAGCAGTAATCCGAACTGCGGAAAACACATTTCGCGTGGTGCAGCACCGCCCGAGGGAGGGAGAGGTTTGGAGAAAAACAAACGAAAAATCGCTTCCATAGTGGTGCTTCGCCCGGTCGCTTAGATTACATCGGCTACAGCACTAGGGTGATTCTTCTGCTCCATGCGCAAAGCAAACCGCGTAACGCGGTTGGCTTTCGCAAAACCCATCCCTTACCCCGTTCTCGTCCCAGCCTAGGGACCGACGGACTTCGGTGTCAGGTTGAGGAGCACGCCCGGTGTGCCCACACACTGTCAAGCCGTCGCTGTGTTTTGTTTGTTTGTTTTGTTTTAAAGTGCGACAATAGACGGCCGACGAAAGACGATCGCCGTGGCTCGCCCGGGGAGCTCTCGCGTGGATGACACGCATCATAACGCTATTAATCGCATGGATGACTGCGGCTATCCACTGTGTGTGTGTGTGTGTGTTATTCGATCCAGCTCGGTCCATGTTGCGACAACTTCAGCGCACAAGCACACTACACGGCAAGGGAGCGTAACGCCGACCGGTGGGCCAAGACGAAGCTGGTGACAGGCCCGGTAATAACTCCCCAGACATTGCTCACCCACGTTCGCGGTCCCGCAACCTAGTGCGGGGAAGGCTAGGAGGGGAAGAGGGAATGGAAATAAAGAGATAAACTTTCCCTCCCTCCCTCCGGAGGTGTCGTGTGGCACTAACTGCACCGATTGAGCAACGAAAGTGACGTTTGCGGAGGCCATTTACTCGCCAAAACCACGAGCTGCGGGTAGCAACAACAACAACAACAACAACATGACCAACAACAGCGCCGACGGCAAGCCGTACAACAACAAAAACAGTGGCAACCTCAAAGTCGGGCACACTTTGTTGCCCGCCCATCATCAGACCAGCGGGGCAGGCCGCTCC